>NC_025695.1:18727264-18758370 GCF_000633955.1 Camelina sativa | reverse complement strand
GTAGTCAACCCTCTATGCTTCCCAGCTTTCTTGCGTCTCGCACTAAAACACCTACTTAACATCGCACGAATGTACTTGAGTAGTTCAACAATATGACAACCTCTCCCCTTTCCTAACACATTGTTCAGAGACTCTGCAATGTTGGAGGTCATCAAATTGTAATAGTTCCCTTGGAAATAAGCCCTACTTCAATGAGCTGCTCCAATTATATCCAGAAAAGCGGCACAGTTGGCGTTTTTGGCTTTGATTTGTCTATAAATATCTTGGTAACCAGTTATCTTATAGGCAAACGCTGCATTCGTCACAAGTATTGCAAGTCCTTTACTATGAAACTTCGCATTAACATTCCTGGCTAGATGTACTATGCAAGATCCATGATATGACAAAGGGAACACCCTCTTCTTCGCTACGTATATTGAGTTGCACCTATCTGAAATTATGGTCAAGCTCTTACTATCCGCAATGATACGTTCTAATTTCTCAAAAAACTACGTCCAAGCGTCGTCGTCCTCACTGTCCACAACAGCAAAAGCAAGCGGAAAAACCTGGAAATTAGCATCTTGTCCACTTGCTGTCAAAAGAACTCCATTATACTTCCCATTTTGATGAGTCCCATCCACAACAATCACACGCCTAAGCTTCTTAAAACCTTCTATGGAATCACCAAAAGCCAAAAACATATACAAAAACCTTTCTCCGCCATCTTCAACCACTTCAGTTTTAATATTGGTTACAGTACCAGGATTCGCTTCTTTTAGAACATGGAGAAAACAAGGAAGATCCTCGTAAGATTCATCATCAGAACCAAATATTCCCTCCAAAGCCTTCCCCTTCGCCCTCCAACATTTGTTGTACGACGCATCCACCCTCAATTCTTCTAATACCATCTGCTGGAGATCCAAAGGAGTCGGTCCTTTAGTAGGATCATTGTACTTTGCTTTGTACACGGCTGCAATCACCCTAGAGGTCGCTTTCTTTAAGTATTTGTTCCTCGTCTCTATTGGGCATGTGTGTTCTAGATTAGCTTTTCTGATCACATAGTAGCCTGATTCCTTCATTTCACAAGCTAGTACCCTCCAGTCACACCTATCCCAGAACAACTAACTACAAACGACTCTTTCTTGGTCGTCGTTTGCGTAAAGTGAAACATGTTCTTGATGGCATATATAACTAAAGCTATTTGGCAATCCTCTTTGTTTGCAAACACCTTACCCTTATAGATACCTTTCCCATCATCCTCAAAATCCAGATCCGGTATTTCTTCCCTAACATACTCTGTGTCGTCAAACAAAGGCGGAATATCAAACTCCTCGTCATCTATATCTTCTAGCTTACGACCGTCCACAGCAGGACCAGGGACCTATCCACGATCGTTTGACCACGTGGTTATATCAACATAGTCACCATCAACATTTCCGACCTGTTCCAACCCACCACTTGTCCTCACTTTACTCTCCTNAATTTGCGAGTAATTCGCTAGATGCATAGCAAATTCGTCGCAAATCCATTGCAAATCACTCAAACCATAGCAATTCCCTCGCAAATGACAACTTTAAACCCTTGATCCTAAACCCTTATGACTAATTACAATACNTTTCTTGGGGTCACAGCTACATCTGTTACTACAGAAACTTCTTCCTCCTCTACATCTTCAAAACTATCTTCCATTCCGACACATTCTTCCACACAACCTAATTGTGTACTTGTCAAGCCACGACCAATTCCAACTTGTTCACCATTACTGCCCTTCATCTTCCCCTCAATTTCTGCCAACTCAGCCATATATTCTTCATCCACCTGGGTTGTCTCAAAAACCAATGTCTTCGAACCTGCTGTTGATGCTTCTCCTAAAAACCCTTCTTCACTACCGCTATTACTAAGTGCACCAGAAGACCCCGAACTACGTTTTTTGCGACTTTCCTCTCTCCAATAGGAATCCTCAGCATTGTCGTTCATTCCTCTCTTCTTAACATCCTCAAATGTTACAAACAAATTCAACCCACGGTTCTGCCTAAGCATCTCAATATAATACTCAAGACCTAAATTCGTTGTCACAACCACCGGAGGCGTCCTCACCCCCGTCGTCAATTCCATATACGTTGGGATGCGATAACTCAGATTTGCCTTCTTCTCCACCAAACCGAATTCCCCAACAACCGAAACTTCTAACTCTCCTAACGTTGTGGTGGCAGACAATGGAACAACACGCGACAAAAGTTTATTGTCAACTGTGAATACCCAAACACCGTCCTCAGAACACCTCCACCAACCGGATATTACCACAATGCAACGAAGATCTTCACCCTGCATTAAAAATCACAGCTTAATTTCACAGCCATCCACGAACGACATACAAAGTTGAATTTATACGACCCTATCCACAAAACCTTAAAAACCCTACCTGCGCAGCCATGTCTCGTTCACGGGGACAAAAACCCTACCTTCAACTTATGTTTCTTATCCACAAACAATATTCCATCTTCCAATCTAATAAGCAGCAAACAATCCAACGGTGGAGAATAAAGCAACATAAAGTAAGGTAAGTTTTTACTTACCACTTACCTTCTATTGGTATGAGGACATAAATGTAAAAGGGACATGGACACATAAGCATTAAACTTGACAAAGTATAGGGAGTTTTGAAAGTGGGTTTTCCTGAAAGAACTCAACACCAAAATAGGAAGATGCAAAATTGGACAATTTTGTCTCAATGTAATGAATATGTATATGATATAGTGTGGAAGATAGTTAATAATTAGAGGAAGATGCAAAATTGGACAATTTTGCAAAGTTTGATGATAGAGAAGAGTATGATGAGCCTATTGGACCTTATAATATACTTGCAAGTTCATTTGACTAACTTTCTAAAATTATTTTGATGGTTTTTGTAAATTAGATATTCAAGGTTTGCGACAAATTTGCGAGTAATTCGCTAGATGCATAGCAAATTCGTCGCAAATCCATTGCAAATCACTCAAACCATAGCAATTCCCTCGCAAATGACAACTTTAAACCCTTGATCCTAAACCCTTATGACTAATTACAATACTTTTAATGGTTAAAAACATGAATCCACAATTTATAATCAAAGATAGGGCACAAATGCCAATTTCAAAACCTAAGATCCTAAATTAGTCGCAATTCCATCGCAAATTTCTCAAATCATAGCAATTCCCTCACAAATGACACTTTAAACCCTTGAACCTTAACCCTAAAGACTAATTACATTATTATAAATGATTAAAAAGATGAATCCAAGGTTTATAATCAAAGATAGGGTACAAATGCCAATTTCAAAACCTAAACCCAAAAGACTTTGCGAGGGATTTGCTACGGTCTCTCGCAATTCTCTCGCAAAGTATGGAAATATTAATTATATATTTTTATATTGTTGCTAGGGATTTGCGAGGGACCATAGCTAATCCCTAGCAATATTTGCGAGGGATTTGCGACACAGTGTTTTTCTATATAACTAGAAAACCTAGTTTGAGCGTAGCTCAAACCTCGACTAATCCGCAGCCAAAAAAAAACCCTAGTTCCCTAATCCTTCTCTTCTCCGATTTCTTCTCTCTTCTCTGATCTCTTCTGTCTTTTCCGGTGAGTCTCCTCCTCTTCTCTCAGGTCCGGTGAACCCTTCTCGAACCCTAACTCCTCCTCTTCTCTTTTGTCCTCTGAATCTCTTGTCCGGTTAATCTCTGACTCGATCTCTTCTCTCTTTGCCGGTAAGTCTCCTCCTCTCCCCTTCTATCTCTTTGTAGTTAGAAAGTTTTCTTAGATTAGGGTTTTAATTCGAATTTAGGGTTTCAAAATTGGGGATTCAATTTGGGGTTTAGGGTTATGATTCGATTAGGGTTTTAATTCGATTTTAGGGTTTCGAATTTGGGGATTCAATTTGGGGTTTAGGGTTATGATTCGATTAGGTTTTTAATTCGAATATAGGGTTTCGAATTTGGGGATTCAATTTTGGGTTTAGGGTTTTGATTTTTGGGATTTAGTTTTGGGTTTAGGGTTTCGATTTTGGGGATTTAATTTTGGGTTTAAGGTTTCGATTCGATTTGAGGGGTTTTAATTTTTGTTTTTAAGTTTGGATAATTTTAGGGTTCTAATGATTTTTACATGTTCTCCTTCTCTTCTCAGATGTCTTCTCGAGACCAAAACGGATCTGTCAACCAAAACCATTACACAAGGTTCGTATCTTCACAAGGATTATCTCCTCCCATCCCTGCTCGAGGGGTACGCTCTACTGGCTCTGCTCTAAGGCTACATTCTACCGCCTCTTCTCAAGGTACCTCACCGGTGCAAAATGATCTTCCTCCGGAGCAAAATGATCTTCCTCCACAGCAAAATGATCTTCCTCCTCAGCAATCAACTTTGCGTGTCAACAATGTAACTGCCTCTCAAACTTTTTTCACTTTGGAAGAGTTACTTGCAAGTCCCAGGCGTGCTGGCTTACCAAAACTAAATCCTAAGCGACCTCCGGGTACTTTCTGGTGAGAATGTTATGTATCTAACCTATAGTTTATCTTTATGTTTTGTATTTTCAATGATCCTCATTCCTTTTATCTTATGTTTTGTAGGTTTGACCAGGATTCTTCGGTTGCTACTACTGTCCGGGCCATTTTTGAAAGAGATTTCAAATCAGCTCATGCCAATTGGACCCAAACACCAGGTCCGGTTGTAAATTGGTGGTTTGAAACTTTTGCGGTAAGTTACAGATTTGTTGATGTGTTTAAATTACAGATTTTGTGTGTTTATCACTTGATTCTGGTTCTGGTTCTGATTCTGATTCATGTTATGTCTTTACAAGCAAACATATAACTGGGATGCATCCATCAATGGAAGAGTTAGAGATGAGTTTGAAAAGAAGTTGAAGACCCGGATGAGTGATCAAGTGTCTCGGTGGAAGGGTAAGTGGAAGAAGAAAGGTAATGACGCAATGCTGCGGTGGCTTGATCCTGCCGTATGGGATGGCTTGGTCAAGTTTTGGTGTGAACCAAAATCAGAAGCAAAGAGTATCAATAGCCGTAATGCTCACTATAGTGATCCTGATAGCACCGGAATACATAAGCATCGTTCTGGTCAGACCTCTTTTAAAGCCCGAACACGAAAGCTTGTAAGTATCTCTATTTAACACAAGTTCATTAATCATATAATATCTCTGTTTAACACAAGTTCATTAATCATATCATATCTACAATATAGTAATATAGTTGTTTCATTTCTCTGTTTTTAGTCTGAGAGGACTGGTGAGCCACTACCTAATTTCCTGCGAGTCCTAGAAGACACTCATAGGAAACCTGATGGGTCGTTTGTTGATGGACTGTCTGAGAAGGTGTACAATGAAGTGTCGTCAAAGATAGCTGAAGCTGAGTCTGAGCTATTATCAGTGGATAACATGGAGAGTAGTGCTTCCAACGGGTTATCAGTAACTGTGAAGAACCAAGTTTATGTTGAGGTAAAACATGCTTCATTGTTTATGTTAATGTTTGTGTTTGTGTAAACTATGTGTGTAAACACTTATGGTGTTTATGTTTATGTTTGTGTAAACACTTATGGTGTGTATATGTTTTGTTGGCAGGTTGCTCCGAAGAAAAAGAACCGGATATATGGAGTTCGTAACATGCAAGCAGAAGCATCTTNACTATAGTGATCCTGATAGCACCGGAATACATAAGCATCGTTCTGGTCAGACCTCTTTTAAAGCCCGAACACGAAAGCTTGTAAGTATCTCTATTTAACACAAGTTCATTAATCATATAATATCTCTGTTTAACACAAGTTCATTAATCATATCATATCTACAATATAGTAATATAGTTGTTTCATTTCTCTGTTTTTAGTCTGAGAGGACTGGTGAGCCACTACCTAATTTCCTGCGAGTCCTAGAAGACACTCATAGGAAACCTGATGGGTCGTTTGTTGATGGACTGTCTGAGAAGGTGTACAATGAAGTGTCGTCAAAGATAGCTGAAGCTGAGTCTGAGCTATTATCAGTGGATAACATGGAGAGTAGTGCTTCCAACGGGTTATCAGTAACTGTGAAGAACCAAGTTTATGTTGAGGTAAAACATGCTTCATTGTTTATGTTAATGTTTGTGTTTGTGTAAACTATGTGTGTAAACACTTATGGTGTTTATGTTTATGTTTGTGTAAACACTTAAGGTGTGTATATGTTTTGTTGGCAGGTTGCTCCGAAGAAAAAGAACCGGATATATGGAGTTCGTAACATGCAAGCAGAAGCATCTTCAGCTCAGATTGGTCAACCGCCTCCTCCTTCTGAAGATCCACTTGTTCTAGCTACGAAGATTGCTGCTGCCGAAGCTGTTCTTGCAACTCAGACAACTCAACTACAGGCCAATATAGAGAAGATGCAAGAAAATGCTCTGAAGATGCAAGAAAATTCAGAGAAGATGCATATTTATGATGCATACTTCGATTATCTTGCAGAGAAAGATCTAGACTTTGCTGCTAGATTTCCCCGAGAAGATTCGGCGACCAGACCTGTGACCGGAGATGCAACCACCGGAGAACCTACCGCCGGACAGTAAACACTGATGAACTCTCTTTTATCCTTTGAACCTCTCATATGTAATGTTTTGTGTAGAACAAACTCGGTTATTATGTTTTGTTAACTTATTTTGTAAACTTAGTACTTCTAATTACAGCTTTAATTTGCATAAGTTTTCAAGGTTTAATTTTAATTATAAGTTTAATTTTAATTAAGCTTACGAAAATGAAAATTTTAATTTTTTTTATACCGTTATTAGAATTTGCGACGGAAATATTAATTGCAAAAGCATCGCAAATTTGCGAGCGATTTAGTAGATACAAAAGTTGCTAGGATATTGCTAGACAAAAAGTTCCTCGCAATATGCGTGGGATTTGCGAGGGAAAATTATTCCTCGCAAAACTTGCGAGAGATTTGCAACGTTGACCAATTTGCAAGAAGCGATTTGCGAGGGACGGACGTTCGCTTTTGTCGATTTGCGAGGGATTCGCGATATATATGTCCTTTGCAAAAGACATGTTTTTTTTGTAGTGGGCCTTAACCTTGAGTTTTTATTGGCTCCTCATCAGGTCTAAGCATGTATGCCATAATGTTGGCTCCTCATCGGGCCTAAGCCAGCATGCCATAATATAAAAGGAAGTCCAATATTCGTCTTTCGGGTTGCCACCCTACAGCGCGCTCCCAGATCGTCATCCGAAGTCGATATACCAATCATACTCCCAAGCCACAAAGTTTCAGGATATGGTAGTACTATGAGAACTAAAAGTTTCCCAAGAGTCGCGAGCAAAAAATTCTGAATACGTCTGATCCCGAAGGACCATCACGAAGACCTCTCATCCCGAAGGATTGCCTCAACAGGCCACACGTCCCGAAGGACCATCGCGAAGACCACATATCCCGAAGGACCGCCTAAACAGGCACATTGGCTAAAAAGTCTGCCACAAAGGCCACACAATTGGCTAAGCATTCCGCCACAAAGGCCACACAATTGGCTAAACAGCCCGCCACAAAGGCCACACAATGTCTCAAAAGACCACCACACACGGGCACACTAACTCAAAAGTCCGCCACTAACACCACACAAGCCCCCCCAAGGCTTACAACCACTACAAATGGACAAATTCTAACTCACATAAAACTTTCTATTTCTAAAACTTTCCACTTTTGGAAACTTTTCTTTTTTATAAACTTCTATTCCAGGAACGTTCCCCCTTTAACAACCTCACAAAAATTTTGTACTCTGAACGCCACCTCATCTTGTTACTTAGTCGCACAACCAACTACCCCTAAGCGACCAAGTAAACAAGAAAGATGGGCTGGAATACTCCATCCCCGCTACAGCCACGGACTACACTTGGGACCAGGCTAGACAAGTTCAAGTTGCGACCTGCTTCTCAAACCATTTCTTGAACTTTGCCTTCATCCTCGCCTCTGGATCCTAAGTCTGCTCCTCAACACCATCACAGTCCCAAAGGACTCTCATCAAAGGAATCTTCTTCTTCCGAAGTTCCTTGATCCTCCTCTCGAGAACCCTCACTGTTCTCGCCTCCAAAGTCATGTTAGGCTGAAGATCCTCAGGAATCTTAGCCAACAACTGATCATTCTCACGGAGAAACTTCCGCAACATAGACACATGGAAAACTTTGTGGAACACACGCATAACCTCAGGCAACTCCAGCCTATATGCTACTGGTCCCACCCGCTCCAACACTCTGAACGGACCCATATACCTTGGACTCAACTTAGTCTCTGTCAATGACCTGTTCGGACCCCGCAACATAGTCATCTTGAGGTACACTCTGTCTCCCACCTGAAACTCAAGATCTTTCATCCTCCTATCGGCAAAACTCCTCTGCCGATCCTGAGCTTCCTTCATGTTCAGCTTGAGAACCTGAATCTTCTCTTAGGTCTCCTGAACAAAACTAGCACCATACATGCTCCTCTCCCCCACCTATGTCCAGCATAACGGTGTACGACATGGCCTCCCATACAAAGCCTCATAATGAGCCATCCCAATACTCGCCTGGTAACTGTTATTGTAAGCAAACTCTACCAGGTTTAGGTGATCTGCCCAATGGTCACCCCAATCCGATACACACATCTTCAACAAATCCTCTAATGTTTGGATCGTCCTCTCTGACTGTCCATCTGTCTTGGGATGATAAGTTGTACTCATATGCACCTTAGTGCTCATCTCTGCCTGAAATGCCCTCCAGAACACCAATGTGAACTTAGAATCCCTATCAGACACAATACTCGCTGGCACTCCATGCAACCTGACTATCTCCCTCACATATTTCTTAGCCAAGACCGCTGCTCCATCTGTCTTCTTAATCGCCAGAAAATGTGCCGACTTAGTCAACTGGTCCACAATGACCCAAATAGCATCAAAGGTCTGAGACACTGACAATCCTACCACAAAATCCATAGTAATCATATCCCACTTCCACTCGGGAATAGGTAGACTCCTCAGTAACCCGCCTGGAACCTGATGCTCAGCTTTCACTAGCTGGCAAACATCATACCTCGAGACTCAACTAGCTTTATCCTTCTTCATCCTGACCCAGTGATAGTACCTCTTGAGATCACGATACATCTTAGTGGGTCCTGGATGAATAGAGAACTTGCTCGCATGAGCCTCCCTCAAGATCTCCTTTCTCAGCTCCTCAACCTTGGGCACACAAATCCGTCCATGCACCAAAATAGTACCATTAGCCGAAACCTAATACTCATAATCAACATCCTTTGAGGCATTCAACAGCCCCAAATCCTTTTCCTGAGCCAACCGCATTCTGCTTAGAAGATCTGATCTATCAGCCGCCTCCAAACCTAACGTCTCCTGCGAAACCGCATACAAACTCAACGCACTAATCTCTCCTATCAGAGACTCCATATCCTGCTCACGAGCCGAAGCTGCCCTCTTCCAACTTAGAGCATCTACAACCAAGTTAGCCTTACCAGGGTGATAGGCTATCTCCAAATCATAATCCGCCACCCGCTCCATCCACCGCCTCTGCCTCAAGTTCAGCTCAAGCTGAGTGAATATATACTTCAGGCTCTTTTGCACCATAGAGATAAGATCTCCAAATCTTCAAGGCAAAAACTATAGCAGCCATCTCCAAATCATTAGTAGGATAGTTGTCCTCATGCTTCCGCAACTGCCGTGAAGCGTAGGCAATCACCTTCCCATGCTGCATCAACACACACCCCAAACCAACTCTGGATGCATCNTGAGACACTGACAATCCTACCACAAAATCCATAGTAATCATATCCCACTTCCACTCGGGAATAGGTAGACTCCTCAGTAACCCGCCTGGAACCTGATGCTCAGCTTTCACTAGCTGGCAAACATCATACCTCGAGACTCAACTAGCTTTATCCTTCTTCATCCTGACCCAGTGATAGTACCTCTTGAGATCACGATACATCTTAGTGGGTCCTGGATGAATAGAGAACTTGCTCGCATGAGCCTCCCTCAAGATCTCCTTTCTCAGCTCCTCAACCTTGGGCACACAAATCCGTCCATGCACCAAAATAGTACCATTAGCCGAAACCTAATACTCATAATCAACATCCTTTGAGGCATTCAACAGCCCCAAATCCTTTTCCTGAGCCAACCGCATTCTGCTTAGAAGATCTGATCTATCAGCCGCCTCCAAACCTAACGTCTCCTGCGAAACCGCATACAAACTCAACGCACTAATCTCTCCTATCAGAGACTCCATATCCTGCTCACGAGCCGAAGCTGCCCTCTTCCAACTTAGAGCATCTACAACCAAGTTAGCCTTACCAGGGTGATAGGCTATCTCCAAATCATAATCCGCCACCCGCTCCATCCACCGCCTCTGCCTCAAGTTCAGCTCAAGCTGAGTGAATATATACTTCAGGCTCTTTTGCACCATAGAGATAAGATCTCCAAATCTTCAAGGCAAAAACTATAGCAGCCATCTCCAAATCATTAGTAGGATAGTTGTCCTCATGCTTCCGCAACTGCCGTGAAGCGTAGGCAATCACCTTCCCATGCTGCATCAACACACACCCCAAACCAACTCTGGATGCATCTGTATAAACCACATAGGGTTCTCCCTGCTCAAGCAAAGGCAATACTGGCGTAGTAGACAATATCTCCTTCATGCTTGCAAAGCCCTCCTCACACTCCTGTGACCAAACAAAAGGAACATCCTTCCCCGTCAACTTAGTCATAGGACGTGCCTTGCTTGCAAATCCCTGCACAAATCTCCTGTAATAACCTGCCAAACCAAGGAAACTCCTGATCTCTGTGGCATTATGCGGTCTAGGACAATCCCTGATAGCCTGAATCTTCTCCAGATCTATAAAAACCCTCTCTGCAGAAAAAATATGACCCAGAAATCCCATCTCACGCTGCCAAAAATTGCATTTGCTCAACTTAGCAAACAACTTCTGCTCCCGCAGCTTTTGTAGAACTGCCCTCAAATGTATTGCATGCTCCTCTGGATTCTTATAAAATACTAGGATATTGTCGATGAAAATGATGGCAGACACGTTTAGAAACTTCTGGAACACGCTGTTCATCAATCTCATAAAAGTTGTTGGCGCGTTAGTCAAACGAAACGGCATCACTACAAAATCATAATGCCCATACCTCGTCTTTAACGCAGTCTTCCTCACATCTGCCTCATCTATCGGAATCTAATGATAACCCGACGCCAGGTCTATCTTGGAGAACCAAGTAGCACCTCTCAACTAATCCAACAACTCATCGATCTTGAGAAGAGGGTACTTGTTCTACACAGTGACCCGGTTCAAACCCCGATAATCAATACACAAGCGGAAACTCCCATCCTTCTTCTTAACAAATAACAATGGTTCTCCCACGGTGATACACTAGGACGGATGAATCCCTTGCTCAACAGATCCTCCAACTGCTTCTTCACCTCCGCCATCTCTGCTGGAGCCATCATGTAATGAGACTTGGATAACGGTGTCATACCTGATTCCAGTTCAATCTTGAAAGGATCAGACCGAGATGGTGGTAACCCCTGTAACAACTGGAACACATCCTTAAACTCCTCAATAACCTGAATACCACTAACCGTAAACTGCCCTACTCACTCTGGCATCGATATAGTGACCAAATAAGCCTCACTTCCCTTCTCGATCATCTTCCCAGCCTGCATGGCCGAGATCACGAGACTCCCCGAAGTCGGTCTAATCCCCTGAAAAACCAACTTCCCTCTTGGACGCTCAAACTCCACTCTGCCCCGATGGCAATCCAGATGAACCATATGCCGATGTAACCAATCCATCCCGAGAATAACATCATACAAATCCACTGGACTGATAAGCAAATTCGCTGGCCATGACTCTCCCGCAATCTAAATATTAACTGCCCTAGCTCGTCCAATGACTCTCAGAAACTTGCCTCCCGCAACTCAGACAACTCATGTACGTTGCCCCGAATCTCCTCTAAGATCAGCTCTCTCTACACACTCCGGAGTAATGAAGCTATGAGTAGATCCAGAATCAAACATAACATGGGACTTAAACCCTCCCACCAACAAGATCCCTACAAAAACTCCATTTGTTGAGAACCTAAAACTTTATCACATGCAAAACATAAAATTTGAACCTACTAAAATTCACAAAGTTTAAGTACCAGAAATTATACATGTGATCGCCCTGGCACTGGTTCCACCAGTCTCGACCGTGGTGTACACCCATGGCGCCTGCTCAATCCATGCTACCTGCTGCACCCCAGGCTTCACCACATGTTGCACCGCTGCCACTGCCATCTGCTGCAACATAGGACACTTGGGCTTAATGTATCCAGGCTCCCTACAATGATAGCAAACACGAACCACTGTCGTCGGGGCACTTCTCTGGGGAAGCTAGCTACCTTGTGATCCATGCTCCCACACCCACAGCACCCTGCACCACTCGGTCTCTACGTAGCCTCCCACTTCCTCTTGGTTCCCTGCGCAGGCTTGTCGCCCTTGCTAGAACCTCCCTGATAATGAGCCTTCCTATGATGCACCGCTGGACTAACCGTCACTGCCTGTGCCCGGATATCCTCCTCAATTTTTGCTGCAGTCTCAACCAACTCTGCACGCGTAGTATAAATCCATCCTCTACAATAGACCCTCAAGTCATCACGAAGAGCCCTCAAAAACCTCTTGATCTGGACCTCCTCAGACTGCATAGCCCGACCCCCATAAGATAGAAGTCAACTGAACTCCAAGTCCAGCTCCCGCACTGACCGTGTCCCTTGAGATAACTGAAGGAACTGCACCTCCAACCAGTCCAATGCCTCTCTCGGAAATTACTTGCGGTTGAACTCCTCCACGAAGTCAGCCCAAGTCATCTCCTTTTGCACTCTCCTAGCAGCCACTGATCTCACCACACCTGAGCATCACCAATCGAATTGTGGATCCCTATGTCCACCCAAAACTCCTCAGGACATCTCAGAGTCTGGAATTTACGTTCCACACTCGTCCTCCACGCATCTGCAGCAGTAGGATCTGTACCACCTGAAAACCGCACAGTATCAATGTTACCCATCTCTCTCAGCATAGACACATAACGACCATGTGCTCCCACATCCGCAGCCACTGGCTGCTGCTCCTTCGTCACCACTGGTGGCACTACCTGAGCCTGAACCGGTACCACTGCTGGCAACCGCTCTAAAACCTGTGATAGCAAGCCCGCAATATCAACTCCAAGAACTCCACCTGCTGGGACTCCGACACCTGGAACCCTAGCATCACCGGCCTCTCAAGCACCAACACTGCCCTCTCTGGCCACACTCATGGAATCCTCCTGAATACCCTGCGACTCACCAACACCCTCAGTTGTCACACTCTTGTCCACAATATCACTAACTGATGGGACTTTGCCCCTACCACGACCACGACTACGACCTCGTCCTCGACCACGACCAGCAACAACATCTTCTCTAACCATCTGCACTACCATGAACAGAAGACTAAGCAAACAATTTAAACAGAACACAGAAACATAAACTCACCGTGGAATCACACAGTAGGCTCGAAGAGGATGTTCTAGAACTCCATGTCACATACAATTGACTAACTAACATAATCAATCAAAGCATGCAAATCCCAAACATCTACAGCACAAAACCTAGTAAACCCAAACCTAGAACCGTAAGGGCTCTGATACCAAAATGAAACGACTCGCCCCGTTTTTTTAAATAATAATAATAATAATAATAATAATAATAATAATAATAATAATAATAATAATAAATACTCTACAACTAGTGGTCTCATACTCACTAGTCACCTTAACCAATAACAGAAACGATAACATTAACCAATAAATATCCAATAATAAATAACCAATATTAAAGTATAACAATTAACCAATAATCAAACATCAAAAAACATAAAACCAGCAACCTAGCAATGTTCTATTGACCCAACTCTAGCAACCTAGCAAAGCCATACAACAATCAATCAAGTCCCTAGAACATCCTCCTCTTCATTGCCTTGATTCCACGATTACACTTTGCCTTTACCTGCACCACAAACACAAATTGAGATGCATGAGTATTTGATAAACACTCAGTAAGACAAACCTCCTATCTACTGGGCTATTATACACACAATCAACTGAGATACCAATGTCTAAACAGTCAACAAACAAAGCAAAAAAACCAGGAAGCAAACATAGTCTCGCTGGAAGGGAGGTGTCTGGCACTTGGTGTCGACCGACACTACCCCACAGTGTCGACCGATGCTGCTCACTGGTGTCGACCGACACCCTCCTGGTGTTGATCGACACTGACTCTGCAATCGCGAACTGCTCGAAGCCGAGGGTCGAATCTCGCTTCCCATCTCCTCCAATCCGTCCAATACTCATTCCCAAAGCCATATGAATCCGTAGGAACCTTATAGCAACCATAAAAAGCAAGAAAACACCACAAACAACACCAAACAAGCAAGACAAAGGAAATCTCAGACTTAGATAAGCCATGGTCATGCACTCACCTCTTTGCAGGAAGTTTCTGACCAACAATGACGAATCTTACACTCCCAGCAAGCTTCTAACACCTTCCTAGCTTCAGATCTCTCAAGAACAGCTAAGAAATCTCACCAATTTTCCCAAAAACTCAAGAACGCTTCTTTTCTCTCTTTTCTCTCAAAAATCTCTAAGCGGCGACAGAAAACCACTTTACGAAACCCTTTTGTCGACAATCCACTTAAATATCTTGGTTCAATGGTTTTCTTTAAACCAAATCAACCCAAATCGATAATTAAATCGAACTGGTCGAACCAAAAATTAATGGTGTCGATCGACACTACCCTTGGTGTCAATCGATATCCACCCCAAAACGCATAGTTTTGGTTTGCGGATGTTACAAAATCGAAAATTGTCTATTTCAAATAAATGATCATATAAAATTGAAAAAATAAATAAGTATTTAAGATTACTATTCAAAAAAACATGTTAATTTAAAGGAAATTTTTGTGAAATAATTCGCACAATTAGGCTTAGATAAGTTAGTAATGTAGTTAAACCATTCTCACTATATGTATCAGATAAAGATCGAGGTCGAAACAAATTTATATGTAACATAATAAGTGCAATACAAATTGGCAACAATTAAACAAATTTATATTGCATACGGGATGAAATACTAGTAGTGTATAGAAGAAGAACAATTTAGGTAAAATGTTATTACATTGGGTAATATTAGAAAAAAAGACTTAACCAAGTGGGTCATGGCCTAGTAATATTTCCCATGCTCGCAACTCGCAAGTCGCAAGTAAGGAACAAATTCCACTATTCCATAAACCGGTTACGGTTAGCAATCACCATAAACCAGAAAAATAGAAATTAGCTTACATATTGTATATAATAATTTTTAACAGTAAATTGAAGAAAAAAATTAATCCTTTTTCACATCATAATTACACCCTTGGAATTCAATTAATTATAATAAAACTAAACAAAAAAAAAGTTGGAAACAAAAAAAGAAAAATACGAGATCTTAGAAAAAGATCTGGTAGGCTGTATCGTATCGTTGTTCGGGGATTGAGAGAGAGAGAGAGCGTCTCTATATATATATTATTATAGTACCATATAAGCCATGCCTTCTCTTACAATCGAAACTTACCTTATTTTTTTTTTAGTGATGAAAAACTCAATGCACATGTTTAAGTCTTTTTCGCTCCTAGTCGTTATATAGGTTCTTGCTTCGTCATTATATAGTAGGTTCTTGCTTCATTACATTACGATCGAACTTTTTTCTACTTTACGCGATGGCTCCGTTCTCTGATGTTGATTTGAAGAAGAAGAAGTTTTTCAAAAAGAAGTTTCCAATTAACTAAGAATATAGCATTTTAGTGTACATATATTGAACACCATCCAATTAACTAACATGTTTAAAAAAATAAATAAAGCTTATTCGGAATTGAGTGTCGAATTTTAGTATCTTTGGAAACCCTCTCACACATAAAATCCATTTTACCTTTTTCCAATCGAATTCATACCATATCGAAAATTGTTCATTTCAAATAAATGATCATATTAAATAGAAAAATAATAAGTATTTAAGATGACTATTCAAAAAACACATTAATTTAAAGGAATTTGCACATGAATTAGGCTTAGATAAGTTAGTAATGTAGTTAAACGTTCTCACTATATATATCGGATAAAAATTGAGGTCGAAACAAATTACTTACTAATAAAAGGGGGTGAGTATTGATATGGATTCTTCAATGCAATCTATAGTGATATATTCTCAGTTTTTTGGATATATCCAATTCCAACCTTTGTTACATGCATACTTATGATCAATTTTGTATAATCGTGATAACTAAAGATAACATAGAAAATCAAATTCTAGATGATAGGTAAGGTATTGTAATCAACAGTATGGATAAGGACAAGAGGCGATCCCAGTGGCGGAGAGATGACAAGGAGTGTTGGTAACATAATTCAAAGAGATTGACAAGACAGAAGAAAATTCACACAGATGTACGTACGAAGATAGTAAGATAGTTTATGCCGAAAGATATGTACAATAGAACCTCCATAAATTAATACTCGCTATAAATTAATAAATTCTTTCAGTCCCGAATTGGGTCGGTGTAAAAAATGACACATTTCGATAAAATAATAAAATAATATTTTTTTTGGAAATCTTATGTAAAAATATGGTCCCAACAATATCATAAAATAATAATCATATAAACTATATATCTAAAAATATCTAGTGAAATATGATTCTATTGTTGTTTGTCTATTTTTGAATTTGCATTCTTGTTGGAGCTCTTCTCTAATTTTTTCATTGTTGTATTTTAAAATCGCATCCATAAATTATGAAGAGTCATAGATGCGATAATTGCTTCTTTAGTAATTGGTTTTAAAGGTACCGCAATATCTTTTGCGCCTTCATAATTACCATGAAGGATAGTAGTAACAATCTTTTCTAAACTCTAAACTTCTAACATTTCTCATTTTTACCTAGATAATCTATTAAATAGTTGATATTCATCCTATTACGATAATCAAGATTATAAATTAAGAAAATTCTTTTAAAAATATGAATGGTAACAAAAGTATTTTATTTTGTAATAAGAAAATTTCAAAATAAAAATGAAAAAAATCTCTTCATAAATTAATATTTTATTAATTTATAGATAAATTAATAATTATTAATTTATCGATAAATTAAAACCTCTATAAATTTATAAAATTGCATGGTCTCGACTTTATTAATTTATAGAGGTTTTACTGTAATTCAAAGATACTGTCTCAAAGTTGAGAGAGACTTGACATCATTTACAATCATGGTCTAACAATTGTGACAATTATAATTCAAAGATATTGTGTAGGGAATTTTTGTAACAACTGTAACGTATAATTCATTTACAAAAGAAGACTTGATATGTGGTGTACTGGTGTAGTATATAAAAAATGAAGTAGAGATAACTACAGAAGTGGGAAAAACTGAAACTAATATACTTTATGAAAATTAAATTAATTCACAATACCCATATTACAATTCATTACATTTTAAATAGACTACAAAAAACTTACATGAATTAAAAAGTATTTACACCAATCGAAAGGAGTGAAAACTAATATTTACAAATTTTAAATATTAATTGCTAAAGAAAAATTATACACAAAACATAGTACCACATACTGTAGGTTATTTTTGTCAAATTGTTATTATACTCTCACGTGATTCAAAAAGAAAAATAATGAAAATAAAAGAATTCTAGAAATAAGAAATGTTAGAATTATATCGGGCGTAGCCCGGAGATTCCTCTAGTTTATATGTAACATAAGTAAAATACAAAACCTAGAGAGAAGTTTCGACATTCCATATATTGGTTCGAAACAAAAAGAATATATATAAAGTTCTCATACATCGAAAGATTACTTTTTTTTCCTCTCTCTCAAATCTGAATACGATGGCTCCTCCTCGTAACAAGTTTGATGATTCGAAGAAGAAGTTTTTCAAAAAGAAGTTTCCAGGCTTTAAGAAGAAAGCGACAGAGCTCTCTGTTCTATGCGGCAACTCTGTCGGATTCATCTGTTACGGCCCCAACAACGATCTCCAAGTCTGGCCCGAGCCTCAAGATAACCCACAAGCCCTAACAGAAAGTTCAATGCGTTAAGCGATCAGAAGAGAAAGAATCACGCTTGCGATCTTTACGACTTCGTCTCTGATATCAAGGGTTTGTCGGGTGAGGATTTGAGGAGACATATCGATAAGCTTAGCTCTCACCTAGTTGAAATCAAGCAACTAAAGACAAGTATGTTAAGAAGAGGCGACTCGAAGAAACCTAAGCCGAAGGAGACGGAAGAAGATCATGATCATATTAGGGTTTCAGAAAATTGTAACGTGGCTATGATGCCGGAAGATCGATTAGGGTTTGACGAGTTCCCTGGCTACCACGAAACTGATTCCAGTTTGGGATCTTATGCTGCTTTCACGGATGTCGGTGTTTCTGATTCTTCTCTGTTGGATCCTTTTACGTTCGGCGATTATTTTCCGGTGCCGCCCACAGATAATTTTGGGGTCGATGGTGTTTGGGATCTTTGTCCGATGGATTTGGAGTTTTCTTCACTATTTCCTGGCTACGATCCACTTCCCACTGATTCTTTTATGTCGAGCACTTACCAAACACCGGTCATAGCAGATAACTTAGGATCCGTCTTCTAGATTATGACAACACGATCAACTAGGGTTTGACAACAATGTACTTCACCACCTATATATATATTCTCAGTGTCGATGATTATCTTAACTTGTATGTTTTTCTCCAACGCAAATCCATGTTTGTCAAGTTTTGTACTTCTTTCCCCTTGTTTTATTATGAATTGATAATGAATGAAATCTCTCAATCACTATGTCATCTCTTCTGCAATTGCTTCTTCCACCTTATCACAAGGTATTAATAACATTCAGTTTATGTATATTGGATTCATATATATATTTTACTCTCTTTTTCTTTCCTACAATATTGAAACTTTGAGTTATATTCAGATGTGTATGTTACAATCGAGTAGAATTGTTGCCACTTACTGCAGATATTAGTGTTGCAAATTCTGTCAGCGAGAAATATTTACACAGAACAGAACTACTTGACTTTTGTGTTGCAGAATTTTATCTACCAAATATAGGATCAAAATATTATTACGCCACAGGATGTATTTATGGTCTTTTGATTATTAGCTATCTTTGAGTGTGATATCTTTCCCTTTTCCCTTCTTGTCTCCACCGATCTTAAAGTGCTTGCACCTCTGCAAAGAAATAGAAACACACAAATGGCTCAGAACCGATACCAAAGGAGTGTTTAACAACGATAATGAATGTCTCACACATTACCTTAATAGGGCGTTGGGAGAAATGTTTGCAGCTTTAGCACTGAAGCCTCAGGACAATCTTCTTGGTTGTCTTAGCTTGTTGCAAAGAAATACAAATGATTAGCACAGGCGAAGTAAAAGATCATTCCTATAAGAATTTCACATGGTTATAGAACTGAGCATATTTCACACAGGCAAATCTCAACTCCTATATTGGTTCTCAGACTGTAATTACAGATCAAAATAAGGCGAATCAAATCTGAATCAGAGTATCATTGTTGCTTTTGTGTTACCTTCTTGTGGAAGACGGGCTTGGTCTGACCTCCATAACCAGATTGCTTGCGGTCATAACGACGCTTTCCCTGGGCAGCAAGACTGTCTTTACCCTTCTTATACTGCGTCACCTTGTGCAAGGTATGCTTCTTGCATTCCTTGTTTTTGCAGTAGGTGTTCTTAGTTTTAGGAATGTTCACCTAAGACACTAAAAACCAAACCCTTTCGAGTTAAACTACCACAAGAAATGGTTTGAACAACATACAGAACTGATTACCATCATAAAACAGAACCCACATACGCCCTTAAGTTTAAACACTTCAATGTATTAATAAAGCTTCCTTTCTCCTAAATCATTCAGAACTGATTGCTACAATACGATCTGGCTACTGAACTAGTCAATAAACAGTTTGTGATTCCTAAAATTACAAACCCTTCAAATGAACATACATATTACCAAATTCCCCTAAAAATCAGAACTGAATTGCATAACAAATGCACGACGTTACATCATTTCTGATGCTCTGCTCTTCTGATGGGTTCATGTGTCGTGAACGGCCCATACGTACGAGACTCCTTAATCCTAGCTATTGGTTTAGGTCTTTATCGTTTTGTTTTTATGGTTATCATCACCTTGTATCTAGGAACTAGATAGATACAAATCTCGTATTGTGTTTTTCTATATATACGTCGATGTAAATCAAAAGGGAAAATATGAAGAAAAATAGTTAAAGTCTTGTGTTCTTATAAACTCTGATTGGGACCTTAACATCTTCACAGAGACGAAGTGGATCAAATCCTCAAAGTACAACAAAGAAAGGCAACAACACAACCGATTCAAAGACTGAGCATTATAGACTCTAATAATACTCGATTTCAGATGCAAAACCAGAAACAAACACAAAACAGATCTAAACCTACATACATCAGCGACCAAAGACAAACTATAGGAGAAATCTAAAGAAAGAAAGAGAGAAGAGAGTCACCATCTTCGCTCTTCGGTGAAGTTCGTGTCGTCGCATTTTGAAGCATCTTATTCCTTTAACGGTTCCTCTCTATCCATTTCCTGCACTTCCAGAGATTTTCTGGTCACTCAAAGATGTGACATTTTCCTTGTCAAGTGAGGCCAAGAACTCTAGAGCTATTGCATTCTCCTCAACAGGAGCTGAGGGCTTTTCTTCAACATTTAATTTACTGCCTTGTTGGACTCAACAGAATCATGGCCTTTTGAAACATGTGAAGATGTTTTTGGAATGAGTTCTGTTACTACACGTCGATGCGATGCGAAACGCTGCGTTAAAGGTGGCAATACCACAAAACACAACGAAACGCACCGTATTGGAGAGGTTATAGTTGGTTATTAAAACGTGAAAGGTTTTGTGTTGTGTTTTTCATTCATGCATTTTTTTTATACGAAACGTTGTCTCTAATTCTTGGGGAAACGAACACAACCGTAGATTTGATGTCCGATTATGTTTATATAGCTTCTCCAGTTTGAGACAAAAACAGAATTGACTTATCATTTCGAAAAAAAAAAAAAAAAAGAAGAAAATGGCGAATGAGTTTGGATTCGGGATGGGTTCGGTTCTGGCAGTTGTTGTCGTTGCACTCATCTTATTGTTCGCTCCGTTGATGATGGGGCCTGTGGCTCCTCCATCTCCTCCACTCCTCTTGGTGTTCCCGGTCGTACTGCTGTTTGTGTTTCTCTATCTCCATTTTGCTTCTAAGTGAAAGTTTCGATCGATCCCTCTCTTATGATAATCATGTACTTTTTATGCAGTATGTAGACTGCATTTATCTATGTTGTTGATTATACATTTGTAGAAAAAATAGTGTATTCTATCTATGATCTATGAATTATATGTATACTACTCCGTAGTATTTATCCGTACTACGTTCGGATTCGGTATAATAAACATCAAAATAGTTACTATTCTACTGTTTTTGCCATTGAGTGTGGCCTTATCAGGTTTTAAGCTTTGGTTAAGCATGTCACCACCAAGTGAGAGTTTTCTGTTTATGGCTGCATTTACTGACGTTCTCAATGGCGTATTTCTGCTTTTATTTAATAAGTTTCTGTGGAGATTCTTCAGACCCTGAAATGAAAGCAACAATGCCAAAAATGCCAATGATGTTTTTGGCTCAAATGCCAAGGATTAGTTATTAGTAAACTAAAAACCAGTTTTCCTTACTCTCTTTGTCTCTGTTTATCATACTATTTTTCACCCCTTACTAAGGTTTGAAAACAATGTAGTGTCACCTATATATATATATTCTCACTGACGATCATTATTAGTATTTAACTTGTAAGGTATTATTAACATTCAGTTTATGTATATTACCTAATAGATCATAGATCACTTATGAAATGCAAGTAGATTTATTGAATTCATATATATTTCACTCTCTTCTTCTTTCATACAATATTAAAACTTTGAGTTACATTCGGTAGTGTATTTTACTATCGAGTAGAATTGTTACCACTTCTTGCAGATATTAGCGTTGCAAATTCTGTCAGCGAGAAATATGTACACACAGAGAACAGAACTACTTGAATTTTGGGTGTCCAGAAAAAATGATTTAACATAGGTACAGAAGAAATATATTAGAACACCATTTAACACACAAAATAAAAAGGACAAGTTTGTTATGTAGTAAATACACTTTTAACACATCTGCACATGAGGAAGTTAATGTGCTGAAAATTTAACTTTTTAATGGTGTACGCTGATTACCAAATTTTTTATCTCTCTGATTAGTAAATTTCAAAACATACAGCCGGTGCTTATATCGTATATCTTGAACTCGATCTCTGCTTATCTCACCTAATGCCTAGCTCTAATATAGGATCAAAATGTTATTACCACACAACAATTATTTAAGGTCATTTGATTAGCAGTCTTAGAGTGCAATAACTTTTTAAAGCTTAGACATTTTTGTTATACGTTCTAAAGAATTCAACTGAAAACAAAGTGAAGAAAGATTGGTTCATAAAATTAAAAGATAAAAGAAATTCATACGATACTGTCCTAAAAAATTAAACACCACAACCATTTCTGGTAGTTTCAAAGTGTATCTAAGTATCGAAAAGAAGCAAGACAGGTACCAAACAAAAGAGAAAAGAAGATAGATGAAACAACTTAAAAGAGAGATGTTCCCTTTCCCTTCTTGTCTCCACCGATCTCAAAGTGCTTGCACCTCTGCAAAACCCACACAGATGTAAGAAATAGAGCTGATGAGACAGTAAGCGTTTAACAAAGATAAAGAATGTCTCGGACATTACCTTAATAGGGCGTTGGGAGAAATGCTTGCAACTTTGGCACTGAAGCCTCAGGACAATCTTCTTGGTTGTCTTAGCCTGTTCCAAAGAAAAACAAATGATTAGCAGGCAAAGTAACAGATCATTCCTACAAGAATTTCACATGATTAACTGAAACATATTTCACAGAGTAAAATCTCAACTCCTACATTGGCTCTCAGACTGCAATTAGGGATCAAAATAAGGCAAATCAAATGTGAATCAGAGCATTGTTGTCTCTTTAGTGTTACCTTCTTGTGGAAGACGGGCTTGGTCTGACCTCCATACCCAGATTGCTTGCGGTCATAACGACGCTTTCCCTGGGCAGCGAGACTGTCTTTACCCTTCTTATACTGGGTCACCTTGTGCAAGGTATGCTTCTTGCATTCCTTGTTCTTGCAGTAGGTGTTCTTAGTTTTAGGAATGTTCACCTAAGACACAAAAAACCAAACCCTTTTTGAGTTAAACTACCACAAGAAATGGTTTAAACAACATACAGAATTGATTACCATCATAAAACAGAATTCACATACGCCCTTAAGTTTGAACACTACAATGCATTAATAAAAATTCCTCATTCTCCTAAATCATTCAGAACTGATTGCTACAATACGAACTGACTACTCAACTCGTCAGTAAACAGTTTGTGAATCCAAATTACAAACCCTTCAAATGAACATACAAATTTCCAAATTCCCCTAAAAAACAGAACTGAATTGCATAACAAATGCACGACGTTACATCATTTCTGATGCTCTGCTCTTCACAGAGACGAAGTGAATCAAATCCTCAAAGTACAACAAAGAAAGGCAACAACACAACCGATTCTAAAACTGAGCATTATAGACTCCGATAATACTCGATTTCGGATGCAAAAACAAACACAAAACAGATCTAAAAACAAGTATTTTCGATTGTTCTAAATCTACATAAATCAGCAACCAAATAAAAACTCTACGGAAATACTAAGTCTCAGCCTAACCTAAGAGAAATCTAAAGAAAGAGAGAGAGAAGAGAGTCACCATTTTCGCTCTTCGGTGAAGCTCGGTGCCGTCGTCTTCCCCACTGCTCCAAAACCACAAATTATCTCAAAGGAGCGGAGTTTATAAGAGAGACTTTGAGTGAAAACCCTAATCCTACAAACTTTGGGCCTTCATAAATTAAGAAAGCCCACTCACGTAATAAACAATCAGGCCCATATCAAAATCTTACTTACCTTTTTCAGAAAGAGAATAAATACTATATTTTACTTTGCCGAAAATATTATTACTTTTACATCAATCAAATCACACTGGCCCCGTGAGACCAAAGCTAGCCGTTTAGATATTATACATACACACAACGGTTATATTTGATTCTTTCTTTCTTTGTTCAAAATTCAAACCTCGTGAATCACAAAACCCTAAATCCCCTTTTCAATTTCACTCTCTCTCTCTCTCTCTCTCTCTCTCTACTCTAACGCTCTCTGAATCTCAAAATCCCCAATTTTTTCAATTTCAATCTATCTAAATCTTGAAAATTTCTTCAACAATGGCACCGACGCCGTCATCTTCAAGATCGAATCAAACCCCATACACTGTAATCAGAACTCCACAAACCAAGCAACGCCTCAATTTCCACTCAAAACCCACAAACCCAGATGGATCCAAAGACCCAACTCCACCGGAGCATCCAGTCGAAGTAATCGGACGGATCCGTGATTACCCAGATCGGAAAGAGAGATCAGCTTCGATCTTGCAGGTTAACCCAGATAACCAAACGCTAAGAGTCAGAGCTGATGTTGGGTACAGAGATTTCACACTAGATGGTGTTTCTTTCTCGGAGGAAGAAGGTATTGAAGACTTTTACAAGAAGTTTATTGAAGAGAGGATCAAAGGTGTCAAGGTTGGGAATAAATGCACGATCATGATGTATGGACCAACTGGTGCGGGGAAGAGTCATACGATGTTTGGTTGTGCGAAGCAGCCTGGGATCGTGTATCGTTCGTTGAGGGATATTTTGGGTGATTCTGATCAAGATGGTGTTACTTTTGTTCAAGTCACTGTCTTGGAGGTTTATAATGAAGAGATTTATGATCTTCTTTCCACTAACAGTAGTAACAATTTAGGTATTGGTTGGCCTAAGGGAGGAAGCACCAAAGTAAGTTTCTTTTTTTTCATTACCATTCTCTGGAGTTCGTAGTTTCTGACTTGGAATTGGGTCAATATTGAAAGGTTTTTGTAATTTGTTGTGTGTCTACAGGTTAGGCTTGAAGTAATGGGGAAAAAGGCAAAAAATGCGACCTTTATTTCAGGGACAGAGGCTGGAAAGATTTCTAAAGAAATTGTGAAAGTGGAGAAACGGAGGATTGTAAAAAGTACTCTTTGCAATGAACGAAGTTCCAGGAGTCACTGCATTGTACGAACGATTCTTCTTGATTGGATCATCATATATATCTATACAACTTATGCCTGTTTCTGAAGCTTACAAGTGTTATTGTTTCCGTCTGTAGATCGTACTTGATGTGCCAACTGTTGGGGGAAGACTGATGCTTGTTGACATGGCTGGTTCAGAGAATATAGACCAAGCTGGGCAGACCGGATTTGAAGCAAAGATGCAAGTAATGTTTTGCATTTTTTATAGCCTAGCCTCTCTCAATCCATTTGATTCTACCAAAGTAGTTTAGTTATGAATATCAACTGACTTATCTCTCTCTCTACAACAGACAGCTAAGATCAATCAGGGAAATATTGCTCTGAAGCGTGTTGTGGAGTCTATAGCAAATGGAGACTCTCACGTACCCTTTAGAGACAGCAAGCTTACCATGCTCCTCCAGGTGAAAATTGTGTTCTATTGTTTACTCCTCAGGAAGATGTCTGTGGCTGCTTAGTTAACTTGGAGATATATTTAGTGTTAATCTATTTTTTCTGGATGCAGGACTCCTTTGAAGATGACAAGTCAAAGATTCTTATGATTCTGTGTGCTAGCCCTGATCCAAAGGAAATGCACAAGACTCTCTGTACTCTTGAGTATGGAGCAAAAGCAAAGTGCATAGTTCGTGGGTCTCATACTCCAAACAAAGACAAGAATGGGGGTGATGAGTCTGCTTCTGCTGTTATTTTGGGATCAAGAATAGCTGCAATGGATGAGTTTATTCTGAAACTCCAGTCTGAGAAGAAGCAACAAGAAAAAGAAAGGAATGATGCACAAAAGCAGCTGAAGAAGAAGGAAGAGGAAATTGCTGCTTTACGATCCCTATTAACACGAAAGGAAGCAATTGCTACCAATGAAGAGGAGATAAATGAAAAAGTAAACGAAAGAACCCAACTTGTGAAATCGGAACTAGAGAAGAAACTCGAGGAATGCAGAAGAATGGCTGAGGAATTTGTTGAGATGGAGAGAAGGAGAATGGAGGAAAGGATTGTGCAGCAACAAGAGGAACTGGAGATGATGAGGAGACGTTTAGAGGAAATTGAGGTTGAGTTCCGGCGCTCAAGGGATGGAGGAAGTGTTGATGAAACTAGCGGGTTTGCCAAAAGACTCAGGAGTCTTTACTCTGATGATGATCCTGGTATGGTGAAGTCAATGGACCTTGACATGGGTGAACCAGAACCAGTCAAGCAACTCTGGGGGGTTTCACACCAATCCAGCAACACAATTAGCAGCAATTTCGCTAACATTTTGCAACCAAAACCTGCAGAGAATATGGTAACGCAGATGTTCCCTGACCGGGTATGCTTGAGCACTGTCTTTGAAGAAGAAGAGGTTGAAGAAGAGGAAGAAAAAGTGATAGTTGAGGATAAAAGCATCTGCTTAATAACAACACCAATGCCTAGTTTCAACTCTGAAGGTGTGGGTAAAGAGAACTGCTTCAACAGTGCAGATGACAAAGAATCAGCCTCGTCAAGAAGGTTGAGAATTCAAAACATTTTCACCCTTTGTGGCAATCAGAGAGAGCTGTCACAACACGGTGGACATGAGGAGGATCAAGCCAATAATGATGCACCACTTGATAAGAAAGACAGTCAGTTGTTTTCTACAACGAATAAGGCTGAAGCACTAACACTAGAAGAAGCAAAGGAAAACAATATCTCAGTCGATGAAAGGAAAGACGGTCAAATAGATATCTATGTTAAATGGGAAACAACTGCTGATAACCCTCGAAAGCTCATAACAACACTCAGAGTTACAAAGGATGCAACACTAGCTGACTTGAGGAAGCTTATTGAGATCTACCTTGGATCTGATAACCAAGCTTTTACCTTCCTTAAGCTCGGGGTAATAAACCCGTAACTAACAAGCACAAAAAGCTTTACATTTATCTGTTTGTTATGCTCTGATCCTAAATGCAGTTTCTTTACAATGTTTGAAGGATCCATGTGGAGCTCAAGTGGCAAAGGAGAAAGAATCAACAGTGCAAGCTTCAAGCCTTCCTTTCTGCAACGGACATGCTTACCTAGCTACTTTGAGACCGGGAAAGAGCTCACAGCTTCAAAGTCTTACACCGGCAAGCCCCCTTCCACTAACTCCCATAGAAAACAAGATGCAATTTACGCCCATCTCAAGAGTGACACCCAGCCACCAAGTTGATGAATTTTCATCACCCAATCTCGCAGCTCATCTCAGCTCCACTCCGTTCATCACTACTAGAAGACATTAGTCGCTATTTCTTATTTTCTGTGCTTTTGAAAGATGATGTGACCTCTGCCTATTTCTCGGTGTTGAGAAAGTTATGTAACCAAAATGTATGTTCTAGGATGTTTCAGCAGATGCAGACAAAATATATTTTCTTATTTTGTCCAAGATTTGTCAACAGAATCTTCATCAAAGTCTGAGAACTTCATTTCACCATAATATGACTAGTAAATTACGTTGGTTTTGTATATTACAGTTTAAATTTATTATGAACGCCACAAGGTTGGAGAAGACGAGATAGGCTTTCACATTTTAATTCTATATCGAAGTTTTAGAAAACAGAGGAGGAAAAATGTTAAGTACACATAAGAAGTTACATTTTAATGCTTTATTAACAGATTCTTTTAAAAACAGAGAATGAGAGATTGGGAGAATGTAATTAACTCTCTTTCTTTCTCTCATCTTGTTCCAAAGGTTAAAACAACGCGTGGACATGTCTTTCCTATTTTCAGAGGACAGAGCCATCATCATGGAATGTTGTCTTTTCACTCTCATCAAACTTCTCCTTCCTTATTTTCATTTCCTCTTTTTCCCAGAGCCGCCAATGGTGAGGAGCTCAAAGCTTCTAATGGCATCCTCATGCCCAGGCCTTGCAGCTGCAGATGTTTGCTTGGATTCATAGCTCTGTTGAACCCGTTGGGTTGTGGCATGGCGCGATCCACTTGAAAATAGTCGGCTTGAGTGGTTGTCGCTTGGCTCCGCTGATGAGCCAGGTCTGCTGCTTGATATCACACCTCTCTTTGAGGTACTTCCATTACGAGACTCGTGCTGCAAGTGAAGCCAACAAATCAAAACAGACAAACTTTCTCATATTCCTTAGAAATTTCCTACTTAATTAACATTAAGTAGAGAAATTTTCATGATAGATCTACAGGAATGGCCAGCGAGGGAATTAACAGCAAAAACTAACCACTTCTTTGGCAGAAGAAGGTATATCATCAGAAGATCTGTGTCTAGAGCGGTCACCATGAGCGCCTTGGCTTGAAACATTTCGTCTGGTGAATGCCTCAAGTGCGCCTGTAAATCTTCCTCCCAGGTCCTGTCCTACTACACAGAACAAGGAATTAAGTTGTTTGGGATCTTCCACTATTTGAGAAATTTTGTGGGACACAAATTAATATCTGAAGTTCAGTTGAAATAGTACACGTTTTTCAGCACCCAAAATCGTCAACACTCAAGTCTCAAAAATATACAAGCTAAAAGACAATTTTAAATATTTTGAAGGTATTAGCCGGACTAAGTTAGTCCCTACAATATTGGAGACAGAGAACATCAATGTACCTGTAGGCTTTTCAGCTCTTTCTGCAGGTGGTCCTGGAGGGTCCAATGCTGGTCTTGGGGATGGCTGTTATGAATGATAGACACATAGATAACAATAGCAGGATAAGATTTTGGATAACTTAATTGTGGCTCTCACACGTAAAATCAAAAATGAGACTAACCCTTGGTCTCGAACTAGAGCCAGGCTGAGGATATTTTGAGATTGTCCAATCAAACACGTAATCGAGCTGATAACCTGCATACTTCATTCCATCAAATACGTACAAGAAAGCAAGGGATGATACTTACGGGAATAAAGAACCAACACAGTAAGAAGTTTTAACCTTCACGAATGAAAAGGTCCCTGAAAAGTCTTCGCAGGTATGAATAATCTGGTTTGTCCTCAAATCTCAATGATCGACAGTAATGGAAATACGAGGTGAACTCTGATGGATACGACTTGCAAAGAGTCTCCAAAAAATAAAACCATGCTATGTCAGAACTACTGGACATCTTAAAACATTATCTGCATAT
The DNA here is from genome assembly GCF_000633955.1 of Camelina sativa. Taxonomy (NCBI): domain Eukaryota; kingdom Viridiplantae; phylum Streptophyta; class Magnoliopsida; order Brassicales; family Brassicaceae; genus Camelina; species Camelina sativa. The sequence goes on along the minus strand of NC_025695.1, from coordinate 18,728,989 downwards.
AAAACCTTAACAATGATGTACCTCTACAGAAGTAAGCATCTTCTTTTCACTAATCTTGTCATACTTTTGCTTCTTCGTACCAGCTTTTAAACCTTGCCACGGAAGACTGAGACAGGAGACATGAACTCAAGTTCAAGATTTTCATTTTCATTTTCTTTAAGAAGTTATAAGCTGTATGCAACAAAGAAATTTCACTACCTTCCTCGTAGAAAATACATCAACACATAACCAAGTGATTCCAGATCATCTCTTCTACTTTGCTCTGTAACCAAGTGTGAAGCCAAGAGTTATTAAATGCTTCTGACAAGAAATCCACGGATGTATGAGATGAAAGAAGCTCTTACCAATCCCAAGGTGTGTGTTCACACTTGCATACCGAGCAGTTCCTGTAAGATTCTTGTTTTCCCTGCAAAATTACAAGGAATTCTACTAAAGCAAGCTGGAAGAAGAGTGCACAAAGGAAAATATCGAACACAGGTCCTGAACTCAGTAAGGAATAGAGAACATTTTCTATTCTCGCACCAACACAAAGGTCTGGGAGAGTGCTATAAGAAAACACTCGTGCAGCATAAAATTCGTGTTTCAGTAATAGGATAGGCACGGAAGATCATCTAAGAAAAATCTACAACAGGTTCCTAGACAAAAATATTCAGTAAGCATTGATATCCGAAAAGGAAGGGTAAGAATTTGCAGATCTCACCTGTATGGTATATGCTTTTGTGTCTGAAGATCCTTGTATTTTTTAGCAAGGCCAAAATCAATGATATACACCTGAGGATGAAAATTAATTCAGTAAAACAGAGAAGGCTTTCGTACTAGTCCTATCCAAAGAATCACACAGAGATTTATTCTAAAAAGAAACCTTCAAGACATACTCCAACTCATGCTGAAACAGTAGGATTACCTGGTTTGCTTTTCGCCCAAGACCCATCAAAAAGTTGTCTGGTTTAATGTCGCGGTGAAGAAAACCCCGTGAATGCATGTACTCAACTCTACATAACTGCATTGGTACAACATATTCAAATGAAGAGATGAGCAGCGTTCCCAAAGACCAACCTAACATCATAAAATAAAGAGCAAACCCATTATTACTCAGCACTTACCAATTGATCTGCGAGCATTAGAACACATTTTAATGAAAATATTCGCTTGCAGTAATTGAACAAGTCCTCCAAGCTAGGCCCAAGAAGGTCGATAACCATACAACTGTATTCACCCTCAACTCCAAACCATTTGAGATGGGGAACACCCGCTATTTGAAAATAAAGATAACATGTCAAGCCATCAGAGTCATAGAGGGTTGGAACTAAAAACTTTACACAAACTAACCAAGAAACACAACTCACTTTCTCCTTGAAGAAACATATATATTTTCGATTCATACTGCAACTGAGGATGCCTCGTCTTCACAGGTTCCTAGTGTCAAAGAGAACCGTTTTTAGAAACATGAACGGTAAGGTAAAGTATGATTTGAAGTCAAAACTAGTCTTACTCAAAAGTATTTACAAAAACTGTCAGATACAATCATAGAAACATATAAAGACTGCAAGAGTCAGTAGGATCCAGTATTCAAAAATCTCCAAAATTTGAATGAAAAAAAAATAAGAAAACAAAGTCGTAGTATTTACCAGCTTAACAGCGACTTCTTCTCCAGTTTGGATATTGATCCCTAGATGATCACAATTCACACACACACATTAAAAAAAAAAAAAAAAAAAAAAAAAA
>NC_025695.1:18713573-18726935 GCF_000633955.1 Camelina sativa | reverse complement strand
TAAAAAAAAAAAAAAAAAAAAAACAAAGATTAAAAATTCACACTTTAGCAACAAGTAAACAAAACCCAAATGCAAGAACACTCTCAAGATGTCAAAAGATTGGTACCTAAATAAAGTTCCCCGAAGGATCCACTTCCGAGCTTCCTACCCAACTTAAACTTCCCGCCGATAACACGATCCATCTTTTGATTCCGATCTCTCTCTTTTTGAATTCACCAGTAAGACCCAATCGCCATATACACTTAAAGACGGGTTCAAATCAAAAAAAAACAAACCCAAGTAGCTAAATCAGCAAGTTAACAAACAACACAAGTGGATTGATGGATTGATTGAAGCTGATATGAAAGTTGAGGACTTTCGCAAGAAAAGTGTCTTCTTTTTAACTGCGAGAAAGAAAGAAGAATCTATTTAGAAGAAAGAAAAGGATGAAGGAAGAATCGGATCTGAGTTTGAGGGAAGATTTTGCGGAGATTTGTGGAAGAAAAAGAGAAACAAAGAAAACAAAGAATAATAAAAGAATATGGGAAAATTTTGTATTAGCCTATTATTATTATTATGTTGTTGTTGTTGTTATGTGAATGTGAGAGAGATGTTGTATTGTATGGAAGTGTAAGGGTTAGAGAAGAAAGAGAGAGACAAACTTGAACGTAAATCTTAGCTATTAGGGATCTTGATTTGTAAAAGAACAAATTAGGTGTTTTCGTGCACGGTTTCACATTTTTATTTCTTTCGGTTTTCTAACGACAAATATTCTAATTTCGTACTAAGTACTAACCTCTTAATGAACATCAATTAATGATCTAGAACAACAAGAGCAAAAATATACATACTATATGTGTTCACAGATTTATTTACTCGTCTTTTTTTTTTTTTTGCAAAACTCCATACTAAAAACAAGTTCTACATTTGTCATTTTAGCACAAATCACTTGGGTTTAGTTTATGATCTCTATCTTGGACAGATGTTTGGAAGTGTAAAGGATCTTATTTAATAAAAAGTTTTGAACAATTCAATTCAGAAAGACCGGTTCAACCTTCACAAATCACTTGGGACAACGAATTTTGCGTGAAAGACCGGTTCAACCTTCCATCAAAGCTAAGGAGATACAAGAATCTTCTAATGCTCGAGGAAGGGGTAACCGGGGACGTGGGAATCGTGGACGCGGGACTCGTGGATGCGGGAACCATGGGCGTGGCTAGTTGTCCTATCGTGAAGAGATAAGAAGCTAACCGAAGCGAAAGATTCGATTACCAACTTTATTCTAATTGTAATATGGGCATTTGTCTGTATTAATTTCTTGTTTTAAAAACTGTATGACTTAGCAGTCATGGTTTATGTATCACGAACTTATTATGAATAAATAGAGGTTTCTCGTAAAAAAAAAAAAAAAAAAAAAAAAAAAAAAAAAAAAAAAAAAANGAAAGCTAAGCATTAACTTAAGCATGCACGTTTACTTCATTACTTGTGTCTCCCGAACGTTCTGGTAACGTTGATTACATGGAACACTTTGTTGATGAGTAGTTTTATTATATATGGCCTTAAGAAATAAACTGTCGAGTCTTTTAATGTGTTCAGGTAGATATAGGAGCAAGACACTACAAGAAAAACTGAATATTGTGACGGAAAAATTGTGACCGTTTGTTCTGTCATAATATTACGACGATTTAGATACGAAAATGTGACGTATTTAAAACGGTCATATCTATGTCATTATTTAGTTATAATATTACGACCGACTAAAAGGTAACTACTTTTGGTCACTAATTGTGTCGAATTTGTTACAAAATATTTAGTCACAAATATAAATACGGATTTGTAACTAAATAAGGTAACTAGATTATACGGTTTTTGTGACTATATTTACGTCACTTTTAGTTACAAGTATTTTGTAAACTACCTGGTCAAAATTAGTCACTATTTTAGTTACCTTTGTGTGTTAGTCATAAATTGTGACATAGTTATTACCACTTTTGTTACTCCAATTAAATAATAAAATAGTTTCAATAATGGAAAAAAAAAAGAGCTGAAAATACAATTTTTTCAAAAGAGTTCAAATGACAAATCTGAAAATTATTACTCACATTCGTCGTCAGTAGTTAATTCGATATCAGAATTCCCATCTTCAGCGTCTGATCCAACTTCTTCTTCTAGTACTGGATCATCAAGATCTTCTGGTTGACCATCTGGATATAATAGTGTCTCAACGTGCAATGAATCAGATTGGACAACACAATTAGTGTTATCATGTTGCAGTGCAGTGAAATCCAGATTTTGGTTGACCAATACTTTTCCTCTTGGCTGTATCATAATTGCTGCTTCCCATTGTTGATCTTTTTNCAAAAATACATTAGCCAACAAGTATCTTGAACCATTGGACCATGAACGAGACTCAACAACCACTTTGGATATGAATTATTGTTCAAGGTATCTTCCACCTGTTTAAAAAAAAAAAAATCATGTGTATTCAACAACCACGATACATGCACATATTTTAAGCTTACAAAAAAAAATCATGTATAATATAAGCTTATCAAAGATACATGCACATATTTTATTTTATTTAAAAAAACACTTACATGTTTTTGTAACCAGCTTGAATATGTTTTTTTCTCTAAGCTCGGTTAAATTGTTTTCAGTAATCCCAGGATTAGCCGCAATCATGCTCTCATCAAATAACCTATATAAATATAAATTCATGAAAAAAAATTATGATTTATTACACTCAATCTACTAGTATATAAATTAAAGTACATATGTGTATATTATTTTTACATACCTTTCAAATGATCTTAATTGATCGCAGTTCTGCAAAATATATGTATGTGCAATATGGTAATCTTTATCTTGGAGCCAGATCTGTATTTCTTTACCACTGCCCTTCCCTGCCTGAGAAAATATATCTGGAATTCTATCAAACTCATGAGTATCGTCTTGATTACCTCCATCATATTGTCGATCTCCTGTTCGATGTTTTGTCTTTATGTGTGGTTCAAAGTAATAAGTACAAAAAGTGGAAATTTCTTCGTTGATGTATTGTTCAACAATTGATCCTTCTACTTTTGCCTTATTTTTTACTTTTTTCTTTAGATGGCCCATGTATCGTTCAAAACAATACATCCATCTAAACTGTACAGGTCCGTCAAGACTAACTTTATGTGGCAAGTGAATCACCAAATGCTCCATAACATCAAAAAAGGATGGAGGAAATATCTTCTCCAAATTACAAAGAACCATACATATATTATTTTGCAGCATCGCAACACCATCTTTGTGTATAGTTCTTGCACATATATCTCGAAAAAATAAGCTAGCACCTACAAAAAAAAGATCATTATATGAATAAAGTTCTAACCATAGAAAATTAAACAGATTAGTGGAGAAGTATATCACAGCTTTAGACGTAGACCACTTGACTCATAAACAAAGAGATAAAAAAAACACAAAGAACTATAGTGTTATAATAAGCTAATAAAGAACACTTGACACGTAAACAAAGAGAATTAAAAAAAACAAACAAAGAACTATGGCCGTAAAAAAAAGCTAACACCTACAAACACAACCAACCGGATGATTAACACACCGTCACATAAAAAATTGCTAAAACATACCCACCACCAACAACGACACAAGAACTATAATATAACGTAAAGTGCTAAAACATACACAACACTTCCGCTCCATTACGATTAACATGTCATTTTTGCGTTAACGTAACCGTAGAAGTTGTGATGGAGCGGAAGCAAGAAAGGAAAAAAGGATTTGTTTCTTACGTTCCCGGGAAGCTAAAGAAACAAGGATTCTCTGTTTTCTTCATGAAAAGCAGAGAAAAAACTCTGTTTTGCTACACAAAAACAGAGGTTTGAGACTTGAAAGAATACGCTTCTTTGCAAAACTCAGATTTGTAAGATAACTCTTTATTAATTCAATTCAAGGATGATCCTCTTTACAAGCATTAGAGGTTTTATTTATAGAGCAGCTAAGTCAAACTAAAAAGAAAAACCTAAAAGAAATAGAAATTTCAGACAAAGAAATATCAACAACAAAATAGAAAATTAACAAAAACAATAAAGAAAACAGAGAACTTTAGAAGCTTATGTGATACGAAAAGGATGTGCTACATCAAGTTGAGAACACAGACACATAATAAACAAAATTGAAAACTTACCAGATAATGCATTGTGTACAGATTTATCTATAAGCTCAGCAAACGCAATTGGAAGTAATCGTTGCATTAAAACATGGCAATCATGACTTTTCATTTCTGTTAATTTTGCTCCAGCTAGATCAACACAGTTAGATAAACTTGATGAATATCCATCTGAAAATTTAACATCCTTTTGAAGCCATCGTAAAAATACTGCCTTTGCTTCTGGTTGTAGTCTAAAAATTGGGATAGGTGCCTTTCCATCAGCTTTTAAGCGCAAATCTTTGTGATTACAGTGCTCTTGCAAATCAAGTCGTGATTTGATGTTATCTTTTGTTTTCCCCTGCACATTCAGTAAAGTATTGATGATATTATCTATAAAAAAAATTTCAGTGTGCATCACGTCAAGATTATATCGAAGTTTATGATCCTTCCAATATGGTAGATCCCACAAATTGCTTTGTTTATGCCTGCTGTGCGTTTTACCGTATCCTTGTAATCGTCCATGTTTCCTCCGTAGTCCACTGTTTTTGGTAAACAACAGACTTCATTGTAGAGTTCCTCGCCTGTTAGTATCTCTGGTGGACTATCATCTACAGCTTTTCTTTTTTAAAAATTTGTTTTATTCCGCCGATAGCTATGATCAACTGGTAGAAAACACCGGTGACAATCAAACCAACTTTTTTTTTACCATTCTTTAACCAAAAGGCACCAGTTTGATCCAAACAATAAGGACATGCTAACCGACCATGAGTTGTCCATCCAGAAAGCATACCATAAGCTGGAAAGTCGCTTATCGTCCACATGAGTACAACTTTTAAGAGAAAGTTCTGCTTAGTAGAAATATCATATGCTTCTACACGGTGAACCCACAAATCTTTCAGCTCTTCTATCAATGGTTGGAGAAAAATATCCAGACTTCTCTTAGGATGATTTGGCCCAGGAACTAGAATGGTTAGGAACATAAATTCTTGCTTCATACACAACGCAGGTGGCAGATTATATGGAGTCAATATTACAGGCCACAATGAATAATTATGTCCAAACATACCAAATGGATTAAAACCGTCCGTGCATAATCCAAGGTAAACGTTTCTTGGTTCAGATGAAAAATCAGGGTGTACCTTGTGAAAATGCTTCCATGCTTCTCCATCAGATGGATGACACATTTCTCCATCATTCGCTAAGTGTTCTGCATGCCATCTCATTTCTTTTGCAGTATTAAGAGACTGATATAATCTCTTCAGTCTATCGGCTATCGGCAAATAAAACATCTGACGATATGCAATTTTTTTCTGCCCAATCTTCTGAGTAGGATGAAATCTATCTTTTTTACAGAACAAACACTTCTCTTCCTTCTCAGCATCTCTCCAGAATATCATGCAATTATCTTGACAAACGTCAATCTTTTGATATGGTAAACCCAAAGACCGCATAAGCTTCTTGATTTCATAGTACGACTTTGGTGAGTGGTTACCTTCTGGCAAATATTCTTGCATCATTTGAGCAATTGAGTCCATACATTTTTGAGATAGATTATAATCTGTCTTCAAACTCATAAGCGGAGCCGTTAATGAGAGCTTTGAAAGACCTTCTTTACATCCATCATAAATTGGCTGTTTTGCAGCATCCAACATATCAAAAAACTTTTTTGCCTCATCATTAGGCTCTTCTTCCAACATCTGATTAAACTATGTTTCTGTATTACCAAATGCATCTAAAAACATTGTCACATAAGGATCTATTGGCTCTGTGTGAGACTCAGTTCTGAACACATCTTTTTCAGAATCGTTGTTTACCATATTGTAATCTTCCCCATGAGAAGTTCAAACCCAATAGTTAAGCATAAATCCTTTGTTGTATAAGTGTGTCGATACGATACGTTCTTCTTGTAACTTTGGATCATTCTCACACTTTATACATGGACAAAACAGCTTTTGCTTCTCGAGAAACAGAGGTTGACTTTTAGCAAACTTTAAAAATGTTTCCAACCCTTGACAGTAAGTGTCTGAAACTCTATTGGTTGTAGGATCGATTCTTTCATACATCCAACGCCTTGTAGCATATAAATCACTACTAGAAGACATTCTGAAAACCTGAAAATAAATTTGAGAAAGTAAAATTAGAGAACATTATAAAACTGAATTAAGATAGCCATGTATGTTCTTATATAATTTAGGTATTAGTTTACAGCAAAACTAAACTATTGAGATGGGACAGAGGTTCGATCTATTCACCAAACAAAACAAAAAGATGGCAATAGTATTCTCTTCAGCTCTACATCTCGTGAAGGAAAAACAATTGAGGAGAAAGGCTACCAGAACTGATCTGCCTGCAAACGATGAGGTATTTGTTCCTGAAGTCACTAACGTACACAAACGACGACCAGTAGTAGCTTGGACCTTTGTGAAAACAAATCCTTATGTGATTATATCTACCCACTATCTTAGCTCTTTGATGTAACTTTTGTGATTCTAAAGTTTTGGTGACTAAGTCATGTTGAATAAATAAGTCATGTTGAATAAATCTTCCTATATTTTAGGAGATATATATTTAGTTTGTTTAGTTTAGGCATAATAAGCTATATTTCACTTATAATTTTAATTGTTGGAGAGTTTTCTTGTTCTTTGTTCTAATGGATTTTGCTCGCAATTCTGGTTAGTTGTTTTAATTAAGTCATATTCTCAATTATAGATTTGTTGTGGCAAAAAAAAAAGAAGGAAGAGGTTCAAGGTAATATAAGTTGTATGTTCAATGTTTAGCATTCATATTTATTTTTAGTAATTTTGTGTTTATAGGAAAACTGAAACAAGAAACGATTGAATTGGAAATTGTTCAAAATGTGGAACAAGTACAAGCTGTTTAAAAAGCGGAGCAGAAGAAAAAATTTCACCATAGATTCGATCTAAACAAAACGTTTTATTATGAGGATGGAGGAGAGATTCATCCGGGAGATGGAGAGTTTCATCCCGAAGATGGAGTTGTTCAAGAAATGAAAAAAAAGAGGAAAAAGTTCAACATGAATTCGATTTAAACGACAGGATGATTTATTATGGAGATGGACAGCTTCATCCCTATAAGAAAAGGGAACAAGTCGTCCTAGATATGCTTAAACTTTTGATGCCGAACAGTCAGGCCCGGCCCATAGGGAAAGCAAGTGAAGCCAAAGATTCGGGTCCAAAATTTTAAAAGCATCTTTCATTTAAAAATCTGTTAAACAAAAAGCATTTTTTCTTAAGGATATGTATAAAGTTTTTTTTTATTTACATGTAAAAGGCCTTTTTTATTTGTAGAATATGTAAAAGGCTTTAAAGTATCAAGTGGTGGCCTTTTATAGAAAACTTATAACTTTTGTCATAGGTGAAGAAGACATATTTTTTAAATTTTGCATAGGGCCCTGATTAGTGTTGGGCCGGCACTGCGAACAGTTTTGGATGAAGAATAGACAGTCTTTCTGATTTGATTAATACTTCTATTGATAACGTCCAAGTTCAATAAGTTTTTCTAGATTGCAGCCGCAGGAATAAAGATAAAATTTTTGAGTTTGTTTTGCTTTGCTTTGCTTTGCTTAATGGAGTTCTCAGGTTTATTCAAAGAACCTGTTTTGCTTTGATTTGCTTTGATTTGTTTTGAATGTATTATGATGCTCTGTGTTTTTCTCAAACTAATTGAGAAACAAAAGCAGAATAAATCAATCTAAGTTAGTGTCAATGGCTCTTTTATTTTACGATATGATTATGGTTTTTTTTTGGACATGTTCTTTGTGTAGAGTTGCAGAATGGGCTTGAGGTGAATTGTTTTAGAACCCAACAACTTAATTAGGTTACAAAAGAAGGAGAGAAGAAGATACGGAGACACTTCTAACTCACGCAGCGGTGATAAGTGAGAAAGATATAGAGGTAGAGAAGAGATCGAGCTTATTGAGAGAGTAGAGAAGAGATCGAGCTTGTTGTTTTTTTTTCTTTTCTCTTGTTCTTCATTTATTCTTCTTTCTTTATGCTTATGGCTTGAATTAGTGTTTGGTTTAATTAACTATGGCGAAGAATGTGGAAGTCGTTCCCGGAGAAGGATTTGGGACAAGAGACTATTAATATCTTCGGCCAGCTAATTGTGTGAGACTTCACCAAAGTTTTGTTCTTTCTGATGAAATGTCCAAAAAAAATTGCAGCTTTGAGAAGATGTCACGTTGCAGAAGCAATAAAGGGAGATGTAGATTTCCTCCTCAAAGGAGTTGGAGACCAAGCTGTTGCTAAAGAAGTTAAACAAATTCTTGAAATGGTATTCTCTGTTGTTCTCTAACTTAGTTCTCTGTTTCTCTTAGGATAGGTCTTCAATCTTCTTATCTCCAATTGGATTGTTTGTAGGCAAGACGTGCAGCATCAAGAAGAGAAAAGTTCTGCACACAGATTTTCTCACACCACCTATTGTTAAAGAATCAGTTTCAGTATTGAGTAAATTTGCTGATGTTAAGATAGTTTCTCAAGGAGGTTCCCCTGAGGTTTGTTTTCATCTTTAACGAAAAGCGTCCTCTGAAAATGTTAACATAAGCTGAGGTGGAATCTGTCTTTTGTCTTAGGCTGAACGGTGTAGGATCTCGATTGGACATCCTGATGTATTAACCAATGATCCAGATATAGTTGCAGCTTTGAGGTACAAGTCTTGAATGGCAGTGTTCTCTTCTTGAGTTTTGTTCTTGTCAAAATCTGAGTGTGTTTATGTTGGTGTTTTTCAACTTATATTTTCACAGGGGATTTTGGGTTTCAACACTTGTTAGCTTTATAACGAATCTTTCCTTTTGCGTTGGCTTGATTGTTTTGTTTATTAATTAGGACTAATACCTTTAAGACTGTGGAAGCCTCGTTGAGAATTGATGTAGCAGCAGCTAGTGCTGGTTTCAAGATTTCGCGGTCAAAGCTAGTTGATCTGATTAGGTAAAAAAAAAAAAAATTATTTTTGTCTATGTGATCTTTCACTGCATGCATTCTCATTTAGCTAAACAGCATTCTTTGCAGTAGTAAAGACGTTCGGGTTAATTGGGCAACCATTACTAAGAACGGAACCTTAGTGAAGACTGGTGATGTTGGGCAACCATTACAGAGCAGTCATCGTCCACTGCACCACTGATATCTCTGGTATGAATCTTCTTCACTCTTGGTTTTGCCGGTATTGCTTAGGTTTGGATTTAAGAAATATATCGTTAATATTGATGATAACCTAGACTATGTTTTATTTACACTAAACCAATTAAGTCGGTTGGAATAATATTGTCTCCAATTTTTTAGATATTTGTACATAAAGAGATATATGCAAACAAGTTAATTGAGAAAACAAATTAACCATATTAGAATTTTCTAGATCCTTAAAATTTTGTTTTTTATACCAAAATAGCGCCTTAATTTTCCCTAATTATAGAACCTAAAATTTTCATTACCGCTTTAATTTTTGGTGAAATTTCCCCAACTCCTATAAGCCCTAAAACTGCGTCAAAACTATTTAACCACCTCCCTCTACTTCTCAGGTTTCTACGCCACTTCACATTTATAAGACCTATTGGGCTGTTTTTCATTTCACAGATCTCATTGAAAGGTATTTCTATATATATATATATATATATATTTTTTTTTTTTTGTGTAGAAGTTAATCTAGATGTTAAATTACTAATATTTACTCGCCATCACTCTTCCAAGTTTTACACATCTCTGCTAGTCGTTATTGTTGTGGTTTTTACATATTCTATGCTTACAGTTTTTACAAATCTTGTTAATCTCTATTAAGAGTCGTTTTAAAAATCTCTGTTAATCTCTGTTAATTTAGATGAGAGTCATTTTGATATGAACGCTTTAATTTGTCACTTGATAAAATTGGGGATTGATAACTTATGAATGTTTATAGTGTACGCATGGAAGAGCCATTTGTGGATAGTTCGAGTTTACATGTGCTGCATCCATCTCGGTTAAATGGAGCTAAATGGTATGGATTTTTTTCAACATGCAATTGATTACTTTCACATATTTATAACTCAAAATAAAGTAATGTAATTCAATGGAGCAGGTTTAAATACCACACCCAAGTATCAACTGGTGTACGAAAGGTCATTCAAAGTTGTTTTAAGGGACCATGGTACTCTTGGAGAAAAGTGCCTCCCTTCTACAAAATAACTTGGTTTACACTGTTTATGGTAGTACTGTTGTCTGTTATATTTCATTAAGCTATTTCATAAATGATTTACAATATTACTCATCATGTGTGATTACTTTGTTTTCTCAGAAAAAGTTTAACTGGGATGCTTCTATCAACTATCAAGTTGAACGAGAGTTCAATAAGCTTGCTGCATATCGCCTCAAAGGAATGATAAGCCATGCTAAGAAGGGAGGAGAAAAACCAGATTGGATTTTGTCTCATTATTGGACGATTATGCAGGCACATTGGGCAACAGCAAAAGCAAAAGCAACAAGTGAGAAGGCTCGTGCTTCCCGAATGTGCTTCCCGAATGTCTGATCGCAATGGTTTAGGTCCACATTCTCATCTAGCAGGTTCATGTTCGTATGTCAAAGTTCAAGCTGCTTTGGTAATGTTTACATTTTCTATCAATTTCCATATAAATTCGTGATCATTTATGTATTAGTTCACTTAGTTTTATTGTTTGTTTATAGGAAGCAAACAATGAAGATTACTCCTTTATTGCTTTGATGAAGAAAACACATCAAAAGCCTGACGGAACCTATGTTGATCAACGAGCAAGATTGGTCGCAGAAACTTATGAAAAGCATGTACAAGAACGCTTGGAACAACTTGAATCTTCTGGTGAAGAGAATATGACAGCTGAAAATCTTGACAAAGCTGAGAAAAATGAGATTTATATCAAGGTAACATTTCAAAACCTTATATTCTTTAAGATTTTTTTGAGATTATATATTTGTGATTAGTATATTGAGGTTTAGCCATATATGTTATTAGAGTGGAGCAAATTTGTTAGTCACCATGGAACTGTCGTGTTTTATTGTTTGGTTTGAGTTACGTACGGGTGGTGTATTGGGCGTGAGTTGTTTGGTCGTGAGTTGTGTGTTTGGTCGTGAGTTGTGTGTTTGGTCGTGAGAAAATTTGTTAGTAACCATATATGTTATTGTTTGGTCGTGAGTTGTGTGTGTTGTATTGGTTTGGTGTATGATAGCTTATGTATTTATTTTTTATTTCTAAGCTGCTGGATCATCTAAACATGGTCATATCTTTGGACTTGGAGCACTTAGTGAGGTTTTACCATCTGTTGGTGCCCCTTCAAGTATACCACAATCTGGTGAAGAAGTAGAGACAATAACACATCGGATGGAGGAGATGAAAACTGATCTGAAAAAAAACCTTGAAGAAAATCAGCAAATCCAGAAAAGACTTGAAGCTATGGAGAAACTTGTTGAATCTTTTGCAAGTCAAAATGTCTAAATCCCACACCACTACCAAGACCATCCACCTTTATCTAACTACTATGGTTTGTTTGTATTTCCTTTTAGTTATGTTTATGGATTAACTTTGTGCTTGGTTTATATTTTCTTTCAGTTGTGTTTATGTATCAATTTTGTATTTGGATGTTAGTTTGTTATCTATATATTATCGTTTGCATATTATTTTTAGTTTTCATGTTTTATTCTATAGTTATATATTTTTTGAAATATGGTGAATGAATTTAATATTTTAAAAAAAATCTAGGAACATGAAATGTCACAAATAAATACAAATTGTGGTAATTAAAAAAAAAATAGTGACGGTTGTGTGTCTCTAATCGAGTCACTAATTATGTCTAGTTTGTGATTGTATTTTGGTGGCAAAAAATCACAACATAGTGACTTAAAATAGTACTAATTTGTAACAAATATATAACATTTTTTGGGTCATGTTTTGTGTCATATTTATGATTCTATTAATTGTTATAAATTGTAACTTTTTTGTGACTATTCAATTATCGTCACAACTTATGACGAATTGTTACTTCAAAAACGTCACAACTATTTATGACTTTTTTGTGACTTACACCCATTTGTGATCATTTTATTATGACGTTCTTAAGTCCGTTTTATTTTCGTCACAATAAAGTATTTGTGACCAAAAATTAATATAATATGACCATTGGATTGGTAACAATATTCACTTTTTATTGTAGTGAGACACTGACCATTGTATATATCAAAATCTCTTTCCACGTTTCGAAAACTGTTGGATATACAAACAGTACATGCGTGAGAGATACGTATGTTGTTGTTGTTTTGAGACACATATCAATTGTGGCTGTCAAATCTTAGAAATTTTCTTTTTTACTTCAATTCTTAGTGGATATTCTCGATGAATACTGTGAAAATTCATGAGTTTCCATCTTCTTTCTCTATTAGATTAAGTTTTTTTTTTTGGGTCCACTCATCCTCGAGTCTAGTCATATTTTCACATGGCAAACAAAACTTATTGATAATTGTATTATTTGTATACAATGACTTGAAAGGTTTTATAATGTTTTGTTAAACTTTCGGTATAGTGTTAAAATATCATAATGGTCAATGAAAAAGCTAGGCAAAAGAAGTCAAGGAGAATAAGAAAATTAAATTATCTATAAGTAAAGTAAGTAAGCTTAGTTGTACGGATTATAATAAGATGCTTTGCGTGTCCACTTCGCAGCGTATGATCAGTATATTAATATCAAATTTGACAATGTTTTTTTTTAGTCATCCTTGGAATTGTGTCATCAGGTATACTAGTATAGTGTTTATAAGCTTATATTGTTTTGTTAACTAGATTATATATGTATATTATAGGTTTGAATGATGACTGCGGTCAGGACGACCAAATCCGTTTACGGTTTGAACCGTTCTATTTTTAAGGCGGACAACAAACTGCTGCGGACCAACTCTATTTTTATGTAAAACGGTTCGCAATTGGTCGTGCCCGAACCGAACCCAAACCGATACCCGAATGCCCACCACAAGTCACACTCATTGTTTACTTGTCCGTTGGACATCGTGTAGTAAGATTTTATACACGGGAGGTGTTAGAAAAGATTAAGACGAAAAACAGAAAACAAAGGTTTTACGATCGCAACCAGAGCCGTGCCAAGGCTACGAGATATCAGAAACAACTGAAAAAAGATGCCCCGATTCAAAAAAAAAAATCGTCTACAAAAATAAAAGTTATTGTCTTTTTTTGTTTTCTTTGTACGAAAAAAAAAAAAAAAAAAAAAA
>NC_025695.1:18687226-18713546 GCF_000633955.1 Camelina sativa | reverse complement strand
AAAAAAAAAAAAAAAAAAAAAAACTAAACTAACATTTTCTAAAACATTTTTTTTTTCTCCACAAAATCGTTAACTAACTTTCAAGCAACAATGATTACTTACAAAAATATATATAACTCAACTGGATAAAATTGGTTACAAAAACAGAGTAAATAATATAAGAAACATAAAAACTTAAATAGTTTTACCTTAATAGAATTGATTTGGTGAGAAATAAATTGGAAGAAAGCTTTGTTTTCCGACTTCTATTCAGAAAATAGACAAAGAGAGACTGTAACGAAAGAGAAAGCTTCTCTTTGTTTGCCCTAATTGTTTACTTAACTGAGCCCAGGTCATGGATTGTTGAAGCCCAATCAAGGAAATGCTTTCTATTAATCTATTTATTAACAAATTATATTTCTATCATAATACACTAACCCTATTATTTTTCTCATACAATCGAAAGTCGAAATTTTTTTTTATTTTTTTCTCTCTCTCTCTCTCAAACATGGCTCCTCGTAAGTTCTCTGATGATGATTTGAAGAAGAAGAAGTTTTTCAAACAGAGGTTTCCGGGTTTTAAGAAGAAAGCGACAGAGCTCTCTGTTCTATGCGGCAACTCTGTCGGATTCATCTGTTACGGCCCCAACAACGATCTCCAAGTCTGGCCCGAGCCTCAAGATAACCCACAAGCCCTAACAGAAAGTTCAATGCGTTAAGCGATCAGAAGAGAAAGAATCACGCTTGCGATCTTTACGACTTCGTCTCTGATATCAAGGGTTTGTCGGGTGAGGATTTGAGGAGACATATCGATAAGCTTAGCTCTCACCTAGTTGAAATCAAGCAACTAAAGACAAGTATGTTAAGAAGAGGCGACTCGAAGAAACCTAAGCCGAAGGAGACGGAAGAAGATCATGATCATATTAGGGTTTCAGAAAATTGTAACGTGGCTATGATGCCGGAAGATCGATTAGGGTTTGACGAGTTCCCTGGCTACCACGAAACTGATTCCAGTTTGGGATCTTATGCTGCTTTCACGGATGTCGGTGTTTCTGATTCTTCTCTGTTGGATCCTTTTACGTTCGGCGATTATTTTCCGGTGCCGCCCACAGATAATTTTGGGGTCGATGGTGTTTGGGATCTTTGTCCGATGGATTTGGAGTTTTCTTCACTATTTCCTGGCTACGATCCACTTCCCACTGATTCTTTTATGTCGAGCACTTACCAAACACCGGTCATAGCAGATAACTTAGGATCCGTCTTCTAGATTATGACAACACGATCAACTAGGGTTTGACAACAATGTACTTCACCACCTATATATATATTCTCAGTGTCGATGATTATCTTAACTTGTATGTTTTTCTCCAACGCAAATCCATGTTTGTCAAGTTTTGTACTTCTTTCCCCTTGTTTTATTATGAATTGATAATGAATGAAATCTCTCAATCACTATGTCATCTCTTCTGCAATTGCTTCTTCCACCTTATCACAAGGTATTAATAACATTCAGTTTATGTATATTGGATTCATATATATATTTTACTCTCTTTTTCTTTCCTACAATATTGAAACTTTGAGTTATATTCAGATGTGTATGTTACAATCGAGTAGAATTGTTGCCACTTACTGCAGATATTAGCGTTGCAAATTCTGTCAGCGAGAAATATTTACACAGAACAGAACTACTTGACTTTTGTGTTGCAGAAAAAACGATATAACATAGGTACAGAAGAAATATATCAAGGATTAAAAACAACAACTCACATGAAGTCATTCAAGCTACAATCAAGGTGGAAACTATGATTTAATTTTGATCTGGAGATTAAAGATCAATGGATTTGAAGGCATCGGGTTTGCAGCTTAAAGAAGTTGCAGATTTGAGTTTGGTTCACACAAACAATCCTCTCTACATGATGCAGAAGGTCACATGTTCATTTAACCACACGTGATAAGTCTTGGTTCTTCATATTCTTCCCCATCTCCCCGAGGTACCATAACAATATTGTCGCCCACTCCGCTATATGCAGACAAATGCGTTTGGCAGCACCTCAACGTCCGGTTCGTATTTTCGAACATTATTAATAAGAAAACAAACTTTTCATAATTTATTATTCTTAATTACATAACTAAATTTAATCCAAAAGTGAGCGAAGGTAGGAAGAGAGACAACAAGACTTTGATCATAATTAGTGGGTGAAGATTTCATCTTGAGGTCTATAATAGTACAACCAAGTTTTGATTTAACCAAAACAATAAAAATCAAATACCAAAGCTCTCCTCCCTGTGAAAAAAATTAAACAAAGCCAATTCCGAAAAGAATATTTACTTCACTTTTTTTTTCTATGTTGAAACAATTAAACAAATCAATATTTCTCCTCAGGGGAGAGCCTTCGCTTCCATTGGAGAGACTGTACTTTGTTGAAATCCCCATTTGCTAACTCAAACTTTTAACAGTCTTTTGGAGCAAATAAAAGGCTTTCAACGAAATCAAACAACACACAAGTTATATAAGAAGATTCTTCTGTTTCAGGCTGTGCAATTGTGTCAAACGAAATCACCCCGATGAGCTTGATTTACTACCTTCTTTCTCTGGATCTTCAATCTGCGTTGGTAATAGATTCAAGAAGCTTCCTTGGTGTGTTGTTGTCCCACCAGATGCTTCATCTTCTGTTCATTTATTTTCCATAATTTGGTTAGAGAGATTCATCAAACATGGATCGTAATCATCTTGATTTTTATAAATAGCATCCAAACAGGTGATTTACCAAAGAGGGATTTAATCGATGGCCGCTTTGGCTTGTTGCTCTTCTTCTTTATCTCAGCTGCACAATAAAAACAGATTACAAATGCAGCAGACACGCAATGTTAATCACAAGGTAACTGGTTATGTATTTTCCTCAGTAAATGAAAGGGGGTTACCTATCCCTGGTAATTGGTCATCATTTACGATTTCTACGTTCTTGTAAGTATAACCAACGAAGTTAATATCTTTGGATGAGAGCATCTGGAGAAGAAAAAAGAAAGCCAAACTCATGTTATGAAAGCCCAAGACAACACAAAATATAACTTCAAAGGCTTCCTAATGGTTCATGACACACATTCTAATGACAGAATCTTATTTATCTGAGCTCTTTGTTGCATGTAATCTTTTAAGCTATGCCTATAATATTATCACATCACAATATATTTCGAGGAACCCACTTACAGACAAATTTTGAAGTATGGTTACTCATCTACTAGATAAAAAAATAAATAAGCTGGTTAAATCTGATGGTACATGATGCCAAAAAGTCAGGGGTTATGCTGTACCTTTCTCCATGGACCTGACCTTGCTGACTTTGGAACTTGCTTGTCAGTCTGTTCCGGAAGGAATCAAAAGAAGAGTATTATACATTATTCCTTATCAGGAGCATACAAATCATCTGTGGCACCAATATTTCAGTATATACATCATGACACATCATTGGTGGCAAATATTGCACCAATGTTTCAATAGCTATACCAATGTATTACCTCTTCAAATTTCTCAAAATTTTGGGTGTCCAACTCATCATTGACTTGGGGAATAAAGGCAGCTTTCATTTGGTACAATTTTCCCCATTCTGTACCTCTGAACCAAGGGTGATTCTGAAAGAAACCAGTCAAACTTTTATTAGGATTTCTCACAATAATCTTAGATAAGGTTGGAAATTCAAAGTTGAACAAAGCACACAACACCTTAATTTCATCTGCTCCTTTTGTTCCAAGCCTTAGCTCAACATTGCATAAAAGCCTACAAATAAGATCCTTGGCTTCTACTGATAGTCTAACCTCATCTGGGAATTTCAAGTAATTTCTCCAATTTACTATCTGCATAAGGGTGAACATATTGAGAAAAGGTAAATTTCCACATTAGAAATAGAATTACCAAAGAGATACAGAAAGACTAAAATGAACGTAAGAGTTGATATCACCAGTGTGCCTCCAATAAATGAAAGGTACACAAAGCAATGGATCTTACCTTCCTACAAGTTGTCATTGGATCATCTGAATAAAATGGCGGAAACCCCACAAGCATTTCATACATGATGGCGCCAAGAGACCACCTATAAAAATGCTCTCAATATTATTCATCCATATTAATTATTTGCACCAAAGCAACCAAAGAAAACAAATCCGAATAGGTTGGCTTCACCTACCAATCACATTCCATTCCATATCCTTTTTTCAGCAGAACTTCTGGGGCAATATAGTCCGGAGTTCCAACTGTGGAATAAGCCTGAAAGCAATAACCTAATAAATTATATCTGACAGAGATGTCTATATCAATGGAGCGAACATCTTTTCAGTGAGCGAAACACACTGAATTGTTTGGACATCTCTAAATAAAAAAAATGATAGATAAGTGAAACTTACAAGCATCCTTCTATTTCTCTGCCAGTTTAGTAGTTGCTCTTGTTGGGTACGTCTTGTCGCCACAGGGCGACCATCACTTTGTAAAGCCCCACTAACGTTTCTAGCAACTGTGAAGTCTTTCTCCTGAAGATTACTACAGTCTAATGGTTTACATAATCCAAAATCTGACAATTTCATGTGGCCGTCTTTGTCAAGCAGCAGATTATCAGGCTTGATATCTCTGTATCACATTGGAGAAAAAAATGACGTTAGCAACAAAATAACAAAGTGAGCTACAAATAAATCCCATGAATGGACCCAACAGCCAATGACAATTAACAAGAGGAGCTACAACTATCCTGCTTCACTGACCTGTGGATATAGTTGTGCTTATGAATAGACTCAATAGCCAGGACAGTTTCCCCAATATAAAACCTGGCCTCATCTTCAGTAAGGGTGTCTTTCCTCATAAGTAAAGTCATCATGTCCCCACCAGGTAGATACTCCATTATGAGATATAAGGACTCTTCATCTTGAAAAGAACAATACAATTTGACAATGCAATTGCTGTCAACTTCTGCAAGTAGATTTCTCTCTGCTTTTACATGTTCCACCTGAAAATCATATTCCACAAATACATCAACCAACCAAACTAATGTCGATCGAAATAGAAAGCCACCTGGAGGAATTTTTAATACCTGGCCTCTGCGAAGCATCTCAGATTTCTTAAGCTTCTTCATTGCATAGACATTTCCTGTTCCCTTCTCTCTACATATCCTCACCTAGAAAGAGAGATATTACAATTAGCATAAAGTACTTAATATGCACTTAGAGAACTTTCAAGATGATGTCTGTAGATACGAAAATGTGATCTACAAAAGATATGAAGCAATGCTACCTCTCCGAATGCACCCTTCCCAATCATTGTCAATGGCTCAAAGTCATCAGCTCCCATTTTGTGCCTCTGACGGCGCATGTATTCAGTTTCCTTCATCTCCAAATCCTTTAGCAAGTTGTTCTGCTCTTCCTCAGATACTTCTGCAGCAGCTAATTTTTTTTCTAGCATTTTGCGTCTGCATGAAAATGTAATTACCAGGAGATGAGCTAAGGATACGGATTGAAGAATTTTTTTTCACGCAAAAAGTGCATGTAACTGAAACCGTACCGCTCTTTTCTTTCCTGCAGACTCTGCATTTGCATTTTGTAATGATTTTCAATATACAGTTTAGCAGCAGCAGCCTTCTCCTTGGTTACATTCGAAAGTGCTTCATCACCTCCAGCTGTTTTGGGTCCTTCCTTTACATTACTTGCGGCGGTCTCCTTCTTTTTAGAGGATTTCACTTTGTCTTTAGATTTTAACTTAGTCAGCCAAGCTTTAGCAGTCTCCATTTCTCTCCCACTTTAGCTTCCCCCTTCCAAACTAGATATTTTAGTTATGTACAAGCGACCAGACGGTTTGATAAGCGCAAAGCACGAGTCCCACTCCAATTATGTATATCAGCTTTCATATGTCATGTACCTAGTGAATTGATTGTCACACCTGCAACATGATGACATTATATTAGTTAACACTGACTCCAAACAGAAGCATGTGTGGAAGTAATAAGAATGATCCAATCCAACTGCTTTGCAAAGTCATAACAAAGGTAGTGAAGTTGGTATTGCAAACTAACCTAAAGCTGAAAACTTTATCTCACAAACTAATCCTTAAACCCAAAATCAAAGACATCTCTGAATCTAAAACTACAGAGTTCTCCATAGACAGTAAGTCAATTACAAGATCAAATTCAAAGTAGAAGAGAAACCTCTAATAGATCTGAAATAAGAAGAAATGGCAAAATGCATACCAAAATTGGGGGATAATAAGAAATCAAACAAGAAACCCTAGTTTTGAGTCAGCGAGAATGAATGCACCATGCCACCTCCTAAAATCAACAAAGAAGAGAAAAAAAAAAAGGTCGATCTCAATCCTAAAGGAAGAAGCTTTTGTAAAGAAGAAACAGAAGCGTTAGATTAGGGAATTGACAAGAACAAGAACATGGTGAGACAAAACGCAGACACAAAGACAGAGACCCGTAATTTGTGGTAGTGAGAGAAGAAGAAACAAAGATTAAATTAAAGAAAAAAAAAAAGTAAAAGAAAGAGGAGAAGAAGAAGAAGACCTCGATTCTTGGGATTCGATTCCTCAATTCTTGCTCTTGTTTTTGGTTTTCAAATTTGAAGATCGTAAAAAGAAGAAAAAAGTTCGAAACTTTATAATAATCTCTCTCTTTCTTTCGATGTGTGAGATGAAATTGCAAAAGAAACAGAAACTACTCTTCTTTTTTTTCTTCTTCTTCTTCTTCTCAGTTGTTTTTTATGTTTTCTCTCTCTCTTCTTTGCGAGCAAATTTAATAGTAAAAAAATCTTTGAGGGAGGTTATAACTTATAACTATTAACTAGTACTGATTAATAGTTTTCTTTTTAGTTACTAAAGTTGATTTACCGTAAATTAAGGATTTATTGGTTAATTGGTTCTTTTATACCAAAATAAAATGATTTGAAATAGCAAAAGGAAAAAAAATATATTAAAAGAGAGAGAGGCTTTATTATAACCGCGTGGACCCCACCACGGGAAATATGTTCGATGGCAATGTCAAAAGCCAAAGAATAAATGTCAAACTTATTGACATTTTTTTCAGTTTTTTTTTTCTTTTTTAAAATAAATACATTGATGAGACAATAATAAGTAAAAGCTGAGTTATTATTATTTTCTCACAATACTTTTGCCCAATTAAAAAAAAAACAAACCTTGTTATGTTTTGTTGGCACATCTTAAGTCCAACATCATACTATTTTTATTATTATTTTCTTTTTCTGTTGTAAAACATTTTGTGATTTTTTTGAAAGGTTCAATATGATAATATTCCTTGTTATACTCAATCAATATTTTTTTTAGTTAATTACTAGATAGGGACTTATTATTTGAGAGGTGTTTACAAGTTTTGCTATTTGTCCAAAAAACTTTAAAAAATGCTACTTTTTATATTTAAGAACATAAATTTACACATGATGTTTGGATTTATTAAGTTTCATTTTTTTAGGGTATAGTTTTTGTTATAAAATATGTGTTTTATAAAAAAAATCTCTGAAATATTTCATATTTAAAATGGGTTTCAATTTAATTTGTAGCCTCTGATAAAAGAAAGATTAACTTTGTACCATCTATAATTTCAAAATTAGTTTTCTTTTGACATGTTTGGATAGTTTTACATTTAACCCCCTACGTAGAAAATAATGTGTCGCCTCTATAGAGGCATTAAATGCTGTGAAATCTTATAATATCTAATGTTGAAGATACTGAAGCATTTAATGCACCGAGTGTAGATAAAATCTTCCGCCGCTGGCACATAGGGAGGAGCAAGATTTTGTAAAAGTGCAATGATTATATTAGATATTATTTGCTTTGTTCGGATACCATTGGTATTCCGCTGGCTATTTATTACCGCAATAGGTTTATTGGTGATCATAATAACAGAAAGAGTAAGACCGGAAGGTATTACAAAGCTTGGTGAACAAACAGATAAAGACCCAGAGAATTAAAGTGTAAGGTGTGTATTAACTGCATCGTCGCTTTGTTTTTTTTGTCGTCTACAACTTAATTGTGAGTTTGTGTTGTAACATTTAACTGATGTAGTGTCGCGCTAACTTGTTTACTCTCTATGTGCTGTTATAGGGGATTGATGACGTTGATTGTACGACTGGTTCAAGGGGAGTGGAAAAAAGATGGGCAAGGCAACTACGAACATGTCTCCACTCCGGAAGGTTACTACTTAGCTGTCCGGCTGTGGGAAAGCGACGGATTTACAAAGGTTGTTAGTTCGGTTAAAGAGTGGATGGATTTAAGGTCGGAGGACGAGATCGAGTTGACGTACCAATGGCCGCAATGGATGATGGGTCCTGACTGGAAACGAGCCGACCCAATCCAAATCCTAAATGATGAAGACACGACTCTGTTCATGGCAATACGAGCAGATCTGGAAGAAGTGCATCTTCGCGTGAAAGTTAACAAATCAGGAAAGAGAAGTGGCAAACCAACTGACCGCAACCATATGGATGTGGGGCCATTTACGGCGAGAGAGATATCTGATAAGTACTGGAATACCGCTGAAGCAAGAGCGGTGTGGGATGCTGCGTTACTAAATATGTTAACGCGTAACAATTTGGGTAACGCAATTGGCGGTGTTACCTCGACGTGGCCAGATGGTTTTAACCTAGAAACCGGGGATTCAAACAATGGATATGGACAGTCCAATGGCCCTCGTTATCATGGGATACGGATCAACAAACATCATCCACAAGGGTCTACTGCTGATCAAGGTGCCACTAATATTGTCTCCGGATCAGTCACCACTGCGAAGGGGAAAGAAAAGCTGGTTGCGGATGATCCCTACGGTACTGCAGAATATGAAGCGTGGCGCAAACACTACCAGTCGGAGATGTGGAGGGAAATAAACGCAGGTTATATCAGTCTTGATGGTTCACCAGTGGGAACAGAACAACAGACATCAGATCGCTAGAAAACAGCTAAGGCGCTGCAATTTGGTGTCTCGGTGCAACCTATTGCAGAGGAAGATGACTGATTCCGTCTAAGCCTATCAGGTGGTGTTCGGTAGCAGCTAACCCGCCAGATATCCTGACTGTCTCGTCGACAAGCTCAACTGATGCAACGCCTATAATACGCCAACCACCCAACCATCAAGCGAGACATTCTCAACTGAGGAGCTGGAAGATAACACAGGTAACGAGAATTCTCAAAAAATTCACAAAGCTAACATGTCTGCTTCTTACTGAGTAATTGATGTATTAATAGGTGATGAATCTAGAGCAAACCATTCCAATGCTGTTGGAGGACACCTGGGTATAATCCGAGTGACGCCTATACATGGAGCCATTGCTGCGAATGCCAACGATGCTATCACCGGTAACCGCACAATAGACGTTGCGACGAATTGTGAGTTTGGAAACTCCAGCAGGACTTTGCTAGCAATTAGAGATACTCCTGTACCCACTGTGTTGTGTGACAGTGACGCACCACCCTATTTTGATGATCTGGGTGAAGAAGGTACACAAATTTAAATCACATCAAATTGAAATCATGATAACAACCACATTACTCCCATAACATAAATTGTAACAGGAAATTTGGTTTATTGTTGGTAATGTCCAGATCTGCTAAACAGGGCGTTGAAGGATGCTGATTACGAAGGCGACGAGCTGTTCGTGGGGAGGATATTCAAAAAAAAGGAAGATTGTGCCATCAAAATGGCGATACATGCAATACGTCGGAAATTCTATCTTATCCACTCAAAATCATGCACACTGAAAGTGTTGGCTGTATGTGTTAGTCACACGTGTCCATGGCGTGTGTTTGCACATAAAATGGATGACATCGACCGTTTTGAGATAAGAAACATCACTCTGCAACACACCTGCAGTGTCGATGCAAGAGGCGACTTCCACAAACAAGCAACAACTGCAGTTATTGAAAGTCTGATGAAGACACGGTATTCCAGCGTCGGTAGAGGACCGCGGCCAAATGAACTCCGGCACATACTTCGTCAAGAGTTCAGCCTAAACGTGTCATATTGGAAGGAATGGAGGGCGAGGGAAATTGCGATGGACAATGCCATGGGATCAGCCATAGGAAGCTTCACATTGGTTCAGCCATATTTCAAGTTGCTCTTACAAACCAATCCAAACTCAAACGTTGCCCTGGAAACGGAATTAGATAGCAATGGAGTTGATCAGTTTAAGTATCTCTTCCCTTCACTACACGCATCAATCCAAGGATACGCATACATGAGGAAGGTAATTGTCATAGATGGTACACACCTTCGAGGCCGATATGGAGGCTGTCTTATTGCTGCAAGCGCTCAAGATGCAAACTTCCAGGTGTTCCCTTTTGCCTTCGCAATAGTAAACATTGAAAACGACGACGCCTGGACGTGGTGCTTACGAAAGCTAACGGATGTCGTGCCAGACGAAGCAGACCTGGTATTTGTGTCGGACAGGCACTCTTCTATATACACAAGTATACGTCAGGTACTATTTTTTCCACAAATAATAAACATGCTAATTTTGTATATGTTAATGCGTACTGTTTATATGTTAATGATTGTGGTATCGCAATAACACAAGATCACATACATCTGAACAGCAAATGTCAATCCACATATGTAGCAAGCGATTTGCATAAGTAACCTTATAAAAATATTAGAGTTATCCACTATCGGTTTTATCGGATAATCACTGTGTTAGTTCATCAATTCACCTAGCAACATAAGAGCTGTCACTTGGGTAAACGTTAGTGCATAAACTGAACTTATCAAATATGTTGTTACATATGAGGATACAATCCTTGGTAGTTGATATCATTTTAGTTATTGTGCAACAAAATAGTTACGTCGCTATCTTTACAGGTGTACCCAATGTCCTCGCATGCGGCGTGTGTCGTCCACCTAAAGAGGAACATCATAGCGATTTTTAAATCGGAGGCTCTGGGATCATTGGTTTCGAGCGCAACAAGATCTTACAGACTAGTGGATTTCAATAAACTCTTTGCGGAGATCAATGCAATGAACAGCAAATGTGCAGACTACCTAACTGGCATCGGTTTCAAGCATTGGACACGATCTCACTTCGTGGGGGAACGTTTCAACGTAATGACAAGCAACATAGCTGAGTCCTTAAACAATGTCTTGACTATGGCACGTGGTTACCCCGTTATTTCGATCCTTGAGACCATCCGAACCACATTAGTAACTAGGTTTGCCCTTCGGCGTGAAGCAGCACAACAAGAGGAAAACATATTGCCCCCTCCAAGGTAAATGAAATGGTAATTGAAAACTTTGAAAAGGGAGCAGGCTATATGGTTTACAAAATAGGCGACGACATCTATGAGGTCAGGAGTAAGGACGAATCAGCTTTCGCAGTTCATTTGTGGGAGAGGACATGCACTTGCAGGGAATTTCAGCTATTAACGATCCCCTGCATTCATGCAATTGCTGCAGCTATTCAAGCAGGGGTGAGAGTTGACACTTTGGTGGGGTATTAATCACACAGTCCCGAATCTCCGTTTGGCATACAAAGCCCTCTTCATGCCAGTGCCGGATGTTGCTAACTCAACACCTTCACCCAGCGAAGTTGGTGGAGGAAAGCTTGCTCCACCGTTTGTTCGAAGACCATCGGGACGCCCACGCAAATCACGTATATTTTCAAAAGGCAAATTCAAGGTAAGGGAAAAGATATTAAATAACTATAGCAGCTTCTAACGAACCTCTTAACTTACTAATGTGCAACCTACCATATTTGCAGCGAACTTCACGGAAGCGGTGCACACGATGTCGTACACTGGGGCATAACCGTGCGACTTGCTGCAATCCTATACCGGTAACCATTGGTATCACCCTTGTCGTTAATTTCACACTGTTCAAATCTTAGAAACGTTTTATGCAGGAGCTGTAAGCGCAATAAAAGGGAATTGTTTTTTGGCGGTGAAGACGCATGATGAAAAATCCATGGTCCAAGTACGTCAAAGTAAGCGGGAGAGCAGGAAGATTTCCTTTTCCGATGTTAACAGAAGAAATCCAACTGCAACTGCAACAGTGTAAGTACAACACTCCATAAGGGAGTCAGCTAGCTTTAGAGACAATTTTCACCGTATATAACCTAACTCTAACTGCAAATGTATAATTATCAAGAAGAGGGTAGCCTCATCCATGTGTGGAAAAAATAATGTAATGACCATGGCAGTAAAATGAATATAAGCATGCTTCAAAATGAATGTTAGTGTCGGCTTCAAAATAGAATACCCCCTTTAAATGGTAAAAATGTTATCGAAATGGTATGAATGTTAACATATGGAGAGTGGCAACATTAATGGGAAGACTTAAATATGACTGCTAACTATATATATGAACTCGGAACAGTAAAATTATTCGAAAAGTCATATAGTATGTGCTAATTTTTTATGTCTTCCATCATTCTAGAATTGTTATCTGTTAACAATGATTTCAATGATGCCTATATGTCATACCTTAGCGCATTCAGGAACGACAATAATATAGTAACCTAACAAAGCTTCGAATGGATAGTATGAATCCTCAAAGGATGAACTGAATGTTATCAAAGTAAAGAAAACATTACATGTTAACATCGGTACCATGTTGAGGTTGGAGAAATTATAGACAATACGTAAGGGATTTAAAACGGGTATCATAACATGCAAACTGTTTCAGGTATAGCAAATAGGTATCATTACGATGAAAATGTTATCAAAGAAAACTACCCAACGGAGTTAAAACTTTAAAATCTTGATGAGACTTAAGTTAATCAGTAACATATGTCTGATTTGTAGGGATCCCAAACGAAAAAAAAGATTGCAGACGTCTGAAACAAAATAAACTCATACGGATTATATTAAAACTACTGAATGCCGAATAGAATGATGGCAGACATGAGTTTTTTGGTCTCGGTATCCAAGTCTCCAACATCAAATGCAACACATTCTTTAATTCCGCCTGCAGCATGGGCATGGATGAAAAAGACAGAAAGGATCCCAGCGTCGTTTGGTGAGTTTGCCTGAGGGATGACATGTGGCCTTTCTACTGCATATGAGGTAATAGGTACATGCGCCTTACTCGAATCCAATTTGGCATGTTTGAATAGGAAAGTAAGCATTACCGCTAGCGGTTGGATTTCACCAATGATAGTTGAATCATTCCGGATGTGGACGTTGGAATCAAGGACAATGATTTTACGGCATTGGAGATCATTACACAGTGCCACCCAATGGGTTTTGTCAAAATTGAACGGCATGTAGAGATAATCAGCTTGAGCAAACAGCTCAACACGCTCAGAATCACCCCAACCAACAACCGCATCAAGTAATGGTGTTGGGAACTTGAAATCCTCAGTATTTTTACACTTGCAAAACTTTGGATAAAGTCTCGACAGGGTGGAGACAAACTTCGAGTCAAGCATGTCCACTCGGAGCTTCGCACCGTCAAGCTCATCAACCCTCAACAGATGCCTGCTGAACTTGATAAGGCCATCCATTATCTGATAACAAACAGATTATCACTTTAATACACATGGCACTGAAGTTGCTTAAATGCAAAGAAAACAACCACCTGAATAAATTAAACTTTACCTTCTGGACCATCGGTTTCTTCCTATCAATTAACTCTGCGATTTCTTTACTCCCAAAATAGAAATCTCCACCAAGACATATAAACTGAAAGAGTTATATAGAAAAGAAAACTAATTTTTAAGCATATGATGCACAGCTATACGAAACATAAAAACTTTAAAAGTAAGTCAATAGTTGCTAGTCCAACCTTGTCGCATTCAACTTCTTCATAGAATTTCGGAAACGTTCCTCCAGGTCCGACATGGTAGCGGCCTCCGGCAAGTTTGGCGATGGATGGCCTACCAGGTACTTGGTTTTCTTGTCAAAATGATAGCGCGTGTCCAGCCTGGTCGACATCATCCTAATCCGTTTTGTCCTCTGGACCCCGACTGGCTGTACACATAACACGCCCTCCTTCACACCCTCGACATTTTGTTCCTTCCAGCCCATTACGGGTGACGCTTGGGTCTACAACGTGTTAGTTGTGTAAAGTCAAGAGGTGTACATGAATTATAAAATAATTGGGATATGCGCTTTGATACGAAATATCAAGTAACGTGGGGATTGTAAACTTACATCAGCTATACCATCATCCGTGACATCCACGCCGCCAGCCACGCCACCAACCTCTTCATGTTGCCCGTCATGTGTGGGTTCATCAGGAAAAACATAATACAACATGCTTGGTTTAGGTATTAGTTTAACAATCGCAACTAATTGTTTGATAACAATAGTAATGGTATTCAATTTAATGAATTACAATCAGAGTTAGCAACTAGCTTAAAATATATAGCGGTAACACCAGTTTTATGAACAACTAGCTTAAAAAAATTGTCGGCTACCTCGTCTTGTTGACCGTCTGGTAAGAGGTCAGAACCAACCTGGTCCAATAACAAATGAGTTGAGTTGAGGAAGTTGATAATATATCATGTATTATAGGATTGCAGTTTCCATGCTATTATTAAAGTTAATAGTTATCGGAGACATATGTTATATGTCCGGTAAAATGCAGTTTGCCATGGTAACAAAGATATTAATAGCATCGTACCTCCACGTTTGGGCACTCAGGTAAGGACTCGCAGTCACCCTGGTGCACAAATTATAAGGGGGTAAGAGATACTTAAACTTCTATCAGGTAAAATGTAGTTTCACATGATAACAAAGATAGTCATCATCTAACAAACCTATCTAAAATTTGTTTCCCCCGAGTTATTAACAAGGTCGTGGTAATATTGAACTGCAAAAACAATTCTATAGCTATGAGGAAGAAAAGAAAACTAACTGCGCCGGTAAGGCCGTCTATAGTGGCGTCAGAATCAACCTAATATACAAAAAATATAAGTTATCAAAATGTTTCACTTCAGCAATATAAAATTTTAAATAACATTACATACCTGGTCATCGTCCTCTTGTGGACAAGGGACGCCGCCGTCCTGGGTAAAAGATCGAGTATGTTAGCAAAGCAGTTACAAAGTTAACTCCTTAGTTATCGAATATATTAGTTAGTGGGTTTTGTTTGTTGGGGCATAACGTACCAAACCGGCTTCAGAAGAGAACGGGCAAGGTGATGGTGTTACAGAAACGTCATCCCTCTACACATCATTGACAAAATAAGACACGGCCACTCAATAAAAAAGAAGACAGAACAAAACAGTATAAAATAAAAACCGTTACCAGTGAATCCGTTCTGCGGGTACCAACCTGTTCTTTGGGCTGCTCCAACTGACTATAATAAGCAGCTACCTCAGCAACAGACGTGTTCACCGAGTTGAACACCAAATCAAAATCGGCATCAGAATTGTTCACATTGTTGTTTGACGTGTTGCCCACCGTGGGGGGCAAGAAACCGACATCCTCGTCGTTGCCATTGCCCTTATCTTTAGACGCATCAACACCAGATTGAGGCATACTCGACTCCTTTTTTACCTCATCTTCCCCATCATCCAAACCAATGGTAGCGTTTTTTTTAAACCACCCAATAACCCCATCAATATTCTACCCTCCAGCCTCGAAAGCTTCTCGTCAAGTAGCCGAGATATCATGTTTATATCTACATTCCCTGGCTGTGAGGCCTCTGCATTGTTGGATGCCGACTGATTAGACGGATTCAAAGGAACACCTCTACAATGCTGAACACCTCTCCGGGCACGCGGTGCTTTGCCCCTCAACCCCTTCCTATTTTTTTTAGGGGCGATCTCAACGTCCGCGGGAATGTAGCCTCCACGAAATATATCTTTATTAAATTTGTGTCCTTCTTCAGCCAACCTGACCATGTTATCTACTTTGGGATCTTCTTCGTCATCAGACCATGACAGGTCTTCCCAACCAGCATCCACTGCAGCCTCCGGTAAGATAATGGGATCCACATGAGCCTGTTCAACACACATATACATAAATGTCGTTAGCAGCTAAGAATGCTGTTATCAAACATGTTTGTTATCAGCTAAAGATGATATCAGACTACGAAGTTAGCAGACAACGGTTTAAGTAAGGAGAAATTTAAGCATGGAGAATATTATCCAGGTAACTTCATTATATTGTTGTTACCAAATAAACATGTCGTTAGCATGTACTGACGTTAACATACAATGATCGCCCCACAAATAATATATCAACATTTAAAACGATACTAGTGTTACCAAACAATGTTCTCAAGACATATAATCGTCAAAATATAAATAAACAAACCAATAATGGGGTTTATCAGACAAAAGAAAGAATATGAAAAACTAAATGGTAATACTAACTATCATGTAAAATATTATCCGGTAACGACATATTTATATAATGTTAACATATAACATGTCCATGTTTATATAATGTTAACATGTAAACCTGTCGTTACCATGTACTGACATTATACAGATAATGTTCCTAACACCATAATGTTGTTACGAAACAATGTTCTCAGACAGATAATCATCAAAAATTAATAAAACAAACAAAACAAACAATGGTGGATGCAAACTAACCACGCATTTCGCATCGATTTCTTTGGCGTTCCCAAGCATGAAAGGAACAGTCTGCCGTCTGGGTAGTTCATTTTCTTCCTCTGATTCAGAACACAATGAATCCTCTACTGCAGGCCCCTCTTGCATGGAAGGCTCTTCTTGCAAAACAACGAGCTGAAGAGCATATAGTAGACCCTGAACAGACACAGACGTCGTTGCAAGCTGAAGTATATCTCTCTCTTTGATCGATGTCATCATCATCTCAAACGACTTTCTCCCCCACGGATATGAAGTAAATGCTTCCAGGTTCTCGGACATTTCGGCATGTTCTTTAACAATCTTTGGATGATGCGATGTAGGCAGCAAAAAACCATCAACAAGTGCGGGTATGCAAAACGAAGCCTCGTATTGGTATTCGTAACTGTTTTCTTCTTCAGCATGTTTATAACTCTATCGATAGTGACATCATTCTCAAGACCAAAGAGGGTGCCGTAAAATGGGATTTGTTTTTCGGCGGTCCCTCTTCTCTTTTTCTTCTGAACGGCAGGGAACTTACCGCATCGCAAGCCGGTTACAAGTTTAAATTTACGCAGGGAGAAGCGAATAGGCGTGCCCGCAAAAACAACCCAGATCTCGTTTGACTTCGAGACGGACAGCTGTCTCCCCAGTAGAAACAATCCAAAAGTCGCCGATCAGCTTGGTCTGTTGGGGAAATCAAAAAGAGATTCGAGGGGAGATTCCCTAATTGTATGTATCTCGTTCTGATTCAGAGCATCTATGATAGCCATCAGGGTTTTGAACTTGAAGTACACATTAGCTCTTTCCCCAATGGTTCTTCTCCATGCGCAATCAAGCGATCCGGTAACTCGACAGTTTCCATCTACATATTAAAAAAAAAACTAGTCAGAAACGCAAACTTGCATTCAATCGTCTGATTAGACACAAAACCATTAAATAAGAAAGCTTGACTTACCATAAAAATACTGCGGTGGATTGGTCCGTCTTCCCGTCGAAATGTCTCTCTAAGGGCGGTTTCTGATAGTTAGTAAGTGAACTGATTAAAATGGGTGTTTTTTAAGGTTAAAAGGGATAATCCCCATCGCTATGTAACGAAAGAAGACGCCGATTGGACTTTCAAAAATGGAAGCAACGTTTATTGCTCTTTTTTTGAGATTACGCTGGGTATGACAACACAATCTCTAACAAATCTAAAAAAACGACTTAAATCTTCTGACAGGCAGTATTTAAAAAGGAAAATAAAATTTTTTCATTTATCTGCACATGCATGAGTAGTAGGGGTAAAAAAGTGATGAATATATGCACAGTGCGATGGCTAAAATATTCTTTTGTGTCAGTTAATTATGAGGTTTTATGATGGTACAAATTGCAATTTCCCATTTAAAAATGACACAAATGGTAAAATTGAAAATTATTGAGACAAATGGCAAAAACAAAAGATTTTGACCCAATAAATAGCATTTTGTGTAAGAATCCCGTTTTTCTTTTGTAGGTAATTTTCCCTTTAAAAGATTCTTACCAAACATCTAGCGATGATTTTTTTTGTTTTATTAAAGTCATGTATAAATGTTATTGTGCATATTAGATTTAAAAATAAATAGAAAACCAAAACGTTGATAAAAAATGAAAGTTTTAGGTCAGATGCGTATTCATTTCACAGGTAGCTGGGGTCTTCTTTGCCATTGTGGGAGAACAACGACGATCTTGTAGGAGTTTAAAAACCGTTTGTAATTTATATACTCATCTAATTAAGTCATTGTTAGTTTGTTTAATGGATTAGTCGTTATTAGCTTTGTTACTGTTCCATTTTTTTTGCTTTGGACATAACCTTACGATTTCTTCCAACAACGACAACGTCGCTCCGGTGTCAAAACCAAACTAAGTTTTAGACTAGACACTACGCATTCTCTTTACATTTGTATAGTTCTTTCTTTATTACTTTGAAGGTTTTTCTAATTGCAATACAATATTGAGAGAGATCACAAAATCAATTTTGAACTCCTGTTTTTGTAAGTGATCCTTCAAAAAATCTACGAGTCCTTTTTGAAAAAATTGATAAACTACATGCTAATTTTCATTAAAAAAAACCCTTAAACCATAACAAATAAAAAGAATTTGCAGTTTTTGTATCGATCTTTACTTTTACTAGTCTTCTCTACCAAATCATACAAACATTAATAAGAATGTAAAGAAAGAACAATAGTTAAAAAAAATTAAAAACAACGTTAATAATAAATGTTTGCTAAAATAATGAAAATTTCTTGGTTGTATGATCATTGGTCGTAAAGTCTGTGTATTGTGTTGTGTGGCTTCATCACTCCATATCTCTAAGGCTGTCACTAGTCAACCATAGCTTCTTCTGGACAATGAATACAACATTGTCTGAATCTTGATCTGAATCTGAATCTGTCTTGGCCCCTACTTCCTCCCAATGCAAAGCCTTTAGATACTTCTTCACCAAATCCACCACTCTTTGTTTATCCCTTATGATTACAAACCCGCTCGGGCGCAGTATTCTATCCATCTCCAGTAACAAATCCACTTCACTACACCCTTTTTTATGTATATCCGATAGAATGTCCCAAGCATGGACGAGATCATATGTCCTTGGATATGTCGAAAATGCTTCACACCTGTGGAACGTTGAAACCGAATGAATTAAAACCAAAAAAATATGCTTAAGATTTCAGATTCCATGTAAAGCAGTGTGAAAACTGACCAGCTATGAATGGCGCCCATTAAACCTCTGTCATATATCAGTTTAAGTGTGTTAGGTCCATCCTCAGGAACAACATTCATTACCCAGACATCTTTTTCTTTCAGGGCAGCAGCAAAGGAGCCCATGCTCGCTTTCATGTCCATTATGTTTCTCACTGTATCTGATTCGGTTCTAGGACTCAGGAGATCCCAATAAATATCCACTCTCTGCCTCCAAAGTTCCTGTACAAATAAAAATATATAATGTGAGTGACTAATTAGCCCATGTTCTTAGTTTGTCAGTTGCAAGTTTAAACAGAACTTAAGAGTTTCTATTTACCGTGTCCTTTTCAAACATGCCAGTTGAATATCCAAAATCAGCAAGCCTAGGAGGAGGGGAGGTTAACCGAGCCGGCCATGGAGCTAATCCACTTCCCTTGGCTTTGTGGTCATCTAAGGTAAACCCAAAAAAGTTTCAGTGGGAATCTGTTTTCAGTTTGCTATCACAAACTTAATTTAGGAAATATATTTAAAAAGTGAGCAGAAGCTTGAAAACTTACGGTCACTGTAAGGAGTAATGCAGGCTTCCATGTTCACGCCCCACACAGCATCAGGGTCACTATCAGAACGGCAAAGAGGAGGTTGAGTTCCAGGTTCTCTTTCCAGATAACAATCATTTGTCATAGGTTTCTGCCAAATAACAGTTTGGTTCCTTTTTGCTGCTATCTTCCAACACATACGCTCTACAAGAGCACTCATTTCTCTCCAGATTTTGAGGTCCTCTTCATCTTGTGCATATGCTTCTGGAGATGAATATGCAAAATAACCACCAGGCCTGAGTACTCTGTCTAGCTCCAGAAGAAGAATCCCATCCCTTTGAAGCCAATCGATTCTGCAACGTGAACAGTGAGCAAGTTCAAACGATCTGCTTGGGTATGGGAGCCTCTTCGTCCCTAACACACCAAGGGAGGCAGGAATGCCTCTCTCAAGAGCAAATTGGATTTGGTTCTGATGCACGTCATTTGGAGCCAATGACATTGTGAGGATATCAGATGATAGAAGATAACCACCAAAGCTCGCAACACCACAACCAACATCAAAAACTGTCCTTAGCCTTCCACCGTTGTTCAAAACGTTGTTCGGATAGTTAAGCATCTGAAATGTTCGAGAATACAATCAGTGAATGAAGAATAATATATGCTCTCTTTTGTACAAGTAACTGCCTTACATTAGCCATTGATGCAATATACTTATCAGCCCCATAGTGAAAATGAGTGCCTCCACCAGGGAAGTTAATCTTGTCTCCTTTGACAACCATCCAATTTTGGTCAGACTTCTCATGTGCAAGGTGAGTATGCGGTATGTTCACTTTCCACACTTCGTCTCTGCTTTTTGGCCACTTAATAGGAACCTATATAACATATTGGAAGAGAAAACAGTTATGTCAAGACTCTGATCATTCATATCAAATAGAACTGAAACAATATATCCCACCTTATATCCATTAGGAGGAGGAATCAAGCAATTAAATCGTCGTTCAGCAGGAGGACAATGACGTTCATAATGCTCCATCAAAGACAAATCAAGCTTCAGTCTCATTTGGTATATGAGATTCCTGTCTAAGCAAGGAATAAGCTCTGAATGCCGATCGTCGCACACCT
Organism: Camelina sativa; assembly: GCF_000633955.1. Lineage (NCBI taxonomy): Eukaryota > Viridiplantae > Streptophyta > Magnoliopsida > Brassicales > Brassicaceae > Camelina > Camelina sativa. The sequence goes on along the minus strand of NC_025695.1, from coordinate 18,692,692 downwards.
TGGAAATAAGAAAAACAAAATAATATTTAACATTTGAACCTAACCATCGATACACAGAAGAAGAAGATTGCTAAAAAGACTCACAGGAAAACTTCTCGGAGTGAAACCATCATCAAGACCAAAGGAGCTTGAAGTGTCGTCCTGTTTGGTCTCATCATCATCACCACCCAACCCTAGTTTTCTCCCATATTCAATAGCTGATGCTCTATGATCAGAGGAGCCATAGAAGAGATAAACGAAAACAAGGACTACAGCTGCAATGCAGACCAAAGCAGTCACCTTCTTCTTTTGCCCTCCATCAGATCTTCCCCTCATCGCTTTTTTCTTTGAGATAAATCCAAACGGAGATCCAATGTTCCGACTCAAAGGATGCAGACTACTACTAGTAATTGAAGACTCCAGCTCACTAAAAGGAATGGATGATATTTCTCACCAGTTACAAAATTTTGAATCTGTTCCATGTAAAACAAAAAAAATAAACACAATGATCAGTATACGTAACCATGATTAAAATTTAGAAACTCGGAACAAGCAGGATAAGCAAATGAACATAAAATTCAAAAACAAACACACACACACACACACCAATTTTAACCATTCAAATACCAAAAAACAACAAACACAAAAATGTGTTCAACAACTCACTTAGAATGATAGATCACTTAGAGAAACTCAAGTCTCCAATCATCAACACGACGAAAGAATAAATAAGCAAGCAAGCACTCAATAGACAAAACAGTTGATCCTCAGTGTCCTGTTGGTGTGCTTTTTATTACAAACTATTTGGTCCGAATCTTTGCCACTAGGACGAATATACTACAAAAATTTCCTAGAATAAGAACAGATCTGGTGTGAGAAACACAGAAGTGCTATGAAACAGAAACGGATCGATTCATAAACGCGTTATCCACTGGTATCAATTCAAAAATCAAACCATAATAAAAATGAATCAGATGATCAAAAGTGACAAAAGAGGGACTTACACAATTTACCCAAGAAGGTTCGAAAGAGACAAATGACAGATCGAGGCAGTGTATTAAAATCGATAGAGAGAAAGAAGGAGACTGTCAGATTGAGAGAGACTCGGATCTGAAAGAGATTTGGGTTCTCTCTATCTTCTAAATTAGGAAAGAAAGAGACCAACTTGTGTCTTCGTGTCAAATGAAGAATGAAGGCAGCAAGCGACACTGCAAGTGAACGAGAGAGAGAGAGAGAGAGAGAGAGAGAGAGAGAGAGAGAGGATCGGTGGAGGTCGTTATTTTCTTCATCGGTTTATATAAATATGTAAATATTATTTGTCGGCGTTCTCTAAAATCTTTCTCATTGTTTGGGAAAATTATTTATTTATTTGTAGTTTTTTATGTTTTCTTAAATAAAACGGGGGTTCATCCCCTTGTTCTACCAAAAAAAAAAATATATATATATTATTTATTTATTTGTTTGTATTTCACCCTTTTTTTTCTTTTCATATTTGCAAATTCAAGCCAACTAACCAAATGTAGTAGTGTCAACCTAAGTAAATCTTATTATATAAAATTTGGTTCTCAAAGTTAATAATTCACCAGATCGTGACAAAGTTAAAAACTCACTAGATCGTAACATATGTCAGTTTTAACGATTAGATATCCAAGTTAAAAACTTATTAAATCGTAACACATGTCAATTTTAACGATTAGAAATCACATATCAAAGTTAGTAACTCATTAAATCGTTACACGTATCAATTTTAATGATTAGAAATCACAATTTTTAAATTTGTTAAAACGATGCATAAGATAATTGTAATCGTATATATTAAAAAAACTTTGTTAACCCTCAAAGGAAAACAATTATAAATACACCCCTCTATATAAGTAAATCTGCAAATAGATTATGACATATTTTTCACCAAACAAAATAATTTTGACTAGCTTTGTTTTTCTTGGTAAATTTTTTTTTTTTTTGTTTTTTATTAACCTTTTGTTTGACACATCGTTGTTCTTGAACAAGTCTCGAAAGCAATTTGTTTGTTGTCTAATCGAAACAAATATATAAAAAGATTCCTAGATATTACCACGTGTTTTCGTCGTCCTTTCTTTGAATTTTGTTTCGTTTCTTAATTTCATAATGCATACTACGCAATCTTTGACTTTGACGTGTTAACAAAGTAGCTTATGCATAATAACTAAGGTTTTTGTGATTATCAAATTTCTCACGGTATTATTATTATTTATATTAATTTGCAGGACATATATCATAAAAAAAAAGATGAATACACAAATGCAAGATAACAACATAGATTATATAACACCTAAACAGAAAGAGTTTTTATCGTCAAACGATAATATGCCTTGCAAGAAAGTGGGAAGCAAGAAATTTGTAAAAAAACAATGAGCTCATTGGAATAAATTTTCTCATAAAATAGAAAAGGGATTAAGAAAAACATACAGAAAATTATAAATTCTAAAAAATAGAAATATTCACTTCTATATAAACATAGATCGTCTCATCTTATTCATCTAACAAACTTATTTATTCAAAAATATTGCTTTCAACTTTGTTCTTTATTTTTTAAAACCAAAATATACTCCTAATTTCTACTTTTTCAGTTTGGAATAGGTAAGATTAATATGTTAACCCAAAAAAAAATGGAAGATTACTATCTGCATCTTTTTTTCTAATACTGTATTTTAATATTTATTTTAGTAGTTTTAGATTATTTATTTAATTTATCTTTTCATCTTTGAATTATTTGAGATTCATATATTACTGTGATTATAATTTTATATTATTTCATTAATTATATTAATTATGTCAAATTAATTTTCTTATAATTTCTCAACTTTGATTGGTTGGTCATAGACCTTTTTTTTGTGCAAACATAATTGTTACCATTCGTTCAATCTCAAAAGAAGATAAAGAGGAGAAGATTATCAACATAATGGTTAGATAAAATAGGCTAATCAAACACAAGCCTACAACAAACATAGACTGGAAAAACATAAATCGTTATTGATAGATCCATAGGAGCTTGGAGACTGAGGCTACATCATGGTGTGTCAAAGAAACTTCCATGAAATACATTGGGAAATTTAACATTAGTTACTATAAAAAGATTTTTTGACGTTGGAAAAGGATCTTTAGTTTCATTGGTTGTTGGAGCAAGCTACTTTGAGATAGCTAAAAGACGTGAACATGTTCTTTCCACACAGGAGGAGGGCAGAGCCGAGGTTCTCTCTATGGTGGAGGAGGTTGGACGCAAGGTTATCTCCTCAAGGGAGGAAGGTGGGGGAGGTTGGACGCAAGGTATCTTCCCAAGGGAGGAAGGCGAAGCGAAGGTTCTCTCCATGGTGGAGGAGGTTGGACGCAAGGTTCTCTCCATAAAAGAGGAGGATAGAACCAAGGTTCTCTCTCCATGGTTAGTCATACACTATTGTGATGTAATTATTTTTTTCAAAATGTAATTTAGAACCAACAATTTTAGTGACTAAAGAAACTATGCAAAAGTGAAAGTAAAGAGACATATAATAGTTGGCTTAATTTGTTCATATAAACATTTTCTAGGTGATGGTAAATAATATATTTGTAACATAAAGTATACCTAAATGTAAAAAGTACACTTTTAATGGTAACATACCTAAAAGATTTGTATATGGATATAAATCAGTGTATTATAGCAAAAAACAAAAAAATAAATAATATACTATAAAATTTTAATATATTTTTATTAAATTTAATTTAATTTATAAAACTTTAAACTCGCACATAATACAGATTATATAATTAAGTATAAATATGATTGTTATGAGAATAATGAATGTGTAACCTATAGAGTTGCACTTCAAGCAAATTCTCTTTCTTAGAAACAACCTTTTTTTTTTTTTTGTTCTTGCACGAAAAGAAATCCCTAATTAGCTATCTTATTTATCTATCTTGTTACGCTCTTAAGAGCAAGAGAATCCTAACCCTTTTCTATTTTAGTGTCTTGCTTGAAATGCAATCTAATTTTATTCTACTAAATTATACAGTATCATCAAAGATAAGTGTAGTGGTCCTATCTCTATACATTTTTTTTGACCTAAATCCATGTTCGAGACCTGGTTTTATAGATTGTTCTAAATGCCATCAACACACTTCTGTACGAATTGTTCAAAAATATGATTTTTTTTCTATTTCCCTACAAATTTGAACTAAGAAAAAAAAAAGCTTGTAAACATTGAAGAAAATAAACTCTGATCAAACTTGTAACACAGAAAGAGACAGACATATATAAACTTTTCATAGAGGAGATATATAATATATGATGGTTCTTTTTATTGAAACACGGTATAGCTTAATGACCTTATAAATGTTGGCACAGCAAACAGGACAACCCATTTTCTTGCTTTTAATCTCTTTCAAGCAAGAAGAAACGCATTCAGCAACATGTCCACACGGCACACACACTGCTTCAGATGATGCATCCACACAAATCACACACAATCTATCTTCTTTAGTACCCTCACTGTTTGTAGAAGGGAGTGAGATGTCGACAGGAGTCATAGCAGGATGAATGAGCACTGGCGGCATCTCACTCATTGCAGACTGAGGTGAAGCAGAGGTTGTTTGCAGAAACATTGGCTTTATAAACAGATTTTCAGTTAGTCATTACCACATGCAGATTAAATTTCATAGGTGGGTGGATGGGTGTAGTTGTTACTCACAAAGATGGTTCCCGAGCCCTGTCCATCACCATTTGTTGCTCCAGAGTCAGAGGGTCTTTGGGCTGTAGATGGGCTGATATAAGAGACTTTGAGCTTAGACTCTGTTAAAATCTTTCCACTGCCCTTGGTGAACTAGACAAAAGGATAGGCGCACCATTTAATATCAATTTGTTTCCCAAAAAATGTCAAAAAGGGGATTTCTTACTGTGTCTTGTGGTAGTTCATCCACATCAGTATGTGGAGGTACAATGGTACTTTCCAGGAGAAATTTGTCTTTACACTGCATATCTGGAGGATACTCTAGTTGCGGTTGTTGAGTAACTAAATTTTTTTAAAGATGTTAATAATCTCAATGTTCAAGTTTTTAAACTGCCAATGAATGAAGAGAAGAGAGAGTAATGAAGAAGCATTGTACCACTAATGATGGAAGAGTCCCATGGCTGTATGACACCACGGTTGGGTCTTACACCGTACTTCCTTGGAGCTGTTGTTTTGAACTGTTTCGGTGAAGAAAAGGAAGATGTCATTGTACCACATGAAGAAAGCATGTGAAGGTTGGTTGGTGGTTAATTAGATGGAGAATTGTATATACCTTGAAAGCAACATAGTGCTCAGTTTTTTTGGAAACTTGATCACAGTAGCTTTCAGTTTCATACTCGAGTTCCACTGTAACAATAATAATACTCTTGATAATAATCAAGAGAATCAACCCTCAACATTTACGTAATCTAAAAGTCAGAACCTCAAAGCTTTTTTGGATGTTTTTTTTTTTTTTTTTTTTTTT
>NC_025695.1:18668277-18687065 GCF_000633955.1 Camelina sativa | reverse complement strand
TTTTTTTTTTTTTTTTTTTTTTGGTGTAAAACAAAAGGAATGCAATGAATTATTTCACAATTTCGCAATTCCAGTGTTCAAGAAAAAGCTAGGCGGTATTTGGGCGGTGACCCAACGCCTAGAACTCCTAATCGGGACCAAGACAGGTTTTAAGGCGGTTTAGGCGTTTACAACATAAAACATTATATATATATATATATAATTAGGTTCAAATATATGTTAGAAAAATTAAAAAAATTATAAATTATAAACAAAAGAAAGAAAAATACATTTATTTAAGTTATATCAACAACATATAAACATTTATAATTACGTATACAGATATAAAACTTAATAATTTAAATATATGTAGTTAAAAATCAAAAATATATATATTAAAATTAAATTAATGTAAGCGTCTGCTGAGCGCCTAGTGCCTAAGCGGTCGCCTAGAACTTTTTTTAACACAAAAAATGGCAAATATTAAAGAGAAGCCTTTTTCTCTCTCTCTTTTTTGTTTTTTTTACATTTTCACAAAGTGTGAAATTAGATATAGATTTCCCCTTAGTTTAGCAGCTGAGATCATCATGCATGAGAACATCTTACCGAGAAATTTGAGTTTATTATTGCCAACACTCGTCATCTTTTGTTTTGTTTTGCTTGTGAGTTTAGGCTACGACGAGAAAAAGTTCCACAGTCAAATCTCTCCATTTGAAGAACCTATAAACACATCAAAATCAAAGCCCTCTAATTATCAAAACCAATTCCGATTTTATCTAACTTTTTAGTTTTTGTTTAGTTTTTTGGTCATGCCTACTAACCACTAATTTTTGTGATGTTATCTTGTTAAACAAACTAGGGCTGGGCATTCGGGTAACCCGTTCGGGTTCGGGTAAACGGGTTTAGAAAAAATGGGGTATTTTTAGATATATGAGTTCGGTTCGGTTTGGGTACTATCGGGTTCGAGTCGGTTTGGGTTACAAATTTTAGAACCCGATTAGTATGCGAACTACCGGGTACCCGAAAAAATATAATTAAATTTAAATAAATTTAGTTAAATTTTGACTTACATAACAAAATATTTTAGATATTTTGATTATTTTTTATATTTAGGTATAAAACTAAATGAAATATTCAAAATTATAATCATAATTTTGGGATAATTGCATTATATTAATGATAAATATTATAAATATGTTTATATGTTCGGGTTTAATGGGTATCCAAACGGGTACAGAGTATTATTCGACCCTAACTCAAACCCACATGTATTAGAAAATAGAACCCAATAGGGTTTTATAGGCAAATCCGTACCCAACCTAAACCCAGTTTTTCGGGTCGGGTTCCGAGTTGGGTATTCAGGTATGATTTTTATGACCAGACCTAAAACAGACTAAAAAAGATCAACAAATAAAGAAGAAAACTTTCTCTAAAAATATAACACTCACTCTGTGCAAGTGTGAACCTGGGCTGTAGAACTCAATGTCAATTGTCGTTTTGGCTCTATAAAGCCCAATGCCAAACCCAACAACAAACTCCACCTTTTGGCAAATATATTATATCACACAACCAGCGACATCATCTCTTTCGACCACTGCCGCACGTTCTCCGACGACAACCTCCTGCAAAAGCAACCACACTCCACACGTTCTTTCTTCTCTACCGACTTGTCCTCGTCGTCTTCTCCGGACTGTCATCTTTTCCGATGAATCGGAACACCATTCATTCATCTCCAGGTAATCTCTCTCCCTCAAGGTTTTTAATTTGAAAACTCTCTTAAAGAGCAAGAGAATCCGCTTAACCGATTTCTATTTTAATGTCTCACTTGAAATGCAACCTAATTTAGAAATTATTACACAGTATGATAGATGAAGATAAATGTAGTGGTCCTATCTCTTTAACCTAAATGATCCATGTTCGAAACCTGATGTTAGATTCTTCTAAATGCCATCTACACTTGTGTACGAATTATTCTAAATAAGAATTTTCTTTCTATTTCCCTACAAATTTGGAATAAGAAAACACATTATTTAGCTTGTAAGTTGTAAGAAAATAAAAATCTGACCAAACTTTGTTAACACAGATAGAAGCAAACATAAAAAACTAAACTTTTCGTGTCCACTATATTCCGACTTCTTTGACTCCATTGCAAACTTTTAAAAAAATGAGGATCACACCAAAAAAAAAAAAAAAGAGATAGTTTCAATATCTTTAAGCCGATCGATGAGAGATACATGATTGCCCTTTTTGTTCAAACATGGTACAGCTTAATGACCTGATCAATTTTGGCACGGCAAACGGGACATCCCATTTTCTTGTTTTTAATCTCTTTCAAGCAAGAAACGCATCCAGCAACATGTCCACACGGCACACACGCTGCTTCAGATGATGCATCCACACAAATCACACACAATCCATCTTCTTTAATACCCTCACTGTTTGCTGAAGGAGTCAAATAGTCTTGGGAGATGAAAGCAGGGTGATTGAGCACTGGCATCTCATTCATTGCAGACTGAGGTGGAGCAGACTCAGAGGTTGTTTGAAATGTTTGCAGAAACATTGGTGGATTCATTGGCTGTATTAATCCAATTTTAAAGATTAGTATTAAAAGTTATATGATTCAGAGAGCACACAAATAGCAAATATCTCAGGGCATATACCTGTGGAGTTCCTTTACATGCCTCACAAAACCACTTCAGCTGTTTCTTGTCGCCTTTGGTCTCAGCTGCCAGACGCATTTCTGAAAGAAAAAAACAAAGGAACCTCATCGTTTTAATACAGTATTAGACGATTTAGAACAGTTTATTATGGTTGTTGAATCTTACAGAAAAAAAATAGTAGTACAAAATTGTGTACACTTACGCCTATGGACTCGAGCCCAACGCCGCGCCTGAGAAACGAATGCGCCTTCTAGTCTCTGAATTTTGCCACTTAGATCTATCCATGATAACAAAGTTCAATCAACAAAGGAACAAAACAGATTCCTTTTAAAAATGGAAAGTGTCAGGAAATTACTTGTGGAGTTTTTAACAATCATCACTGAATCATCAGACTGTGATGATGGTTTTGGTTCATCCAAATTGGCTTTCCACAAAGGCATCTCCATCCTTGGTTGTGCATCCTAAATTGTAAACAGAGTTTCATAAGTATAAAAGTCTCAAAACTTGAAACAATGATACGACAAATATTGAAAAGAACCTTCAAGAGGAATGATGAATTTGTAGTACCTTTAGACTATCATACACAGCCAACTCTAACTTGAAAGGCTTTGCAAGGTTTCGTGAACCAGTTGGTACGACAACCACCCATCTGCAAAAAAATATGTATATTCATATTCATATTCATGTTCAACAACAAGAAACATAAGAAAGAAATGATGTAGTTAAGTAGGATACTCACACTCTTCTTGAAAAAAAGTCAGGAGCAAAGAATTCAAGAAAGCTTGGGCCATAAAATTCACGCATCCAACCAGAGAACAAGCAGGTGTGATTCTACAGAAACAACAGTTTAAAAGTTATATACCTCATGACACTCAATTTGATGTTGCATAAAATGTCAAATAAGCGTTACAAGCATACCTCGATGGCACGTACAACACTGCTATGACCTTTAGCTCTAGCAACCTCAAGAGCTGTCTGAATATTATCATCCAAAACCAGTGGGTTTGCTGCCAAACAAAAAACAGATATGCAAGTATAAGTGAATTAAACAGTATCATAGATATACAATTTCAATCTTCAAATTGGTATCAATGCCAAAACTTACCACCGTTAGACAGAAGTAACTTAACAGTGTTTACGAGACCTCTTTTTGCAGCATGATGCAGAGGAGTCCCACTATTGCTACCTGATACCAAAAAAAAAAAAAAATGTCCACATTCATATACAAGCACAAACATTGCAAAAAAACAAGAAAGAGGCAAATGAGAAATAAGATTATTGATAATAAAGACGATACCAGATCGATAAGCATTGACATTAGAACCCAACTGAAGCAGAGTTTTAGCTACATCATATAGATCTTCATTCATACAAGCTGAGATTAATGGTGTTCTCCCTAACTTATCCACCCACTGCATCCAAAACCAAAAGTGAAGAAAATTCAGAAAACAACAACACTAAGAGGATCATTTCTAGAGAATTTAAACACACCCAAGAAAAAAAAAGATAGAGTAGAGAGGAAGAAATGAAAGACCTCGAGTCCTGCACCTTCACGGCGAAGGGATTTGATAGCTTCGACGTCGTTGTAACCCACTTGCTGAAACAGAAGCTCTTCCTTGCACTGTGATTGTTGTTGCCCCATTAAAATGAGTTGAACTTAGAAGAAGAGGGAAATAAAGATCTTGTTCTTGTATGTAGAAGAGGAAAAGTTATTGTATTGGTTTAGTGAAACAACTTAAAAGTTGTTGTATATATATAGAGGAAGAAAGTTATTGCATTGAGTGTTACTACATGAAACTGAGAAACGAATAAAAAAATTCAAAGAAACGACCAAGAAAACACACGGCAACATCCAGGAATAATATACATAATTGCTTCAATAAGACAACAAACAAATTGGAGAGACTTGTTCAAGAAATGAAGTGTCGGAGAAAGTGGGGAATTGACCCGGTTAATAAAAAAACAAAAGGTTTAGGACTTTGGAGTTGACTCAAGAAAATCATAGAGTATTATTTTTAATTTCAATGTGTTCATATCATCAAAGATTAATTATTAAAAACTAAATGTCTCAAACGTTTTTTATAAATAATTTTATTATTAGTGTAATTTAAGTGTTTAAAAGAGGAGATCCTAATATCTATAGGAATACATTTTTCTTTTGGTCGAATCTTTAGGAATACATCATACATTTACAAAGAGAATGAGTGTCTAAACTCTTAATTTACTATTATTATTATTATTTATTTTTTAAGACATCCAACCCCGCCATTACATTATCAATAGAGGTGATCTTAGTTTATTTATGTATCTTTCATTAGGATTAGGAGTTAGGACTAGACCAGTTAGAGCATCTCCATAAGTTATATTTGATAGGTGTCTAAATTTTTTTATAATTAGTTCTAATTTTATTTAATTGTTAGTGTCTTAAATCTATCAAAATACTGTCTTAAATGTCTACGTATAGACATTTTTGTTCACTTTTGGACACTCTAAAGGCACATTTAGTTAAATAATATTAAAACTAATTATAAAAATATAATTAGACATTCACCAAAAAATTACCAATAGAGATGGTCTTATATGGCAATAAGGAGAAGAAGAGAAAAATATTTAAAAAATCTCTAAATAATTTAAACTTACAAAAAGTCAAACTGAAGATGATTCATTAATTTAAAATTATAGACTAACAATAAATTTTAAATTATTTAAAAAGAAGAAAATAGAGTTAAAAAGATATAAATGTAAAACATACATAATTGTTTTAGATAAAAAAATGAATATAATTAAAAACAATTATGGAGAGGTAACCCAACACTAAGTAGAAGATAGATAACTTTTGAGAAATACCCTTTCAATAATTGATAAACATGGTTAAACCAATATATTCTAAACCGATTTATCATTTAATTATATTTTAGTCACTAGAGATCATAAAAAGAGTTAAATGTAAATTATGCGTAACATAATTAAATATCAAGCAACTCAAATAAAGCAAAACAAATATTATTTTGCACTATGAGTTCATTAGCATGGCAACCCTTCCTTCTCTAGAGCAGCATCTCATTCATGTCCCTCTGTATGGCTTTCCCAGACCCACCAATAGGTGGCTGCTTTCAGTCTAATCTGGGGTCAATGGTCCTTTTAAGTTTTAACAGACAAAACAAAACATCAGTCAATAAATATATATTTTTATGCAAAAAAACATCCACTAATTTGAAAATAATTAATTGATTGTATAATTTAACATCCTTTTTCATATACTATATAGTATACACGTATTAGATTGATTTTTTTCCAGTTTTTGAAAATCGTTTGAATTTACAATCTTCTTCTTATAATTTTTTTTTTACATTTTAAGATACATAACTTTTTTGTGTATATATGTTTTTAAAATTATTTAAAAAAATATTTTTCTTCTAATTATTTTTATTGTCAAAACGAAAATCAAATAATTATCTAATTATCTACGCTCCTTGATGAATTACAGGCTCTTAGCATCTCGTTACCTCCTTTCACTATCTCCAAGATCCCTCGAATGTCCAATGTGAAGGTTGATTGTTTAGCTCGTTCTTTTAGATCGCTAGTGTCGAAAACTATCTTTGTAAATAACTTTTCTCCAGTTTGGACAACCAATCAAAAAAATTTATTTTGAACAATGTTAGGTTGACAAAAAAAAAAATTTTTTTTTCAAAGGGAGAATATTTTTTCAGAGGGAGATACTCCATATAATAAGCTTGCCGTTCAAATAATTGTTGTTTTAAACTATTTAGGACTTTGGTAAAACTAATGTCTATCTTCGGTTAAACCATTGAGAAAAAGACAACTATAAATCAAGATTTGTTTCGCAACTAAGAAAAATTGTGAATCAAAACGTTGATTTTTTTAAATGTATGTATATATACTTTGGTTCGGAGTCATTTCTACATTTATAAAATAAATCCTGAAGTTGACATTTATTTATAGACATGCCATTAACATGAAATAATTAATTTAATAAACAAATTAACTCTATTTATATTTAATTTTTTATAGAAACTAAGTGTTTTAAAAGGTGACAAATATAATTATAAATGTATACAGATTTTATTTCCTTATTTTATAAGAAAGTGAGTGAAAAGCTATTGTTCTTTAAAATTTAAAAAAACTGATTCGATAAAAAGTGACTTTTAGCCTCACATACTATATTTTACTTCCACAGATTTCATGTGATAAGTTTTTGCGGATTAAAAATCTTTGAACATATTGCGTGATCCGCCTAGCATGACGGGTTTAGACTATAGAACCAACACTAGAACTAATCGTTTATTTCATATACTATAGATTTGTAGTCATAGTTTGGAAAATTAACTTATAAATTATTTAATATATGAACTACAAAATATTACACATACTACAACACATTCTTAATATTCCAGAAAAAATAATGTATACACATAAAAATATACACTAACATACCATATATGTATAAATCTCTGTTTAATTATAGAAAACAAAACTAAGTGTTTTAAAATTTTATATTTTATCTAATAATAAATTTAATGTAATTAGGTAAGAAGAAGAAAAAACATTCTAAACAAAATTGTAAATTAATTAGATAAAAGTTATTTAATTGAGAATTTGAAAACTAAATAAATTAAAAATTATTATTTAAAATACAATAATTTATAATTTAGTCCCGCGATGTACCGCATGTGAAAAAGAAAACGATGTCTTTGTATATGTGTATATTTTGGATGACTCGGATCTACATTAATGACATTCCAATAATGCCTTGTTGCCCAATCTATATGGCCAAATTAACTGCTATTATACAAACATGATGGCTAGCTTTCAAGAACTGCTTTTGAATCCTCTGCTTGATTAGAATTTGGTTGTGTAGGAGAAGCTGGTGGTTGAGGTTGAGTTGGTGTAGGAACTGACTCAGAAGCCGCTTGACTTGATGTTGAAGCCTGATTACTATACCTCTTAAGCAACTTATCTTTTTTGCTATTCCACCATTCTTCTGCTTGATGCTCATCAAATCTCCTTTTACTGCAAAGAAACCCAATATTACACAAACCTAGATAGAGAGGAGGAGACGTACGATTTGATGAAGTAGTTTAAAGTACCTGAATCTAACTCTTCTGAAGATCTTTCCTCCGTTTTTGTGTAATACATAAGTCACATAAACACCAGGTTCATATTGTTCAATAAGTTCTTTGCCTCCTGCTTTAGACGGCGATGAAGCTTCTGATGACTCTGCTATGTTTGAGGGTTCTTGAGACCTCATGCTACCTCCACTGGATGATGCTTGTTCTTCTATGTTTTGATTTCGTGTGTTTGCAGAAGGGGTTGGGTCTTGTTGACCAATTCCCAAGGATGTTCTAGGTGTAGATGATTCAGATGCTTCGCTCGCATTTAGATAGGCTTCGGCTTGAGAGTTCATGGATTCAAAAGCTTCACATCTAGATACTTCAGGAGGTAGTTTCTCTTTTAACTCTCTCAACTGTAATTAATAAAACAGTGATTAATTTCGTAAAGTCTCTTTGCTTGGTGTTCAAGTAAACAATATTTTTAAGAATGTTTTGTAAGGAGCTTACATGTTCAGCCACAGATTTCATGACCTCTGTTGCTGCCTTATGCTTTGAAGAATGCTTTACAGCTAATTCAGAAGCTTCTCTTGCTGTTCTCTTTAGTCTTTGGATCTCTGTACCTTGACTATCACATTTCTCTTTCAAATTTTTAATCTGAAAGTGTATATCAATCAATGTGTTAGATCCAGTACTTTAATGTTTCATAAACATGAGAAGTTCGAAATAATATTACAAACCTGGGTCTGCAGTTTTGTCATTTCTTTGTTTATAACACCGTTTGATTTCTTCAAAGTATCAATCATCCCCCTGGAAAATCCAGAACTGCGTGGAGGGCTCGATCTTCTTGATGATCTTGTACTTGAGGAAGGTGTCGTCGAAGTTGAGGCAACGGGTTTAAAGGCATTTTGAATTGCGCTAAGCGAGCTCGGGAATGCAACATCTCTAAGTTGCTGGAGAGATGGGACTTGTGAGGCTCTGACAATAGAAGATTCAGATCTTGATGACCTAACCTCAGAATACTTGACTGGTTCTGTTTTGGGGCACAATAAAATCCTTGATGCTCTTATATCTCTGTCTGGTCTTACCGACCCATCTAGTGACCGCGTAGGAGTTGTGGAATTTCTATTAGAAACATTAGAGTTATAACTAGATTCTCCAGATTTAAGTTTTGCGTAGCAAGCATCACATACTCGATGTGGCTTCCCTGGAGTTGGAGCTAATGCTGCTTTCAAAGCTTTCTTTGAGCTACATGCATGACAATGGACTAAACCACAGTTATAACAATTATGTCTTTTTCTCGTAAATCCAAATGCTTGACGACAACCAGAGCAAACTGACTGATCAGCACCTGAGACCCACTTATGGATGCAAATGCTTGATGTAAAGTTAGAGCCACATTCTATACTCTTCACATGCCTCTCTTTTAAAGCTTCAACTAATGTCGGCGTTTTTCGATCTTCCTTGTCTCCATGTCCTAGTCTTCCATTTGAACCTTTTCCCCAAGTGAAGACTTCACTTCTAGATGTCAACACAGCAACATGATGATCCCCACAAGAGATTTCTTCAACGAATTCACCAACCAGTCGATCTTGAACCAAACAAGGCAATTTACCATCGGAAATTGAGCTACCGAGCTGACCATGTGAAGTCCCTCCCATAGTGAAAACATGTCCTGAAGTTGTGAGTGCAACTGTCAATGTATGACCACAAGCTATCTGGTGGAAGTTGTAGTCAATTAGTGAAGAGACACAAGTGGGAAACAAATAAGTGTCTTTGTTTCCATGTCCTAACCTGTTTTTATCACCATCACCCCAAGTAAATAACTTTTTAGATGGCATACTTGTACCAGTCTGACTCATAACTTCAACTATAGCTACCGTATGCCACACGCCACAAGCTACTTTCAAGGTTTTAAGGCCGCCCAAAATTTTCACTTCTTTAGGGTACGAAACACTCTCTCTATCTCCATGTCCAAGAACACCAAAAGCTCCATCACCAAAAGTGAATAGTTTTCCATTAGCAGTCGCAAGCGCAGAATGCCATGTGCCACACGCGACAGATAAGACTTGAAGCCCTTCCACAGGACCAGAGACTCTTTTCGGTATCCAGTGACTAAGATCACTACCATGTCCCAACAGCCCTACGTTGTGGATACCATCTCCCCAACTAAAAAAGTCTCCAGCGGTGGACACAGCACAAGTGTGATATTCTCCACAAGCAACAAAATCTATGTTGGTAAGAGCAAGAAACTCTACAAGTTTTGGACGACTAACATCAACTTGAATACCATGTCCAAGCCTTCCTCCAGCTTCTTCTCCCCATGTAAATACTTCACCTTGTCTTGTCACAAGAGCGATGTGTCTTACGCCGCAAGCTATCTGATGAACATCAAGAACAACGTTTGATTCCAAGGGTCTTGGAATCAGTACATCTGTTTTTACGGTTCTCGTAGAGTTTACAATCCCATCATGTAATATCTCGTCGCTCCAAACTTCTCCCCAAACATAAACATCTCCTAAGGATTCTATGTCATCAGGACCAGACGTTCCACTTGAACAACTTGGTGCGCTTGAGACACTAATTCGAAAACCATCAGTACTTGGTCTTAGCATGTTTCCACGTTCATATCCCACATCTGAGCTACCTAACTTTGTTGGAGAATTCTGGATTCCTAAATCAATGGATGTTCTTCCTCGTCGAGTATTGTTTGGGGTAAAATCTGATGATGCAGTAGAAGGACGACCAGTGGAGAAACAATCACTGTCATGTATCTGAAAATGAGTTACATTAGTTACAAATATTATAGGATAGCAAATTATGGATACATATAATATACAAAAACAAAGTCACACACAGAGATATATACGTACCTCAGGGATCTCACTTCTAGCGTGCTTATTACGGTTTTGTCTTATTAAAGACTTAAGTCCTGCAAACCAAACCTCTGTTTCAGCTTTGTCTTTGCAAATCTGTGAAGTGTAAACATGAACACATAAGATAAATTCAAGAGTATTAGAAATAATCATGAATATTTTTACAGTATGTTATACTGTTAACTAACCAGATCAAGAGATCTATCTCCGTTGTGATATATGAGAGAAAATGACAAGTAATCCTTTTCTGGGCGTAGATATCTCCGAAAAACAGCCTAAAAATGTATAAAAATCAAACAAAACAAATTGTGAGTTCCATTATGAAAACAAGTTTTTATTAAATAAGAGAGTCAACTACGTAAATATTTGGCTATGCTCACAGTTCTTTGTCCAGGGAGAATTCGTGAAACTGTAGATAACTTCAAACCTTTTTCTTCTCCGTGTGAGAGCCAAAACAATGTTGATTCATCCTGTTGATGCGCGATGACAAGTCAAAATGTTTTTGTTTTTTCGAGTAGAGCATAAGAATGTCATATTGTCGAATACACTTATATATGCGAAAGAAGGGGAGTAGATTTCTACCGGCGCAAGCCTGAATGAGCGAAACTTTGGCCTTCCTTTGCGGCTATACTTGAGTAATTGACTTCCTTTTTTCAAAGCAATGAGTGCCTACAAGAAATTAATGTATATAAATGGACATATGAAGCTTTTGCATCTAAAATTCAAAACAAGAAATTTCCCTAAAATAGAGTTTTATCCATGTTCTTTGTTACCCAAATCACAAACTCTGTAGTTTTGTAATCCTTTTTTTCCTTTAACTAGATTTTAACCCGCGGTATACCGCGGGACAATTTTTTTAAAAAGAATAACATTTTATTTTTTATATTTTTTATATTTAGTTTGTTTTGTTTAATTATAATAATTTTGTTTGGATTGTCAATTATTAGAACAATAATAGGGAAAATAAATACATAAATATGTAATTTATAAGCTATTGTCGGATTAAGTCACAATTTTACCAATGATTTAATTGTTTTACAAAATTTTAGTTAAATTACCCTGATTTAATATGTCTAATATTCTTATATTAGTGGTATTGACCAAATAATTAAAGGAAGATTTAACCCGGATTTCAAAACCGAATTAATAATATTTTATATTTATATTAATATTAATTCAAACTGTCATTTTAATAACATGTCCCGCTATATAACAACAAACTGTCATATTAGTGGTTTAATCCGTGTTTCAAAACCGTCATATTGGTGGTTTTGGTTGTGTGTTGTGTTTCGTTTGTGAAGTTGGTATTTATACATGGAAAATGCTTGATGAGCAAAGAGTTTACGATCCGTAGCAATAAATGAGAGATTTTAGTGTTTTCCTATTTGAGTTGATAACATTATCGCAGAATAATATTCAGTTTCTTAACACGGTATATATTATATTAAATGTTTTTCTTGATGCTAAAGTTAAATATACCCGATTATTGAGTTTCTAAAGTTGGGTTCTCATTTTTATGAACTTTATTAACGTTATAATAATTATTGAGATTGTAATCATTTGTTACTCAAACTCGGCTGTGTCATTTAAATTTAAGAGATCATACAGTCTCTAAAGATCTATTAAAATAGGTTTGGAGATTTTTATAGGATTAAAAATTGAATGCGTAGAGTTGTTTTTGGAAAAATCGAAATGTATAGATGTTGTCAAGCTATTTATGACAATAAATGTATCAAATTAGGTCGATTTAAATAGTTCCATTAAATGAGTTTCCATGAATTGTTAGTTTAGGAAAATAGTTAGGGGTTAATATTGTAAATAAAATAAATTAAATAACAAAAACTTCAAGGACATAACACAAAATGTACTTCAAAAATAATAATATAGATTTTGTTATCTTGAGAAAAAGTGACTTAAAAATGAATGATATTTCAGTACCAACATGCATAAACTTAACATTGATGGCTGGTTGTAGGCTAATGGTTTAGTTTGTATTACTGTAATAACATCATGTTAGAAAAAAAAAAAAGAAACATGAATTCAAAAAGAACATTGAAGTTCTGGTAGGCGATTTGAGAGAGTTGATTAAGCTAAAAAAAAATCTTTCTAAGAGGAGAATTTTAATTTGATTCGTGTCTATTTTACGATATAAAATCATTCAAAATTAATAGAAGATTTATAAAAGAAAAATAAAGATGGAGAAAACAAACTTGGTCGATGTCACGCTCGTGATTGACATAGCTAGAGGGATCTGCCATTCCATCTGAGAAAACTCGAAAGAAGAAAGCCGTAGAGAAGAATAAGCTCAACAAGCATCAGGTGGTTTGATTCACCTGTCTTCATAGATGCATCCGTCTTCAATTCCTTCTCCTACTTTATCCACTACTATGCTCATTCAATTTTATTTTTCTTGGAATTTTAACACACAATAATGATAACTAAAAATATTAATTTCTGAAATCAATTAAAAAAAATTAGGTTGAGAGTCTATAATGATCCTTAAAATTAGGAGAATGGTCAAAAAAAAAAAAAAGGACAATTTCTATGGGAAGATCGCCATTTTAGGAGTGTTTGAAGCTCTCATGCAAATTCCTTTCCACATTTCACTCTCAGCATAATTCATATTAAGTTTTGTAATTTTTTTTAGCATATTATATTATGCATCCATTTTGGTGTTTTGTGCATACAAATTCCACATGAAAAATGTATATATTCTTACAAGCATATATACTGATCAGAGCGCAGCAGTTTAGTTTAAATTTTTTGACAGATTTAATACAATCGAAAATATTAAACAGTAAAACCTCTACAAATTAATAATGTTAGAACCATAAAAATCTATATAGAAGTTGTAGTATGTTTGATAAAACATGTGAGATGGTGAATGATCCTTTGTCTGATTCAACCAACTCTGGAGCGAGAGTGGCAAGAGTTTAATCTTTTGGAATCCATCCACCTGCACTTCCGACTTTCGAGAGATGATTCATTAAGATTCTTTAGCTTTGACCACCACGATATATATTGACTGTTTCGACGATTTCTATTCATTACCAAGTTGCTTCACCAATACGGCTTTAAAAAAGTTAACTCTTTCTGAGCAACGGGAATTTGCAAATGATGACTTCGTTAGAGATAAACATGATCTTATTCGGAATATATATAAACGCAAAAGAGCCCAAGATCGAAACATTAAAGAACGGCTAAAGCAACTTAAGGAGATGAGGAAACAGAGGAGGAAGAATATGAAGAACCACCTTATTCTAGTTAATTTGAAACAAAATTCCTAGTAAAAAATCAAAGTTTTTCATTATTGGATTTACTGTAGAACAAGGGGCAAATAAACATAAACAAATGTTATTTTCTACGTAGCCAACTCCAAAAACCTTTACGTTTATGAACTTTGACATTGCCTTCTTCACACACTTTTTCTGATGTGAAGTTGCATGTATGTCTATCTATACAATGACCATCTTTAAAAATATATTTTTTTTTTTTGAAAATTTGTGAATTTTCATTAGAGAAAACTGATTGTACATGATACAATACGGAAGATACAAGAAGATAGAACTTGCCAAAAAAAGTTAAAAAACAGGTTCTATCTTATAGAGGATACTCCTTCAGAGAGGACGCTAGAGGGATCGTAACCAATCGCTCATGAGAGTTTTAAACTTTTTTCTGTGGCTCCTTCCTAGGATCGTGTCTCTAACCTGTCTGTCAAGCTTCTTGAAGACCGATATGCGGTGGGGTTGAGATGTGGTTGTGAAGTCGATTGTTGCGCTCCATCCAGATAGCATACACGAGGGCTTGAGCCACAACCCGGCGAAGTGTTTGGGTTGATATTTCATCAGGGGAATCAAGCCAAGATTCAAAAGCATCCCAGGTGTGGAAAACAAAAGAGTTGTACCCTAGTCTTCTTGTCGTCTGCATCCAAATCTCTTCACTGAAGTCGCAGTTGAGGAAAAGATGATTTCGTGTTTCAGGGTAGTTTCCGCAGATACAGCAGTTAGTATCCACTTGCATTCCCCAGCTTGCTAGCCTGGTTCGGGTGGGTAGGCGATTGAGATGTGTGAGCCACATCATGAAAGCGTGCCTTGGGACATTGCCTTTGAACCATACATTGTTCGTCCACCTAAGAGAGCATGATCTCTCCCGTAGGACTTCCCAGGTACGTTTCGTGCTAAATGTGTCATGGGATTCTCCTTCTGTGCACCAAAGAAAAGTGTCACAAACAGAGCTCAGAGCCGGGTTGTGAATCGTGGTTAGATGTATGTGGAGCAGTTCAGCTTGAGGCGATCTGGCAGGACGTAAACGCCATCCATCTGTGGAGCAGGCCTGAGCCACCCTCCCAGATAGAGGTATGCCAGTTTGAGCCGGACCTGTGTGACCCAGGAAGTGGATTAACTGGCCAAACGGGGTCCAATGATCATACCAGAAACTCGCCTGCTGACCATTACCCAATTCGCACTTTAGAAATCTGATGGCTAGAGGCCGAAGCTGGAGCAGAGCTTTCCAAGTCCAGGAAATCTGCAACTTTTCGTCAATTTGCCAGAAGACATCATCCTTGATCTTATTGTTTCTGATCCAATCCACCCATAGAGAGTCCGTGACTGAAAGCAGACGCCAAAGGAGCTTCAGACAGAGGGTCTTGTTCCAAGTGGAGAGGCGACGAAAACCAAGTCCCCCTTCTTGTTTAGGTAAACAGAGAGTGCTCCAAGCAACCTTCGCGCTTGATTTTTTATGAATATCCCCCGACCATAAGAAATTAGCAGAAAGGCTCTCAATGCAATTCAAGCATCCTTTGGGGAGCAAGAAGGCAGAGGCCCAAAAATAACTGTGCCATAAATAACTGTGGCTATTAGCTCCCTTCTTCCAGCATACGACAGAGCTCGGGTAGACCAAGATGAAAGGCGAGCTATTATCCCATCNAAGATGATTTCGTGTTTCAGGGTAGTTTCCGCAGATACAGCAGTTAGTATCCACTTGCATTCCCCAGCTTGCTAGCCTGGTTCGGGTGGGTAGGCGATTGAGATGTGTGAGCCACATCATGAAAGCGTGCCTTGGGACATTGCCTTTGAACCATACATTGTTCGTCCACCTAAGAGAGCATGATCTCTCCCGTAGGACTTCCCAGGTACGTTTCGTGCTAAATGTGTCATGGGATTCTCCTTCTGTGCACCAAAGAAAAGTGTCACAAACAGAGCTCAGAGCCGGGTTGTGAATCGTGGTTAGATGTATGTGGAGCAGTTCAGCTTGAGGCGATCTGGCAGGACGTAAACGCCATCCATCTGTGGAGCAGGCCTGAGCCACCCTCCCAGATAGAGGTATGCCAGTTTGAGCCGGACCTGTGTGACCCATGAAGTGGATTAACTGGCAAAATGGGGTCCAATGATCATACCAGAAACTCGCCTGCTGACCATTACCCAATTCGCACTTTAGAAATCTGATGGCTAGAGGCCGAAGCTGGAGCAGAGCTTTCCAAGTCCAGGAAATCTGCAACTTTTCGTCAATTTGCCAGAAGACATCATCCTTGATCTTATTGTTTCTGATCCAATCCACCCAGAGAGAGTCTGTGACTGAAAGCAGACGCCAAAGGAGCTTCAGACAGAGGGTCTTGTTCCAAGTGGAGAGGCGACGAAAACCAAGTCCCCCTTCTTGTTTAGGTAAACAGAGAGTGCTCCAAGCAACCTTCGCGCTTGATTTTTTATGAATATCCCCCGACCATAAGAAATTAGCACAAAGGCTCTCAATGCGATTCAAGCATCCTTTGGGGAGCAAGAAGGCAGAGGCCCAGAAATTAACTGTGCCATAAATAACTGTGGCTATTAGCTCCCTTCTTCCAGCATACGACAGAGCTCGGGTAGACCAAGATGAAAGGCGAGCTATTATCCCATCAACCAAAGGGCTATACTCTGCAGTCCGGAGCTTACTGTGCATCAGAGGTAAGCCAAGATACCGGATGGGGAGTGAACCGAGCCTGTAT
Organism: Camelina sativa; assembly: GCF_000633955.1. Taxonomy (NCBI): domain Eukaryota; kingdom Viridiplantae; phylum Streptophyta; class Magnoliopsida; order Brassicales; family Brassicaceae; genus Camelina; species Camelina sativa. The sequence continues at coordinate 18,670,501 of NC_025695.1, read as the reverse complement.
CCAATGGAAGAGATCCGAGTGGTTTCAGGTTGGTTCACTCCTGCTAGGTACAGCTTTGTCTTGTCAACGTTCATGTGGAGTCCTGATAGCTCAGAGAAATCCTTAAGGACCTTTGTAATATTTTGCAGCGATCCGTATTTTCCATCAAAGAAAATCATTATGTCATCTGCGAAAGCCAAATGAGTGATCTGAGGGTTCAAACCTGAAGGATGATGGCCGATGAGGTTAGCATCATAACTATTATTTAGCATCTGCGAGAAGACCTCAATGACTATCGTGAACAGATATGGTGAGATTGAGTCACCCTGTCTTAGCCCTTTAGCACCCTTGAAATATCCACATGATTCACCGTTAATGGCCACTGAGAAGGAAGGAGTTGTGATGCATTCTCTTATCAGGTTAACGAAATGATCTGGGAACTCCATGGCTTTCATAGCGTTGATGACGAAATCCCAATGGACAGAATCAAATGCTTTCTTCAGATCGACTTTAAGCATACCTCTTTCTGAAATATTTTTCTGGTTAAAACCCTGGACCAGTTCGGTTGCTAGAAGAACGTTTTCCACTAGAAGGCGACCCGAAATGAAGGCAGACTAGGAGTTTGCAATGAGTTCAGGCATCACAGTCTTTAATCTGTTAGCCAAGATCTTAGACACAACCTTATAGACGGTGTTGCAGCAAGCAATGGGTCTAAAATCACTCATTTTTGAGGCGTTAGTACTCTTGGGGATGAGAGTTAGTAGTGTGGAGTTCCATTGCTTGAGTAAGCTTCCAGACTGAAAGAACTCGAGAACTGCAGCAGTGAGGTCAGGACCCACGATGTCCCAATGAGCAGTAAAGAAGTCTACGGGATATCCATCGGGTCCAGGAGCCTTGTTTTTAGGGAGGGAGAAGACCGCTTGTTTGATATCTGATGGGGTTACAGGAGCAGAGAGAATCCGTAACGCAGAGGAGGTGCATCGTTGGGGAATGAGAGCAGCCATCGTCTCAACTGAAGGAGGATGAGCAGAGGACTAGGAACCAAAGAAATTTTGGTAGTAGTTGACAGCCAGTTCCTGGATGCCTTGTTTTGAGTCCACTAGTTGGTCATTCTCATCAATCAGGTAGAGAATCTGATTTTGAGCTTGGCGGGTACAAATTACTCTGTAAAAAAACTTCGTATTTGTATCCCCCTCTTCAAGCCAGCATATTCTGGCTTTTTGTCTAAGATAGGATTCTTCAGCTTGAGATAACGTGCTCCAGTTCTTTTGAGCAATTTTCTCCCTTTCGAGGGCCTGTGCAGTCGGGCAGGCTAAAAGAACTCTCTGACAATTTTGTAGTTCCTCATAGGCCTCCTTGACTCTCTGTTCAATACCCGAATAGTTATCCTTCGCAAAGTCCTTTATGATGCTTTTGAGTTCCTTTAGCTTCTTGGAAAGACACAGCATCTTGGAACAGTCGAAGTTGAAAGCACTCCACCATAATCTGATTAGATGGGGAAAATCTGGGTTGCGGTTGAGGAAAGATTGAAATTTGAATGGGGTTCTTAGCTTCGGCTTCGCAGGGTCCAAAACTACACAACACGGGCTATGATCTGAGAAACCCGGTTCCCCAAATATCCCCATGGAGGTTGGAAAATAATGAAGCCAGTCATCATTGACGAGAATTCTGTCCAGCTTCTTTGCAACAAGCCCCACTTCATGATTGTTTGTCCAAGTGAAGGTGTTTCCATAGAATGGAAGATCACCTAACTTGGAAATGGTCAGACAGGACTTGAATTCCCGCATACCTCGAGAAGGCAGGAGTGACGAAGACGGGGAGTGTTCATGAGCGTGCAGAATTTGGTTGAAGTCACCAATGACTACCCAAGGCTTGTTGCTGATGATAGGAGAAGATGAGAGTTCCTGAATTTCCTGCCAAAGAGCTTTCCTCTCTTCACTACAGTAAGCAGACGCATACACAACGGAGACAATTATCTCCATACTGACAGAAGGTAACTTCACCTCGCAGACCAGCATCTGGAGGGACTTAGACAAAACTGTTACCTGCACCGTAGGGTGCCAAAAGACCCAGATCTTCCCAAGTTCAGAGAAGTCATAGTTATCCGCATAATTCCAACCTGAAGCCACAGAAGACATGATACGCTGCGCTTTGTCAGGTTTAACTCGAGTTTCTACTATACCGCCAAAAAGAGGTTTATGAAGCTTTATCCAATTCCTAAGGCTTCTTCGCTTTATAGGGTCGT
>NC_025695.1:18663920-18667753 GCF_000633955.1 Camelina sativa | reverse complement strand
GGAACAGTCGAAGTTGAAAGCACTCCACCATAATCTGATTAGATGGGGAAAATCTGGGTTGCGGTTGAGGAAAGATTGAAATTTGAATGGGGTTCTTAGCTTCGGCTTCGCAGGGTCCAAAACTACACAACACGGGCTATGATCTGAGAAACCCGGTTCCCCAAATATCCCCATGGAGGTTGGAAAATAATGAAGCCAGTCATCATTGACGAGAATTCTGTCCAGCTTCTTTGCAACAAGCCCCACTTCATGATTGTTTGTCCAAGTGAAGGTGTTTCCATAGAATGGAAGATCACCTAACTTGGAAATGGTCAGACAGGACTTGAATTCCCGCATACCTCGAGAAGGCAGGAGTGACGAAGACGGGGAGTGTTCATGAGCGTGCAGAATTTGGTTGAAGTCACCAATGACTACCCAAGGCTTGTTGCTGATGATAGGAGAAGATGAGAGTTCCTGAATTTCCTGCCAAAGAGCTTTCCTCTCTTCACTACAGTAAGCAGACGCATACACAACGGAGACAATTATCTCCATACTGACAGAAGGTAACTTCACCTCGCAGACCAGCATCTGGAGGGACTTAGACAAAACTGTTACCTGCACCGTAGGGTGCCAAAAGACCCAGATCTTCCCAAGTTCAGAGAAGTCATAGTTATCCGCATAATTCCAACCTGAAGCCACAGAAGACATGATACGCTGCGCTTTGTCAGGTTTAACTCGAGTTTCTACTATACCGCCAAAAAGAGGTTTATGAAGCTTTATCCAATTCCTAAGGCTTCTTCGCTTTATAGGGTCGTTTAGACCTCTTACATTACGACAAAAAATATCCATATAAGCGGATATGGGTTTAGAGGGATAAAGGGCCTCTAGCCCTTGCTTTGACACTTTGTTTCTTCAAGATCCTTTTGGAGATGACTTTAAGAAATCTGTTAGATTCTGCATCCGGATTATCTTCATCTCCCGAGATACTATCTGACTCGGAGTAATTATCATTCTGGTTTTCCTGCCCCATGGGAGGAGACAGATGACTGAAAAGATTGGATGACAGGTCAACACAGATCTTGCCAGCATCCGATTTCAGAACCTGGGAGAAGGTGGGGGTTGGACGATGATAGGACGGCTGAGGAGCTACACGGGTATGCTTAGGACTTGTTGCACCCGACAGTTGATTTCCAAGAGCTGAAGGCTTTTCAGCAGGATTCATGACTGTTGGCGTAAGCACAGAGTTCTGGGGGGCAACCGTCTCAACGATCGGGAGCTGGCTGAGGATAGGCGCCTTACCACTTTTCTTATCTTTCTTTGCTCTTGGGCAGGATGCCTCAGAATGTTTCACTGATCCGCACAAATTACATAGAGTTGGGGCAGAGGCGCAACGAGAGATAGTATGACCCACCTTCTTACAGTGACTACATACTGCTGGGAGCCAAGGACTCGAAACACGTATTCTCTTGATCTGGCCTGATTCGAAACGTGCATTCACCGCTTCCGGAAGGGGCTTACGTGGATCAATGACAGTGTACACCTTCGCAACCTCAATATTGAGTAGCTTCTCTGTTTGGGGATGGAGACATATCGGATGTCCTACCAAGCCTACTATGTGTTCAAGGCCCTCCCTATTGAAAAACTCAAGCGGGACGCCATGAAAATCGAGCCAAACGGGAACTAAAGACAGCTCCGACTTCTTGGGTGTTACATCAGGAGTCCATTTGGCAACGAACATTGTCTGGCCGTCTACTTGCCATAGACATTGACTGAGAATTCTTCTTCTGGCGTTGGGACATGGGACCTTGAAAAGGAAGGAGTGCCCTTCCATTTTAGAGACAGTGATGTNCAGATTCTGCATCCAGATTATCTTCATCTCCCGAGATACTATCTGACTCGGAGTAATTATCATTCTGGTTTTCCTGTCCCATGGGAGGAGACAGATGACTGAAAAGATTGGATGACAGGTCAACACAGATCTTGCCAGCATCCGATTTCAGAACCTGGGAGAAGGTGGGGGTTGGACGATGATAGGACGGCTGAGGAGCTACACGGGTATGCTTAGGACTTGTTGCACCCGACAGTTGATTTCCAAGAGCTGAAGGCTTTTCAGCAGGATTCATGACTGTTGGCGTAAGCACAGAGTTCTGGGGGGCAACCATCTCAACGATCGGGAGCTGGCTGAGGATAGGCGCCTTACCACTTTTCTTATCTTTCTTTGCTCTTGGGCAGGATGCCTCAGAATGTTTCACTGATCCGCACAAATTACATAGAGTTGGGGCAGAGGCGCAACGAGAGATAGTATGACCCACCTTCTTACAGTGACTACATACTGCTGGGAGCCAAGGACTCGAAACACGTATTCTCTTGATCTGGCCTGATTCGAAACGTGCATTCACCGCTTCCGGAAGGGGCTTACGTGGATCAATGACAGTGTACACCTTCGCAACCTCAATATTGAGTAGCTTCTCTGTTTGGGGATGGAGACATATCGGATGTCCTACCAAGCCTACTATGTGTTCAAGGCCCTCCCTATTGAAAAACTCAAGCGGGACGCCATGAAAATCGAGCCAAACGGGAACTAAAGACAGCTCCGACTTCTTGGGTGTTACATCAGGAGTCCATTTGGCAACGAACATTGTCTGGCCGTCTACTTGCCATAGACATTGACTGAGAATTCTTCTTCTGGCGTTGGGACATGGGACCTTGAAAAGGAAGGAGTGCCCTTCCATTTTAGAGACAGTGATGTCTCTTCTCTGCTTACTCCATATACCATTGACTATAGCATGAACTGCCCCACGCGAAGGAGGTTCCTCGTAGAATTGGCCAAGAATGAAGCTATCCCAGGCCTTCTTGTTTTTTTCGATAACGGTATTCGGTATTGTCACACAGGCTTCTCCAAATTCCAGGGTGAATGGGATACCTTTCCTTCGGAGATGGCTAGCCGAATCTTTAACTAGGTCTTTCCAGGGGAAGTCCTCTTTCTGGAGAGGATTCGCTGACTCAATTGATGTCTTAGCTGGAATCACCTCCTCTGCACATGTTGCGGCTCCTACAATCCCTACAATTGTGGTTGCGGCGACAGTTGGGGGTACAATTCCCAGATTTACAGCTGGAATGGTTTCAACCCTAGAAATTGGGGATCTAGGGATTTCATTTGCTACTTTGTTTGCCTCGAGGGTCGGGGCTATGCTAGTGACAGGGGATTCTTTGTTGGCTGACCTCACTGGAGACGCAGGCAACACTTTTGACGAAGAGGTCTCCCCAGCTGAGATTTGAGTTTCAGGTGGGGTAGATGACGGCGGGGAAGAGACGGAAGAGGCGGACCCAGTGGGGGTACCTCGGGGGGGGCTTTTTCTTAGTTTTGTTTTTGCCCATGATGGGCGGGGGTGACCGACGCCGAGATCGGCGAAGGTGGGTGGTGAAAGAAGAAGATCGCGTGGTTGAGAGAAAAAAGTCAACTTTGAGAGGAAGCCAACCTTTGGTGTTTTTGACTTTTTTTCCTTGATCACATTTTATGTGAGATGATAAGTGATGAGTTTTTTTGAACCAAATCAGTATGTGATTAAGGCTTGTGCGAAAATAGGGAAGATTCATGAAGGTAAGTAGATTCATGGATTGGCTTTGAAGCCTGGGTTGAGCAGTGATGAATTTGTGATGAGTAATCTTGTTAGGATGTATGTGATTTGTGGTTTGATGAAAGATGCTTGTGTGTTGTTTTATAAGAACATTATAGAAAAGAGATATGGTGGTGATGGTTAATAGAAAAGAGATATGGTGAAGTTGTTTCGATGAGGTAGAGAGAAGATTTATTGCCAATGGTGGAAGCTGCATAAATGCGGAAAGAGAAGCAT
>NC_025695.1:18646513-18662475 GCF_000633955.1 Camelina sativa | reverse complement strand
TCTCAACGATCGGGAGCTGGCTGAGGATAGGCGCCTTACCACTTTTCTTATCTTTCTTTGCTCTTGGGCAGGATGCCTCAGAATGTTTCACTGATCCGCACAAATTACATAGAGTTGGGGCAGAGGCGCAACGAGAGATAGTATGACCCACCTTCTTACAGTGACTACATACTGCTGGGAGCCAAGGACTCGAAACACGTATTCTCTTGATCTGGCCTGATTCGAAACGTGCATTCACCGCTTCCGGAAGGGGCTTACGTGGATCAATGACAGTGTACACCTTCGCAACCTCAATATTGAGTAGCTTCTCTGTTTGGGGATGGAGACATATCGGATGTCCTACCAAGCCTACTATGTGTTCAAGGCCCTCCCTATTGAAAAACTCAAGCGGGACGCCATGAAAATCGAGCCAAACGGGAACTAAAGACAGCTCCGACTTCTTGGGTGTTACATCAGGAGTCCATTTGGCAACGAACATTGTCTGGCCGTCTACTTGCCATAGACATTGACTGAGAATTCTTCTTTTGGCGTTGGGACATGGGACCTTGAAAAGGAAGGAGTGCCCTTCCATTTTAGAGACAGTGATGTCTCTTCTCTGCTTACTCCATATACCATTGACTATAGCATGAACTGCCCCACGCGAAGGAGGTTCCTCGTAGAATTGGCCAAGAATGAAGCTATCCCAGGCCTTCTTGTTTTTTTCGATAACGGTATTCGGTATTGTCACACAGGCTTCTCCAAATTCCAGGGTGAATGGGATACCTTTCCTTCGGAGATGGCTAGCCGAATCTTTAACTAGGTCTTTCCAGGGGAAGTCCTCTTTCTGGAGAGGATTCGCTGACTCAATTGATGTCTTAGCTGGAATCACCTCCTCTGCACATGTTGCGGCTCCTACAATCCCTACAATTGTGGTTGCGGCGACAGTTGGGGGTACAATTCCCAGATTTACAGCTGGAATGGTTTCAACCCTAGAAATTGGGGATCTAGGGATTTCATTTGCTACTTTGTTTGCCTCGAGGGTCGGGGCTATGCTAGTGACAGGGGATTCTTTGTTGGCTGACCTCACTGGAGACGCAGGCAACACTTTTGACGAAGAGGTCTCCCCAGCTGAGATTTGAGTTTCAGGTGGGGTAGACGACGGCGGGGAAGAGACGGAAGAGGCGGACCCAGTGGGGATACCTCGGGGGGGGGCTTTTTCTTAGTTTTGTTTTTGCCCATGATGGGCAGAGGTGACCGACGCCGAGATCGGCGAAGGTGGGTGGTGAAAGAAGAAGATCGCGTGGTTGAGAGAAAAAAGTCAACTTTGAGAGGAAGTCAACTAGTCGGTCCAGTCTTTAAAAATATTTTCAGATGCATTGCTCCAGTCGCTCTGTTGTTGAATTTATTCATATATTCCAACACCACATTGAACAATCTCATAGACGTCAGAGGGTGTGCAACTAAATTCGAACAATATCTCATTGTCGTCCACTTCAAAACAACTATCTGTTTCGAGCAAGTCATTGTGAAATAAACAAAGATGTTCCGATTGTATGTTAGGGGACTGTTCAGGTAAGCTAAAAGAATGATAAACTTTGTTGATGGAGTCACCATTTTTGTTTATGAGATGACACAATAAACTGATACGCCTTGTCTCCTCACTGATCACCCCTGTAGGGGAAATCACGATGCATGCTTTAAATCTTGTGGATGCAATAAAATGTGTATCACTCTCTGGATGAATGGTCAAGAAATTCCCGTTAGCTTGGTGCTCGAACGTCGCGGGAACTTCACTTCCTGGTAAAACTCTCAATCTTTGAAAGAAGGATTGTTGGATAATGTCTCTTCGTGCTTCTTGGTTCAGTTTAAAGCAATTGGTGAAATTGTAGTCCACATATGAACTTAAGCTTAAGGCGAAAGTTATACTCTCCAGTGATTCACAGTCACATGCATTTAACCACATGAGCCTACAGGGGCGGATCTATGTGTAAAGGAGGTGGGGCACGTGCCCCACACTCATTCTTGATAATTCTTCAGTTTGATCTATTGTGTATAAAATATCTTAGCACATTTGGTAAAAAGTGCCACATATTATGTCAAAGGTGGAGGGTTCAATGCCTCTCATCTACAATTGTTTATCATATTTTATGTTTTGGCCTTGTCTTAATATTTCTAAAAAAAAATTCTTTATTAGTATTCATCAGCTGTGCCCCATGTAAATTTTTCTCCTGGATCCGCCACTGTGAGCCTAAGAGGAAGCTGTGGCAGCGATTTCAGTTTTCTACATCCCCCTATATGAAGGCAGTTTAGCGCATGCAGATCTTTGATCCAATCTGGAATCTTCTCAATGCCCGTACACCTTAGGTCTAGATACGTTAGACTTTCAGGGAGATATGTTAGTGTCTTAAGGTTTCCACTACCTCTTATAAGGAGAGGCGTAAGACGAGTGCAAAGCATTATTGATGTAGGTAGTTCTTCTACCAATGTGTCATCTATAACGAGTCTTGAGATATGCGTAGAAATACCTGGAAATTTTTTCATTTGTGGGCATCCATACATGTTGACGAAATTAAGAGACGCCAAATTGATGAGAGTTGGAACAACTTCTAGCTTTGTGCAGTTGTGTATTACCAACGTCTGTAGTTTTCTAAGTTCCGAAAAGGAGGAAGGAATCTCTACCAAACTCTTGCAATGGCTCAGTTCCAATCTCTCGAGATTTGTAGCATTTGAAAGATCTGGAAGTTCCTTTAAATGAGAGGATCGTGTCAAATCCATTTTCTTGAGATTTGTAAGTGGCTGAGTATTAAAACACAAGCAAAGAAAAAACATTAGAACATAATGAGAAAGTAAATGTACATATTTATATTCCAAGTAGATAATTTAACCTGTGTTCCTTGCCAAAGCTTCTCAAGATGGCTCTCTTGCAAATCAAGCTCTATAAGATATTCTGGATGAAATGTAGTAGGAAAAGCATTTCTTGGATATGCTTTCCAGCGAAGTAACCTTAGATGAGGTGGAAACTCTAAGTCTTCATGTATGCCCACTCGATCATTTTTTACATTTCTTGTATTGTAGATACTTAGGAATCGAAGATTACACATTCTTTTGAAAGCTCCCTCATTTATGAAAACTTTGTTGATTCGAGATGTATCAAGGGATATGCCTAAAGCAGCTCTTGTATCCTAAAATATATACTCCAAATGAACAATTTCTTAGTACAACGGAAAAAATGCAAACCTTTACCAAATAATAATTCAAATCGAAGTAAAAAACTTACTTTATCATTCTCGAGGACATAACAAATCTCATCTGCATCAATTAAGATGTTGCGTTTCCAAGGCTCTTGTCTATGAATTTGTTGTCTACCCACTAGTTGTAGTAATTTGTGCATTACTATTGTTCCACTAGTAGATGTATAAATAAGTGATTTATTGGTTAGGATTTTCAACCCATTTTTGACATCCAAGTTACTGTCAGCGAGCATTGCAATCACATGATCATCTTTGTGGTAGTTGAAAAAGACCGCAATGTAGAGAAATAGAGATTGTTCTTCCTCATGTAAACTATCATACCCAACTCTAAGTGCTCCCTCGATATTTCGATCAATGCTAGTTTCTAGCCTGTCCAATAGAGCTTCCCACTCACCCTCCCCCTTCCCACGTAAACATGAGCCCATGACACGCAGAGCCAATGGAAGGTTATCAAAAATACTTATTACTCTTTCTGTAAGATTTTTGAAACCATCAGGTGGAGAGCTTTTTCTAAAAGCATATAGACAAAAGATCTCAAGAGCTTTGTCTATAGATGGAAAACCCACATGGTAAGTATTGTTGATACCATGTTGCCTCAAAATCTCTTGATCTTCTGTGGTCACAACGATCCTACTCCCCGGACCAAACCAACTAGTCTCATTAGCCAAAGCCTCCAATTGCTTTAGATCATTCACATCATCAAGAATGATAAACACTTTTTGGTCGCATAGCCTTTCTTGTATTGCACCTAAATGGTATATCCTCATACCATTTTGGTTTAAAATCTTTGATAGAAGCTGCTCTTGTAAACGCAGCTTCAAGCCATACTCGTCAAGACCACTATTATAGCTTCCTCTAAGATTCTCCACAAAACAACTAAGCTGGAAACTACTTGAGAGTAGACTATGTAAAGCTCTGGCAATGGTAGTCTTACCAATGCCTGCAGGGCCACATATCCCAACTATCAAAGCTCCATCCTCATAATCTAAATCTAATAAATACTTCATTTTCTCCAAGTGTGCTTCAAGTCCAACCATATCGTCAAAATCTCTGGCGATTGTAGTGTTTAGTTTGTTTGAAATATCTCTGGAAATCTTTTCAATCATCTTTGATTCATTGTCCCTAACAAGTGAGAAAGAATAATTTCAAAAAAGAAACAATCTCAAATTAATTAAAAGGAACAAAAAAAAAAAAACAAACCAGTTTTGGAAGTGTTCTCCAGCTATGTTTCCCACATGGTTCAAAGCTTGACTCCATCTTCGCCTCTTCTCTTTCTTACTTCGGGCACACGTTTGAACGAAAGCCTTACCAAACTCTCCCGTCTGTTTCCGCACATCAAATGGATCTACTCCATAAAAGACCGTCATCACTATTTGTCCCATAGCTTCCTTACACTCGATAATCTCCAACAACTCGTCCAAGCACCAGCTCGAAGAAGCATAGTTCTTTGATAGTAAGACGATTGAGATTCTTGATTCCCTAATCGCTTGTGTGAGAGCAGGTGCGATGATTTGGCTTCTCTCAATCCCTTGATCATCGAACATCGTGATCCCATTGTAGTTAAACTCTTTACGTAAATGACTCAGAAATGTTTTGCGGACATCAGCTCCGTGGAAGCTCGCAAAGACGCGGTATCTCCAGGTGCGGGACGAAGAAGAGGAAGAAGAAGAAGAAGCCATGAGATAAAATGGCGAGAAACGTTCAAGATCACATATACACAAATATTGTTTCTGGATGAGCCGTATATGAAAAAGCAATTGAAAAACGCGTATCCATTATATTGACTTTTGACTTCTGAGTTAGAGAGAGATAAAGTTAATTTTATTATGGTGCTAATACCGAAATAGAAGACTTTTGAAGTTAAAATTATATTACGGGCAATTCGAGTCAAGGAATAAAAACACGTTTTGCTAGCACTGATCATTTCTATGGTCTGACTGTGCGTTTTATATACCAAGAAAAGGATATATATATATATATATATATATATGTTAGTATTAGTAAAATAAATACTTTGGAATTATCTTTTCGTCTTTTTTTTTTTTTTTTTTTTTTTTTTNGAAGGATCCAGTTTACTTCTAAAATGTTTGCACTCACGTCGTGGATTAATTATTGTAAGCTTAAAAATAGTATTAGAGTGCACGATTATATATATATTTTATAAAATTTCATTTCATTATGCTTGGACGCTTTGATATATTATTCGAGATTTGAATATAATAAAAAATTTGAAATCTTAGTTTATCTATCCAGGTGAAAAAGATTTAGGTGTTGACTGGTTCTCCTGTTATCTCCTATAAACGCTGCGTTTGTGGGTGGTAGCGGTTGCTAACGATTGGAACTAATCACATAAAACGTTTCTAATCGCTCTTAATCGCTTCCAACCGTTTCAAATCACTGAATTCCAAAAGGTGTTTCTCGCAAACGTTTGCGGTTGCGGGTGATTGCGGTTGGATTTTTTTTTTTAATAAAAAACTTAAAAGAAATCAATAATAATTAAATTCTTTTGTGTTATATCTTCTATCTAACCATTTTACTCATTAAGGATGGGAGAAAATGAAGTACAGATACGATTACAGACATTATAAAATAAACAATTAGAAGAAAATAATATTCCAATTAACAATAACCCAGAAAGTTTGATGTAAATTTAATGACACATCGCACATAAGTTCAAAAAAATCTAAATAAATATAATATTTCATCAGAAATTTTTAAAAAATAAGATTATTTGTGAAAAATATTAAAACAAATCACCAGTGACTCTTCTCAACTCTCACTTAACCATTCCTACCGATGCAAATATTGACCCACGATCGAAGAGAAAAGAGAAAAGATCTACGATCTAAAGCATATGTTTTGTCATTTATCAAATTACCTGATTAAATTTTTGGTGAAAAGCCAAATGCATAAAAGAAGAAGTATTTCAATATGAAATTTATTTGTTTTTTGAATAATTATTTTAGTATTTTTTAATAAATTTAAATTATAAATCAAGTTTAATTAAAAATTTTGTGTTTTTAAACATTTATATATTATATATCACATTTATTATGTTCCAATCGCTATTGCATACGCTAGTCAACCAGTCGTAAATCTCCCGCAAACGCACCAATTTTAAACTGCTAAACCAGTCGTTCAAAATGCTTAATAACATTTGAAACCGCAATCGCCCGCTTGCGCAATCTTCCACAACCGCAACTGCAACCACAGCGTTTGAACCAGTCAAGCCCTTAACTGATAGAACGCTAAATCCTTAGACCAAATCCATCGCTACAAGCGATTAACGTTTCTCCAAAAAAAGAAATAGTATTTAATTATAAACTTTTTTTATTTTTTTAATTGAAATGACTACTAAATAACTAACATGTGTGTACTATAGTAGTGGTTAAAAAACATTTATAAAAGTCCAATTCGAGAAACTTTCTTTCTCTTTCTTTAGTTTTTAATATTTTTATTAATTAAATTTTGTTGAGCATCCTTACAGAATTCTCCACTGGACATACCTTTATATACTTAAAAACACCTCCATCCGTTGTGTTTTGGAGGATTCCAAAAAAAAAAAACTATATAATAATAATAATCTGAATAAATACAAGTAACATTTTCAAATTTTCGTCGTATCTTTTCGCTAACTAATTTTTTTCTTTTTAAAAAAAACTCATATGTTTGCTTATGTTTATTGTAGAGTTGTGTTTTTTATTATAAAAGAAAATCATACGGTTGTTTATGTTTATTATAGAGTTATGTTTTTTCAATATATCTTATTTACAACTTTTCGTTCTAAGATTTATGTTTATTTAAATATTTATGTTGTCTCCTTTTTAGATAACTAACAAATTAATAAATTTTTATTCGCTGACACAAATTTTTCGTTTTATGCTGAATCTAAATAATCTAACTAAAGATGATTCTATAATCTAACTAAAGTTAGAAATGATTATATAATATAAAAATTTAATTGCTTTAGTTATATAACTTACAATTGCATTTATTTATCGTCACTTTTCGTAAAATATGTGTTTTTAAGATTTAACTATTTTATCTTTTATTTTTAGAACTTGTGTATTTTTTATTATAATTATTGGTTGATATATTTTCACTCAAGATGAAACTTATTTTACTTTTAAAATTATTCTATCAGAAAAATATTTTACTTATTATATTTTTTTATTTGATATTCTCATTTAGGATCACTTCGTCGTAATATTTGTTTATGCGTAATATAAATATCAATAACTCTTATGATGTTTGTTATTCTTTACAATAAATTTCATAAAATATCTTATACTTATAATACATACAAATTATTAATAATTTGCCTTGATACAAGTAGAGTTGTCTCGATTCATTATGACTTTTCATTTAATAATTTTTATCTAGAGTTGAGTTCTTTTACCATATTATTTTTTTATTATAAGTTTTTTATTTTGTTGGTTGTGTTTTTTTAAATTCACATTTATATATGTTTAACATTTATGAAGTTTTAGCTCTATTTATTATTTTCTTCTTTTGAAATAATTATTAACTTTGTTATTTAGCATATATTTTTAAATAATTTTATAATATATAATTTTAAATTTGAAATTAATTTAACTTGTTTTGAAATACTTTTCCCGCGACATCGCGAGGGGTCTAAGTCCTAGTTAATATATGTTCTAGACACCGTGAGAGATAGAACTTGGTTCTAAATTAGGATGTTTTAGAAACGTTTTTGTTGTAAATGTTTGCTTCATATGGGTTTATTTGGTCTGAACCATGAATTGGGCCTATATTGATGTGAAGCCCATACAGGATCCGGGTTGTGTGGTATGCAGGACTAAACCGACATAAGCTCTAGGGTTTCACTATACAAAGGAAGGTAGGATTGAAAAAACAGGACATGCACGAAGAGCACGCACTAAAGAAGCTGGTGGTACGCTGGTGACGGCTGTAGGGCACAGCGCTGTGCTGTGCAGGGCAGACGCAGAGATGCAGGGCGCAGTGCAGAGAGCAAGCGCAGGGCGTCGTACATGGAGCTTGAAGTTGTGCGTAGAACCATGATAAAGGAGCAGAAGCTTGGCTGGAGTTGAAGGGCTGAGAGCCGGACAGAACCTTGTCTAGATTTAAGGTGTCTTCAGGACACTCTGATGAGAGGCAAAGGTGGAGCTGCTTCTTTGGGGTTCTGGAGGTGTTTCAGGGTTATACATGGAGGGGAGAGCTGAACCAGAGACAGAGAGAGGGGAAGAAAAAAAGCTAGATCTACTATGTATTTTCTTCTTCAGGTTTCTTTGTAGTTGTTAGTTCTCTAAGCTTGTATATGAAACACTAGTGTAAAATCTTGGTTGATTGATAGTGGATGTTTGTGGGAGAAGGTTCCCACACGAGATGTACCCTCCAAATGAGGGGAACTCGTTAAATCTCTGTGTTATGTTTATGTTATGCAAACTAATCTGTGAAGTAGAAGACGAGTAGGGGCAGAGTCGCGGTATGCGGTTCACTACAGAGGTGAATCGGGGTCTGCGATTCTCAACAAGTGGTATCAGAGCTCGGGCTCAGGATTTCACATACTTAGGCATGACGTTGTAAACATACAAGGAGGATCCAAAGACTGTTGTAGAAGACTCGAAGGTTAAATCAATTATGGGGTTGGTTTAAGGTGGAGTTATCTGCAGTGTTTGATTCAGGTTCATGGATGGATGTGTGAAGGTGATTTGCACTTGGCTTTGAAGAAGGAATTGAAGCATCATCCATAAGGCTCAAAACTTATCAAAACAGGAGTTCAGTTTTCCACTGTAATCATAAGGTACATGTGTTATTCTGTTTTGAAGCCTCTGAATTCAGTTTAAGGAATCTAGACATTGGGAGAACAAAAGGATGTAGACGTCTTCAACTATTGAATAGTCAGTTTTTGGTTGGTGAAAGTCTATGTGGTCGTGTTCATGAATTGGTTGAAGGTACAACTACATGAGTCACAGATTTACTAAGGGACGCCTTCAGAGTTGAATCTGTGTAAGAGGGTTGTTAGGTCAGCTAGTTGTGTCGAAGATTCAGATGAGTATGAATGGACCATGAAATTTGTGTGGAAGTTGTCAGATTTGAGAGGTGTTGGGTGAATGGTTAAGTCTCAGGAATGGATCAGTTTGTTAGAGATTTGAAAGGACTACAATCTAGGTAGGTTTACAGTGAATGAGAATGCAGAAAAGTACCCACAATCGAAGTTGTAGTCAGTGATATTATCTTTGTCAAGGTGGAGTTTGCTCTACAAGGTGACTTAAAATCTCTAGAAAACTTTTGTAGACGTTGCAGGATTGTGCAAGAGTTTGCAAGTAGGTGCAAGAATCTACAAGGCTGGTGCAAGGTGACTGGGGTTAGGTTTTGCATTGAGAAGAGAATCAGAAACAGAAAAGTTTTGGTTCGCGTGTTTGCATCTACAGAGATGATCTGGTGGATGAATCTTCTGAAGGTATCACTTGCAGGAAGTTTAAGTGTTTTGTTGACACTTATTAAGGAAGCATGTGAGTATAAGGGGAAGATTCAAGTAGATCTCTAGTGGTTAAAGATGCAGGTTATGATAGACAAGACTAGTAGAAGATTAGTGGGTCTAGCAGCATCATTAAGTTTCTCAGGAGAGTCACTTACATGCAGGTTAAGTGAGGATTCATCAATGGTGAAGACATGTCAAGTTGTATTGATGAATGGTGAGAAAAAGTATGATGCTGGTACCAAGGTTCTTCTTGGTAAGGTCTGTAAAAGTGAAAAACTATTGCAGAGGTATGTTACAACAGGTGTGACTTCATGGATTCTAGAGTGAAGCACTAAAGTATGTTACAAGGAGACTAGCAGAGGTTCAAAAGCTGTTGGTCGTACATCCGTTTTAACATGAGGTTGAGCAAGAGTTTGTATGTAAGATCATACAGACTGGGTTCATAAGCAGATGGTTAAACAGATGGGATGTAAACTCAATCTCAGGAGTAATGCATTGGGTTGAGATTGTATTACAGGATGAATTAGAGATTGTTTCATGCTTGAAGCATGTATGATTCATGTGTTCTGCATGGGATTCAAGGAAGTTTGGTTCAAGCTCAGTGCACATGAGAAGAATCAAAGGTCGACCAAGTGAATATGGTTGCAGACGAATACAGTGATGTACAATCATGATAACAGGTCTGTGGTACTTATAAGAAGCCATGGAAGAGGTTATGATGGTTTGTGCTGAGAGGTTGATATCTTAGGCTTTACTTTTCTAAAGGTTTTCAAGACCAAAGTTCTACAAGCAAATCATGTGTTACCTGTGGGTGAATCAAAAGTTCTGGTTCTAGGTGGAGCTGTTGTGAGAAACAAGGGAATTAAGTAAAGGTCTTCATATGTGTTTCTAAGACCAGGAGAAACAAGGTTGAAGAAGATGATTTGTGTAAAGAGTTACACGAACTTGTTGGGACAACTGAATATCACCGTAAGCTATTTAGACAAGTTGTCAAGAACAAGGTGAAGTTGTATTGCTTCGCATACTGAAATTTCAGAAAGTTCGAACATAGGGACAGTCATGAGACAGTCTAAGGATTCGATAGGTGCTGGGAATTTCAGAGCAATGTCAGAGTATAGCATTGGAGAACACAAAGGAACATTCAATGGTTGGTTGTGTTCTGTTTTGATTATCAAGGAATCAAGGTTGTAAGGGTTTCTTCAGTTGTCGGGTTCAGTGGTCAGAGTTCGTCTACAGGTGGGATTACAGTCATCAGAAGAAGGAAGCTTGAGAAAGATTCGCGAATCTCTTGAAGTTTCTGAAGATGAAGTTGAAAATTCCTAAGGTGGACGAAGATAAGGATCATTAGAAGTTGCATGTTCTACAAAAGAAGACAAGATTTGTTTTTTTTCTTCTTAGGAAAGAATCAACAAAAAGGGAATTTTGTGAGTTGGACCAAATGAAGCAAAATGTGGAGTTTGTTGTAAATGTTTGCTTCATATGGGTTTATTTGGTCTGAACCATGAACTGAGCCTATATTGATGTGAAGCCCATACAGGATCCGGGTTGTGTGGTATGCAGGACTAAACCGACATAAGCTCTAGGGGTTCACTATACAAAGGAAGTTAGGGTTGAAAAAACAGGACATGCAAGAAAAGCATGCGCTAAAGAAGCTAGTTGTACGCTGGTGACGGCTGTAGGGCACAGTGCAGGGCGCTGTGTAGGGCAGACGCAGAGATGCGACGCAGTGCAGAGAGCATGCGCAGGGCGTCGTACATGGAACTTGAAGTTGTGCGTAGAACCATGATAAAGCAGAAGCTTGGCTGGAGTCGAAGGGCTGAGAGCCGGACATAACCTTGTATAGGTCTAAGGTGTCTTCAGGACACTCTGATTAGAGACAAAGGTGGAGCTGCTTCTTTGGGGTTCTGGATGTGTTTCAGGGTTATACATGGAGGGGAGAGCTGAACCAGAGACAGAGAGAGGGAAAGAAGAAAAGCTAGATCTACTATGTATTTTCTTCTTCAGGTTTCTTTGTAGTTGTTAGTTCTCTAAGCTTGTATATGAAACACTAGTGTAAAACCTTGGTTGATTGATAGTGGATGTTTGTGGGAGAAGGTTCCTACACAAGATGTACCATCTGCATGAGGGAAACTCGTAAATATATGTGTTATGTTTATGTTATGCAAACTTATCTGTGAAGTAGAAAAGAAGTAGTAAATATATTACAGAGGTGAATCGGGATCTGCGATTCTCAATAGTTTCTAAATGAAAAATAACCAGATGTCATGCACATATTAATCTAAGTAATAAAAAATGAAGAAGAAAATTTATAGAACCACAACCGATAAAGATGAAAAACATTACCTTAACTAGCTCACGGGATGATAAAAAAATTAAACGAGAAACGTTAACTCAAACTCTAGTATATTGTAACAGCGCCTAAGTTTCAAACACAATAAATTAACTATTTATATGATTTTTTTTTGGCCAAACTAATAATTTTCATTGAAATTAAGTCTCAAACTCACTCTAAAGAGGAGGAGTTACAGCCCAAATAGAAGGGAAATACAAAGAAAGAAGGCAAGAAGTGCCTACAAAAACTCCAAAAGAAAAGAAACCAGGGATAAATGCAAGATACAGTTTTACAAAGGAAGATACGCGAGATCGAAACATTACAATCGCACCCCGAAGTGTTACAAGCTCCGCAACTAAGGCAGAGGAAGCTAACAACCGGGAGGAAGATCCTTGCAAAGCTGGTGAAGCTTGATCATCCAAACCACTAGCAAGAGGGACATTTGGGAAGAGAAAGAGTTCGTTGGTGCCAAGATGAGGAAGCATAGCTCTAAGCAGAGACTGATCTTCCCAAATTACATCGACATAAACAAAGATGCCGATGCTAAAGGTCGGGACAAAGCCCTTAGTAACAAACAATATTAGAACAAATCTAATAGAGACCTCAATACAAGGTGAAACAAAAATACAAAATACAGTTGATGTCACACGCTTACAATCTAATAAAGCGTGACATCAACTGTACTTTGTATTTTTGTTTTTTTTTGTTTTTTTTTTGGCAAAGTATACAAACCTTAGGTTAAGCTTCTTTTTGTAAAACCTCAAACATTCATTTATATGATATTCACATTCCTATAAAAGAAAAAAGATTACTCTGAAAAAGATTAGTTTTGACTATTGAGTGTCAATAATATATGATCCTAGATATCAGAAGAATGGTTTAAAATAAACATAGAAAAAAAAAAGTTTCTAAAGGAGGATCGCCATTTTTAGGAGTGTTTGAAGCTCATATGCAAATAACCTCAGACTTTAGCATACTGTGTTATCACCCCAAAAAAAAAAAAAAAAAAAGGNGGCACGGGGTCACTGACTGTTTTAGTCCTTTAGAGCTTCCTGTAACTAGCAAAAATTTATGTGCATTAAAAAAATATAGAAACTATCACCAATGCACATGGATCCTCACGAACCAAGCTTGGACTAGTTACAAAACTACTTTGATTCACTTTTAAGCTACATCAACTCGTTTAGCTCAGTTTATATATGCGACAAACCAAAAAGCCAACTATATATAATCCCAAAAAAAATCCTAAACCAGATTAGTAGATTTCGTGATGTTAAAGATTAGTAGTATTACTGTATTGATTTTCTCTCGTGGCATTCTTTCTTGAAGTTTTAAAGATTGCTAGATATACGTTTTGAAATGATGATAGTTTTTTTTTTTTTTTTTTAATGATTGTAACTTTAGATTAAAATAAGCTTACTGGAAATATTCGAACTACTAAATAAATATAAGTAGACAGAATTAAGCAGATAATGTCAAAGACATGTCTTAAAAAAATTGGTTGGTATGAATGAGGAATATTAAGCTATGGGCCTATGCCCTATGGTTAATTAGAAAAATCGAAATGTGCAGATAAATGTATATGATTGATTGGTTGGTTGTTGGTTAAAATAATAATTATTAGCTCAACAGTCTCATTCCAATAATTACAACTTATTAGTACTAGTCATTATCCAATACAAATTATGGGCCTTCCCTTGGTCGGATCTCACATGGTTAGCTTCATGGAGCATTACTTTCAAGTTTCAACTTTCATTTTCAATGTTTCTTTACAGAGCTTCCAAACAACTCAGGTTCATACATCTTTAAAGACACTGTGAAGAATTTTTAGTTAAAGATATATAAATTTATTTTCAGATATTATGACAAATATTTAACACTCTCATAAAAAAACGCTTTAAGACCTGAAGATGTGCAAAACAATATGCTCTTTTTTAGCCAGAATCTGAGTTTTTTTGCCATCCGGAGTAAGCTAAGAGAACCCACTTTTTGTTCCCTACTTTTTATCCAAAAGCAATGGGGTTTTAGTATTTTATTCGGAAAATGAAGGGCCTGAACCAAAATATAAACCATTTCTAGACAATAATACACATTTGGCAAAACATATTTCAAGAAAAAAAAAAAAGGTAAAGTCTCTGAATGGCTTCGTTGCGGCAAAAGAAGAAGCAACATCCGGCGAAGAGGGCATGGAAAAATTTCACAAACATGGTCAAGTCCAAATTTAGAGACATGGAGATCGCTTCATCGGTCAGAGAATCAACGGCTCGTGTCTTCCGGTTCATCTCTCGCCGTCTCATCGTTCCTTTTAGAACAAGGTACCTCCAAAACAATAGGTATACGGACAAATACTACTACAGCCGCAACGAAAGTTCCCGGCAGTTTCTCAACTTCTCCTCTCGATCTCTCACTAAACCAAAACGTCGTCACTATGGATACGAGGATGACTATTACTCTCAAATCTATCAATACCAAAGCCAAAGCCAAACACGTGGCGATGGGACGAGTGGTAGCAAATCGAAAGTTGTGGGGACAAAAGAGGAGAAAAAGGAAGAAGACGAAGATGGGATGCCGGAGATTGCTGATTCGATGGAAGATGCTTGGAGGAGAGTGGTGGCTGCGTCGCCGCATTTGCAGGTTGACGAGAGAGCCGACGAGTTCATCTACAAGTTTAGAGAAAGTATGAAGATAGAGAAAGAGAGGTCGTTTCTTGAATACCAAGAAAGGTTAAAACGAAGTGCTTGATCGATCACTCTCATCGTGATTGTGTCCGATGATGTCCTTCTTCTGATTTCTCTTGATCAAATTTTCTAAAAGAACTTTGTTTTTTTTTTTTTCACATTTTTTCTTCTTTGTTAAAAAATTCGTGAATTTTCAAAAGTGTTAACAAACTCTTTTCTTCATTTTGTTTTTCCGTTGTAATGTGAATACATATGGCTCACCGTTCTAAATTTTTTGTGAATGTATAAACATTCTTCTTCTGCATAGATAATTTCACTTCAATATAATACTTTTATTAAGCAAATTGTTTTAAATGCAAATTTGAAAAGTAATAAAAAAAAAGCAAGAAAAGGGAAAGTACAACTAAGTTGGACCCAGAAGAACAAATTCTATTTTAAGCTTCCATCACAAATGATGAATCATGATGATACATGCCAACCAATTCCACTCTTAACATTCTTAGAACTGCTTTCTCTTATAACCTCATATGATCATATAGAGTTCTTCACTTTTTCTAGACAGATTAAAATATTTGATAAAACCCTCACTGCAACTTCATAGTAATGGATAATGTAAAGCTGGCATATTAGTTTCTAGATTTACTTGGATCGGTTCAGTTCTGTTCTGGGATGCAAAACAAAAAGGCTACACGCCGATTTGTTTCTTACTGTGTCAGGCACCAAAACAGAAAATGCCAACTTACATGAGTGAACCATGCCCATACATATTCAAATCCGGATCATCTTCATCTTCATAATCTGGTTCTGTAGATGGTCTGCTTCTCTTCGCCTCTCTGGCTATTGATTGTCCTCTCCCTTTCTTCGGCTTTCCCCTGTAATTATATCATATTGGTTAATCAAAAATCAAAAATCATGTACTAGGACAGGTCAGGTCTGAACAAAGTAAAGTAAGCAAGGTTGGGAAACTAACTGTGCACTGGACAAACCACCCTTGGATCGCCCTGGCCCCAACTCAGCTCGTCCATCTATATAATAATACAGAGATAAAGCGTGTAATGAAACGTTTCATAATCAGCAAAGTTGAATTCAGTAGCAGCAGGGTTTACCTTCTCTTCCAACACCAAGCTCTTCAGCCTGAATATATTACCAGGGAAGATCAACATACCAGTCTAAAAACTGCGGTTAACTGTAAGCTACCACTTGAAAACAAACACCTTTTTCACTAAAGAATGCAAACCAACTTTCGAATAAAGAAG
>NC_025695.1:18644958-18646505 GCF_000633955.1 Camelina sativa | reverse complement strand
AACATTCTTCTTCTGCATAGATAATTTCACTTCAATATAATACTTTTATTAAGCAAATTGTTTTAAATGCAAATTTGAAAAGTAATAAAAAAAAAGCAAGAAAAGGGAAAGTACAACTAAGTTGGACCCAGAAGAACAAATTCTATTTTAAGCTTCCATCACAAATGATGAATCATGATGATACATGCCAACCAATTCCACTCTTAACATTCTTAGAACTGCTTTCTCTTATAACCTCATATGATCATATAGAGTTCTTCACTTTTTCTAGACAGATTAAAATATTTGATAAAACCCTCACTGCAACTTCATAGTAATGGATAATGTAAAGCTGGCATATTAGTTTCTAGATTTACTTGGATCGGTTCAGTTCTGTTCTGGGATGCAAAACAAAAAGGCTACACGCCGATTTGTTTCTTACTGTGTCAGGCACCAAAACAGAAAATGCCAACTTACATGAGTGAACCATGCCCATACATATTCAAATCCGGATCATCTTCATCTTCATAATCTGGTTCTGTAGATGGTCTGCTTCTCTTCGCCTCTCTTGCTATTGATTGTCCTCTCCCTTTCTTCGGCTTTCCCCTGTAATTATATCATATTGGTTAATCAAAAATCAAAAATCATGTACTAGGACAGGTCAGGTCTGAACAAAGTAAAGTAAGCAAGGTTGGGAAACTAACTGTGCACTGGACAAACCACCCTTGGATCGCCCTGGCCCCAACTCAGCTCGTCCATCTATATAATAATACAGAGATAAAGCGTGTAATGAAACGTTTCATAATCAGCAAAGTTGAATTCAGTAGCAGCAGGGTTTACCTTCTCTTCCAACACCAAGCTCTTCAGCCTGAATATATTACCAGGGAAGATCAACATACCAGTCTAAAAACTGCGGTTAACTGTAAGCTACCACTTGAAAACAAACACCTTTTTCACTAAAGAATGCAAACCAACTTTCGAATAAAGAAGGAAGACAGAGTAAATAAACTAACAAATGACAGTCACAAGACAAGACACATAGGGATTTCACAGAACTCTAGATCTTTCACATCATTGATTCATTTTCACACTTGTTTGAATCTACTATAGATATTATTAGCCAATGTAGTAATCAACGATATCTTAAGAAACTGTATCCTCAACCCAAACTACGTACTATAAAGGGAACAAATGGTTCTTTTGGCAGTGATTCGATTGCCCACAAACACGAGAGAGTGAAAAAAAGAGAGAGAGAGCAAAACAAAACAAAAGAAAACCATTTTTTGCATATGAGAGAAGGTGAGAAGATAGAACATACAGCAGGTGATGTGACTGAGGACAAAGAGAAGACTCTGTCTTCAGGCTGAAACTTCCTTGACCTCTTAGCACTGCACAATGGGTTCATATCAGAATCAATCACAAGAAACTTATTAAAAACTGAGAGGAGTTACCACATTCTCTAAAGCAAAAGCAATCAATTGCAAAACACAATACATATATAAGTTCCAATTTGTTCCCACAAAGGCAAGAGAAGAAGAGAATGAGAGAGAGAGAGAGAGAGAGAGAGA
>NC_025695.1:18615528-18644373 GCF_000633955.1 Camelina sativa | reverse complement strand
TGAAATTCGAATTCATAACATTGTGCGGTGCCAATTGAATTGAATTGAATTGAATCAACTCTAGAACATACATAAATGCGCCTAACCTGCTTCTCGATGCTCCGTAACTCTTGGCGAAGCTTCTCTCGCTTGTTTAAAAGGGAAGTGAGCATCGCGCCAGGATCCGTCGCACTCTTTTGCCCTAACGACATTTCCGGGGGAATTGGGTTTTTGCTAAAATTCGACGCGGAGGTAACCGCTGCCTGATTTGAGTCGATTACGAAGGAGTTGTGATGTGCGGAATGCGAATTGGGGTTTCCAATGTTCTTTTTTTCTTTTAACTTTTTTTTTCTTTTCTTTTTTTTTGGGGACGTTTGACCAAATTGTCTACGGCAAAAGTGCCTGCTTTAGTAAAGAAATAATCGAATCAGCTTAGAGACATTACAAACACAAGTAAAGAGAGAAGCAAAGCAATGACTCCGATGTTTTTGGAGCAGTCATAGACCCATCCGTCTTCAAAAGGTTAATTACAACATAGAAGAAGAGAGGCAGAGTTTGTTGAATAGGGTTCTCTGTAATACTTAACTGATTCGGCTTAAGCACTCCGAATCAGGAGGGTCCGGAGAGAGAGTTAGCCTCCTCTAAGGCTGTTTGAGTGTCCTTTATTCTAAAACTGTTGTTTAGTTAGACCGTTGTTTATAAATTATAAACAGACTTCTTATCTTTAGGGGTTTATTCAGTTGTTAAGGGTATGTAGTATATAAATATAATGGTACGTACGTATATTTGGGGATTCTTAGACTAAAACTAATAAACTTTCGATGGACATAGAATTCTCTCGGTGTTATGTTAGAAGTATCTCCGCTTAAAACCCCGCCTCTCCTTAATTATGTTGCTGGTTGGGTAGTTGGGCTACAACACCGAGTTGTCACTTTCTCCCAGAAAATACAAATTTAGACTTTATTAGACTATAAAACTAAAAAACTTTCGATGGACATAGCTATCCAGTATTTCTAGAATCAATGGATCACTGTCTATAAGTTTCCGCTATATCACATCTTCACAGCTTGCCTCAACTTGCTCCGTCAAATTATGTTGCTGGCGTGGGTAGTTAAGGCTACAGTAGGTTTGTCACTACTTTCTCCCACAAAATAAAAATTTATACTACTTTATTAGGAGACGACTAACCTTTAATTATAACTTTTTTAATCTATGCCTTCTAGTTATTTCTGACTAAAGAAAGACTTTCCCTTAATTTATCCGAGACCACTCCTTCTGATCATCACGACTCGACATGTCGGACTTTTCATATAAATGGACGAACTTAATTACTCTCTCAAGTTTGTCAACCTTTGCGAAAATCCTCTTGCATTATCATCTTCTTCTTCCACTTGGTAATAAGTCTTTCTCTGCCCCTCCTTATGTAATGGTTGACTTTTTTGTTTGTAGTCGGGGAAATTAGGAACTTAAATCTGTGTGTTTCAAACATTTTGTGTGATGATTTTAGGTTTGAGATGGACAGTTCTGAAGCAGATCTAGGTAGAATTGAGGCACAAATGTCAACGGATGTGTCTCATGATCGACATAAAGGTTCTCAAAGCGGAGGTGATCCCACCACTCCATCTAAGGGAGACACCGAATCTGTGGCAGAGTTTCTTACTAACTTTAGATTGTCGGATCTTTTCGCTATCCCGGTGAAGATGTCTTGATGACTCCGGAGATTTTTAGTGGAATAAGTAATGGGAGCAAAGAATGTCTAGAGAAGTTGAGAAGCTATGGAACCCCAATGGCATGTCTCAAGAGCAATACAGGAGATTCAATTCTTCATCTTGCTGTTTCATGGGGGCATCTAGAACTGGTTAAGGAGATCGTATCTGAATGTCCGTGCCTTCTATTGGAGCCAAACTCGAGCGGTCAAACACCGCTTCATGTGGCGGCTGATGGAGGTCATACCACTGTTGTTGAGGCTTTTATTAAGTTTTTAACATTTGCTTCAGCTAGACTGTGTACTGAGGAGAGTGAGAGGCTGAATCCATATGTTCTCAAGGATGAAGATGGAAATACTGCTCTGCACTTGGCCTTGGAAGGAAGCTATATGGAGATGGCTACATGTCTAGTGAACGCGAACCAGGATGCTCCTTTCCTTGGGAATAACAAGGGAATATCTTCCTTGTATATTGCAGTAGAAGCTGGAGAGGTATCCCTTGTCAAAGAAATTTTAAAAACACAGGGCAACAAGAACCTTAAAGGGAAGAAGTCTAACTTAGTTTTGAAGTTACAAGGGAATAAATTTCTTGGACATGTTGTGATATGATCATGAGACCATCCAAGAAGATCCTTGAACCTTGTTCCACACAAACGAAGTTGAAGATCAACTCTTCCAGCCAAACTACTATTTGGAATACATTCTTACGTCATCTGGAGCATATCTCGAGGTGGAATCAGTCTAATCAGAGTTCGGATGAAGGAGATATTCATTTTACAAATCAGGTGAACTCATAGCTAGGCGACTTTTGTCCCTACGAGCATTTAAAGGAGGATTCCGACCAAATCCAGAGGTATTCAAGCTATGAACCAATCTGTTCTGTAATCTTGATTCATCATGGAATCACTGAGAATTGGAATCACATTAAAAGCAGTTCATACTTGAAAGATATGGATATTTCAAGTCAGTGGATCTGTCCCAGTCCTAGTTTCGCATTTGAGTCAAAGATTATGTTACACAGACCAACTCAGCCACAATTTCGACACGAAATCCATTGGAGGATGTCAATGGATCTCTTGTGTTTCCAACAAACCCAAGAACACAAGATTTGGCCAACAAACCACAAGGTTATGCCCCATTTTCCAAAGGAGGTCAATCTAGTTATACACTTGAAGAGTTTTAGGTCCAATTGGTTTAGGACCTTCCAGAATTATGTTTGGCAACCAGGAGTTGTTTCTACTAAGCCCAATGTAAAGAAATGGTACAACTCATGTTGTTTCTCATCAGCAAGTTGGACCAAAGAGTTAAAATCAAAGAAGATCAAGGAAACACTTAATGGGCTTATTCAAGAGCTTATGGCCAAAGAGAGCATGAAAAAGTCTATTGGGGATGATGTATATCAAGTCCAGCCCAGTTTGAGCCTAATTCAAGTCCAAGAAAGCCCAAAATAATCACTCTATTTTGTGGTCAAAGAGAAGTGACGAAAATTGGAGTTCAACTCACCTTGGGAAGGCAAACTTCAAGAGTTGAATCTTCATTCAACTATCTATCTTTATTGTTCTTTTTAGTTTCAAGAATAATAGTTGGCTTTGTTACCAAGTTTTCTTATCCTATATAAACTCATGTAAGAGCAAAGAAATAATAAATCCAACTTTTTTATAAAACCTTTTCTTTTTGAGAGTGATTCTCTTCTGTTCTTTGTAAACAAAACTGATTGCTTGGTGTGATTCCAACAATCAAAACCGACTACTTGGTGTGATTCCAATAGTCAAAACCCCGATCTCCTTGGTGCGAGGCTGAGAGATCCGATCTTTTTGGTGCGAGGCTGAAAGATCAAACCGGTATATCAAGAGTCTTTCCGCAACTCTTGTGCGACCATTCATTCCACCATCCTTATTCTTGAGGCTTCCTTGTCTTTAGAATCAAGGTGTATCTATCTACCAACTCGAAGGTGCCGATTCCTTGGGAGGATCATATCATGTTGCTTTGAAGGCCAAGAGCATAGGCAATTTTTTTCGCTTTTTAACTAGTAACATTTACATTTAGTTTGTTCAAATATATGTTAAACCAGTTTGAGACGGGAACTTCCTCCCTATAATGTCTGATATACTAATCGTTGTTCCCAATTGTTTGAGCAGGTGTCCTTGATGTTATCTTTAATGAGTGTCCAACTCTTATGAATGAGCGAGATAGAGTAGGAAGGACTTGTCTTTCATATGGAGCATATATAGGGTATTATAAAGGAGTATGCAACCTCTTAGATTGATCACCAAAGAGTGTATATGTCTGCAACCAAGATGGTTCATTTCCAATTCATACGGCTACAGAGGAAGGTCATGAAAACATTGTTGAAGTGTTTATGAAACGTTGTCCAGATTCAAAACACCTACTTAACAAACTTGGTCATAACTTTTTCCACGTTGCAGCCAAACATGGAGACTTATTTATTTGGAATTCAGGTTTGTTGACGATGAACAAAGATATGGAAAATCTGAGTGGTAGACAAGATGTGGACGGGAATACACCTTTGCACATTGCCGTCATAAATTGGAACTTTGAATCTATTACTTCTTTTGCTAGGACTAGCAGGATAGTGAAATTACGAAACAAAAACGGCTTAAGAGCTTTAGATACTGCCGAGTCAGAGCTGAAACCCAATTACATCTTTAAGGAGGTATGTCTGGTTCCCTTTCATACAACACATTTGATCCCACATAAATGATTTATAGCTTGAATTTTTTCGATTACAGAGGTGGACATTGGCGCTTTTATTATACACTATCCACTCAAGGGGTTTCGAATCTGTACACTCATTAACAAGACCAGTAGAGCCACTAGACCCTAAGAATAGCAGAGATTATGTCAACACTCTTCTACTAGTAGCGGCTCTTGTAGCCACAATGACGTTTACTGCAGGTTTTACAATACCAGGTGGATTTAACAGCTCTGGTCCACACTTGGGCAGGGCAACTTTGGCCACTAACCCAACTCTCTTCATTTTTCTGTTACTTGACATCTTGGCAATGCAAAGTTCTGTTGCAACGATAGGTACTCTTATTTGGGCACAATTGGGTGATCCTCTACTCATCCGAAAATCTTTACATGTGGCCTTGCCTTTACTGTTTTTTGCTCTGCTCTGCATGCCTTTGGCATTCCTTTTTGGCGTGATCACTGTAGTTGGGCATGTGAAATGGCTTTTAGCCATCATTTGCACTATATCTGTTTTATTCTTCCTTTGGGCGATCTTTGTCCTTGGCCCTCACGTCATGCTACAACGGCCATACGTTTCTCCCAAGTACGCTGGTTACTTTCTCGTGACTTTTATGCAGTATAAATTTGTCATTGAGCTTATTGTGAATTACACAAGGGTGATATTTTTGGGTTGTTACTAATTAAGAGTTTGTACCCTATTCAGAGGAATAGTTCGTATGAATAAAGCATCAAAAATATTTGTGTTCTCTTGAAGCGGCATCTTGATAGAAATCATACCAAGTTCTATCATCAGAATTATCTGTAGTTGTAGGAATGAAAGAAAAATACATAAGTAGAAGAGATCTTCCTCAAAAATTATGCAGTTATTTTATATATGGGTTAGTAAATACCTGTTTGCTCATCTCTCGAACTTTAGCCCCATTCAAGTAACTTAGATGAAATGCGGATTTGTACTGTTTGTTTTGTATTTGGATCGCTCTTATTTTATAACTTTTGCTAAAACATCATTTAAACATCATTTTTTGCTAAAGTTGTCTCATTTTAAGTGATGTTTTAACAAAAAAAATGTTTCATTTAAGTGATATTTTCAACTTTTTTTTTAATGTGTTTAATTTTTGTTGACCAATAATATTTTACATTATTTAATTTTTGTTGACCAATAATATTTTACATTTTGTATACTTACTTATTGGTTGAATTCATTTTGTTTAGTGGGTAAGTCAACAAAAAATTGTGACTAATTTGGAAGTAGATAATAGTTAGATATTTAATTCACCACAGCCAAAGTTCTTGCTTTTTACACCTCTTTTACTAAGTTCATGTTTTTTTTTACATTTCCCCTTAAAAAAACTTCTCTCTTTCTTCTTTCTGTATTTAACTTTTATCTTAAAGTCTGAACTGTATACATTTTCTTACAAAATTTTGAAAACTCTACGTTTTTGTTCTATTATGTTAGTTCCATTATGTTATATATATATATATATATAGTATATATGCACATATGGTTTTATTCTTAATTTTTTTTTCTATAAAACTGAATTTAGCATAATGGATAAGACTTACAGTTTTCATATCAAAATAATATTTGCATTACATCAAATTTATATTTTACTTAGTATTAAAATTACTGAACATTAGTAAAATATAATTAGCAAAGAAACAAATGAAAAATAATATTATCTCATATTTGAAAACTAAGTAAATCTTAAATATATTTGTCTCATATTGTAATCTCATACGTAATAATTTTACTCCATGTCCAACCAAAATTAGATAAATATAATAATAACATTATCACAAAATAAATGAAAGTTTATAGAAGTATATAACTAGAATTAGTATATAATTTTACTGAGAAAAGACATATAAGAATATTTTTTTATCATTTGTAAATTTTTAAAAACAATTTTTATTTTGTTTGAAGATGTATTAAAATTATTTTTTTTACTATTACAATTTAAAATTGTTTAATATTTTTCTTATATACGTATTAAAATTATTTATTATTATTTTAAAGTTGTTTAAATTTATAAGTTTTTGTAATTATCTTCTAATGTTAAAACAAAACTTTTGTAAATTTGAATAAATCTCTAATTGTGAAAATTGACATATGTCGCCATCACATAAAATACAATCTTTAAAAACTTAACTTTATATAATAAAAAATAAAATAAACTTCTTATATTGGGTTCATTTCGTTGTTAAGTTATTTGAACCTTTTCTATTCACCATCTCTTAACCAACCAATCAAAATACAACAAAACGCCATGTCATATCATATTAATAAAATATATCAAAAATAAAATAAAAAGACAAAACAAATTAAGGAAACAAATTCTGTAGATTTTTTAATAAGGATATTATGTCGGTTTGAGTTTATAAAAGAATGGTTAGAGTGTAGATTTTACAATTAAACAAAATTAGTCGGTTTGAGTTTACAAAAGAGTGATTAGAGTTTATATTTTATAATTAAACAAAATTATATGTCGGTTTGGATTTACAAAATAGTGGTTAAGGTTTAGATTTTATAATTAAACAAAATTATATGTCGGTTTGGGTTTACGAAAAAAGAGTGGTTAGGGTTTAGATTTTACATTTAAACAAATTTATACGTCGGTTTGGGTTTATAAAAGAGTAGTTAAGGTTTAGATTTTACAATTAAAAAAAATAAATGTCGGTTTGGGTTTATAAAAGAGTGGTTAGGATTTAGATTACACAATTAAAAAAAATTATATGTCGTTTTGGGTTTATAAAAAAGTAATTTGGATTTAGATGTTATAATTAAAAACTATAATATAATATTTCGAATTAATAACTTAAAAATTTAATGAAATACAGATTTTGTTTCTTTAATTAAATAATTTGTTTCCTTAATTAAGAATTGTCCATCCCTTAATTACTTAACTAGGTAATATTCCGCGCAAATGCGCATTATATAATAGAATATATTAATTAATTTAAATTTATTTGATAATCATAAACTTAAAAATTTAATTTAAATATCATTAAAAAAATTTACACTTTTATTTACTCAAATTATACAATATCAAAATATATAACTTGTTTAAATATAATCATACATACATTATACATATCTCTTAAAGTTATTTTTTTTTATTGTTCAACATTGATAATAATTTTAATTAGTATTTTTGAGCATTCAAGGTAAAAAAAATATTATTAATAATAAAAACGAAATATTACTATGTAATTTTGATATATAATTTAAGTTTTTCGTATAAACTAACACATAACCTAAAGTATTTAATAATTAAAAACTAAACTAATTGAAAGTAAAAAATACATATTTCCTATAAAATCATGTGAAGTGCCATCAAAGTTTTAAAACACGATTTCCAAAGATTTTTGTTTTATCTTTTTTATATTCCCTTTAGTTTAAGATATATTGCTAGGTTTAGTTATAATTTTTAATCCTTGTAATAAAAGCTAGATAGAAAATAAAAAATCAATTTGTTTTTTTATATAGAAAAATATTTAAAGTACATATTTGAATTAAATTCGAATATAATGATTATATTATAATTATCATGATTATACTATGATTAAAGTACATATTTGTTTTTATATAATTATATGTTGAATCACAAACTGAATATAATGATAATTATTCTATAATAAAT
The DNA here is from genome assembly GCF_000633955.1 of Camelina sativa. Taxonomy (NCBI): domain Eukaryota; kingdom Viridiplantae; phylum Streptophyta; class Magnoliopsida; order Brassicales; family Brassicaceae; genus Camelina; species Camelina sativa. Next base: position 18,636,336 of record NC_025695.1, on the reverse strand, counting down.
GTATTACAATTTTTTTGGATGTAAGTGAGAGTTAAGAAAAATTGATTTGATAATTATATTATATTTTTTTATATTCCCCTTAATTTAAGGTAAATTGCTAGGCTTAATTTTAATTTTTCATCCGTGTAGTAAAAGCTAGAAAGAAAAAAATATCAAATTGCTTTTTTATATAGCAAAATCCTTAAAGTACATATTTGAATTAAATTTTAAAATAATGATTTTTATATAATTATATGTTGAATCACAAAATAAATATAATGATGAGTATTCTAAAATGTATTTATTACAATTTTGTTGGAGGTAAGAGAGGTAAAAAGAATTGATTTGATAATTATATTACAAAAATTTCTTTCATGAGAATATTTCAAATTTTAAGAATAAAATAAATATACATTAATTTGTAAGAACTAATCAAACATCAAAAATAATGAATTAAGATGCTTTCTTTAGTTTGATTCTCTTATTATGAGATGGTTATAACTTATAACCAAAATATTATTATACATATGTATTTTAAATCAAAATAAGATAAGAAAACAAAGAAAAAAAGAAGAAGTACATAAAACAAAGAAACAATAAAATTCAAAACAATGTAAAATATATAGTAAACAAAAAATATAATCAAACTCTTAATTGGGTTTTCAACCTATGCAAGAACATTATAAAAAAGAAATAAAATATTTAGGATTTGAGATATGGTGGAGAAGGATGTGGGAATGGTTATTTATAGGATAAAAAGTGATGGAAGTTACATTTCTAAAATAATTAAATTAGAAGAGTTACAATTATAATTTATAGTGTGTTTAAATGAAAATGAATGGAGGAGAAAAAATTTATTTATAATTTATGTAATTTCAGTTATAATTTAGTTGTAAAGAATTAATTTAAAGTATGCATTAATGTATATGATTAAATGTGTTGTTTAATTAAAAATAAATAGTTAAATAGATCAATAAGGACTAAGGTGAAACCTTAATTTTATAGAAAGACTTTTCCTTGCGATCATAATCACACGACATGGCTCGAGACATTAAAGACTCTTTATATAAATGGACAAACTTATCGTCTCAATCTTGTCAACCTTTTAGCAAATCCTCTTCCGTTACTCGCCTTCTTCACTCACTTGCACTTGGTAAGTCATTCTCTGCCCCTCTTCATGCAATGGTTGACTTTTTTTTGTTCGTGGTCGGGGAAGTTAGTAATTTAATTAAGTCTGTGTGTTTCAAACAATTTGTATGATGTTTTATGTTTGAGGTGGGCAGTTCTGAAGCAGATCTAGAGGCACAAATGTCAATGGATGTGTCTCATGATCAACGAAAAGGAACATACTTTCCCATGAACATACTTGGTTCGAATTCACAAGATTTCTCTCAAAGTAGAGGAGATGGCGCAGCGCCACCTAAGAGGGACACCGAACATGTGCTAGAGTTCCCTACTGACCTTAGATTGTCAGATCTTTTCGCTCTCCCTGGTGAAGATATCAAGATGAATCCAGAGAGTTTAAGTGGAATAAGTGATGGGAACAAAGAATGTCTAAAGAAATTGATAAGTGATAAAACGACAATGGCATGTCTGAGGAGCCATACAAGAGATTCAGTTCTTCATCTTGCTGTTACATGGGGTCATCTAGAACTAGCGAAGGAGATTTTGTTCATGTATGTCCGTGCCTTTTATTGGAGCCAAACTCAAGCGGTCAAACACCGCTTCATTTGGCGGCTCATGGCGGTCATACCGCTGTTGTTAAGGCTTTTGTTTCATTTGTAACATTCACTTTAGCTAGACTGTGTACTGAAGAGAGTGAGAGACTGAATCCATATGTTCTTAAGGACGAAGATGAAAATACTGCTCTACACTTGGCCATTAAAGGACGCTATTTGGATATTGTTGCCTGTCTGGTGGACGCAAACCAGGATGCTTCTTTTCTTGGAAATAACAAGGGATTATCTTCCTTGTTTATGGCAGTAGCTCGTGGAGATGTATCCATTGTGAAAGAAATTTTGAAAACTACTGGCAACGAGGACTTTGAAAGGAAGAAGTCTAACTTAGATACGAAATTACAAGGGAAAAAATATCTTGCACATGCTGCTTTGATGGCCAAGAGTAAAGGTTTGTTTTTCGCTTTAACCAGTAGTATCTGCTTTTAGTCTATTCAAATTATGTCAATCTAGCTCCTCAAGATGATAAATTCTCCCTATGTATATATAATAATTGTATGTTGTTCCCACTTTTTGAGCAGATCTCCTTGATTTTATTCTTGATGAATATCCAAGTCTTGTGGACGAGCAAGATCACGATGGTATGACTTGTCTTACACTTGGAGCATGTGTAGGATATTATGAAGGAGTACGCAACCTCTTACGCCCGTCAACAAAAAGTGTGTATGTCTGCGACGAAGATGGTTCTTTTCCCATTCATAGGGCTTCAGAGGAAGGTCATGAAAAAATTGTTGAAGAGTTTATAAAACAATGTCCAGATTCAAAACACCTACTTAACAAACTTGGTCAGAACATTGTCCACGTTGCAGCAAAAAAGGGGCGACATTGGGTTTCAAAGTTGTTGATGGATGGTAAAGAAACGAAACATTTAGGTGTTGGACAAGATGTGGATGGAAATACACTTTTCACCTTGCCGTCATGAAATGGCACTATAGGTCAAATTACTTTGCTTGCTAAGGATAGCAAGATACTGAAATTACAAAACAAAAGCGGCGACAGAGCTAGGGATATTGCCGAGAAAGAGCTGAAATCCAACTACATCTTTTAGGAAGTATGTTTGGTTATACTTCATAGAATATGTTTGATACTACATAAATTTATAGCATGGCCCATTTTTTGTATTACAGAGGTGGACACTGGCGCTCTTGTTATACACTATTCACTCAAAGGGTTTCGAATCTGTACACTCATTAACAAGACCGGTCGAGGTTCTAAAAGCCATTTAGACCTTTAGCCAGCCCATCGATGATATTCCCTCCACTTGAGACACCACTTAGGCTTGCCAACCCTCATGATGTCCAAGTGTTGAGCCAACTCGGACAAGGTCATTATCAGCCACAACTCTTACACAAATATAAAACCGAATACTTCATTCATAATAATATTTCACAAAGTTTAACAAAAAGATAAGTAGAGTTTATGGCCAGGCCTAATGCCAAAAAGATTATACATATTTCGGTTTCACAATAAAACATACTTTTACTTTACACAAGGCACAAAAACTATCTCCGGGTTCCTATCGTCCAACACGCCCTGGTTACCTGCAGGATAAAATTCTATAATAAGTAATCTTAGATACTTAGTGAGTCTCAGGAGTCCCTGCAGAAGATTAGATTCCCAACCCCACCCCAAATCACAAGGCATCAATCAACACACAACAATCAATCAGAGAAAGCAAGCGGAAGAAAGTAAGCCACGCAAACAATCAAATGCAAGTAATCAATGCAACATGCAAAACTTGAATAAAAAGAGAATGTTTTTAAACAATTTTTACTAGGGCCGACTTCCAATCCTTTCCCCCTTTATCTTCGCATTACAACCACAAAGGCATGCAACCGGAATAAACCCCCAAATACACCGTCGTGTAGCATCAGTCATGGTAGTGAACCATGACCGAGCTCCTCGTTACAACATGCATAGCTATGCTGCATGCTGCAACGGCTTCACCGGGAAGGTCGGACACATCTCTACTCTTAGTGCGCTTATGGCTGCTCGGATCTCCACATCACGAACGCCACGCACTAAGACCATCTTTTCTTAAGTTTTGGGTTTATGATCTTAAAGAATCATAAACCTCTACAAAAAACAAACAACAAACAACAAAAACCTCACATGCAATAGATCAATCAAGCGGATCTCCATCAACGCTTGAGATCTACCATGGAATAATCTCGCATGCAATAGATTAATCAAGCGGATCTCTATTTACGCTTGAGATCTACCATGGAATATCCTCACATGCAATAGATCAATCAAGTGGATCTCTATCTACGCTTGAAATCTACCTTGGAATATCCTCACATGCAATAGATCAATCAACCGTATCTCTATCAACGCTTGAGATCTTCCATGGAATATCCTCACATGCAATAGATCAATCAAGCGGATCTCTAATAACGCTTGAGATCTACCATGGAATTCACCAACCAAAATGTAAAACTTCAAGAAAACTAACAAGAAATCAAGAAGAATGCAACTATATGCCCATGCAAGTCGACTCTAACTTGAGTCTACCAACACCAAGATAGATCGAAGATATGCTCCCTGAACTCACAGATTTTCGCAGATCTTCAGCTTCTTCAACCCAATCTCTTCCTTGCTTCAACAACTCTTCTCGCGGATGAAGCACTCAAATGACTAAGCTTCCATACTTCGGAGAATTTCTCTCTTTTTCTCTCTACTCTCACTCGAACAGCCTTTGGGCGATCACTCTCTCTCTTTTTCTCTTCAAGTGAGAAAATGATAGGCATTTATAGGGAGTGTGGGCGAGCTCTTCTCGCCACACGCAAGGGCTTAGGTGTCGCCATGACATTTCTCCTCTAACACTTGGCAAAATCGAGAATAATGAGGTGTCACTCTCTCCTTGCTTCTCTTAATGCGTGAGTGGGGGAATATTCCTCCCCACTTAGCCAAAAATCGATTAAACAATAACCCACTTCCTCCAATTTTGATTAATTAATTATTTAGTGGTGATTCCACTAAAGTTTATTAATTAATCACCCACTAACTCCACTTTGATTAAAATAATATTTTAGCGGGTTCCTTCCCATTTCTTGCAATCCTCCTTGGTTGCGTTACTATCCGTGTGAACATTCCCTCGTCTGTCCCTGTATGTTGTCCTGCGCGTACCGCATACTGGTACGTGTGTCCGCTGATTCGACCCACTGATCGGCCTGATGCTCAAATTACCTTTTCCCGGACATCTCTCGGCAATTCTTTTCTGCTTCCACCTCCCTTCCTTTTTGATCCCTTAGCGGGTAAATTTCTTAGGAAAATTTTATCCTGTAGTGAGGGTCACTACACCAACTCTCTGCATTTTTCTACTTCTTGACATCTTGGCAATGCAAAATTCAGTTGCAACAATAAGTACTCTTATTTGGGCGCAGTTGGGTGATCCACTACTCATTCGCAAATCTTTACATGTGGCCTTCTCCTTACTGCTTTTTGCTCTACTCTGCATGCCTTTGGCATTTCTTTTTGGCGTGTTCATTGCAGTTAGTCATGTGAAGTGGCTTTTGATCGTCATTTGCATTATATCTGTTTTATTCTTCCTTTGCGCGATCTTCGTCCTTGGCTCTCACGTCATGCTACAGCGGCCATATGTTTCTCCCACGTACGCTGGTTACTTTCTCGTGACTTTTATGCAGTATAAAGAGGTGTTTAGGTTTTTTGTGAATTTGATACACTTTCTCTTTTGTTGCTTTTGTCGTTAAAAGTTTGTAGACTATTTAAAGGCATGTTTCGTATGAATAAAGGCATCAAAAGTTTAATGATGAAAAATAGTTTTTTTGTTCTTTTGAAGAAAAACAGAGCTGAGATTTGCATCTTATAAAAGCATAAATTTTTCTCTCAGACACGAGAATCGAGAAACTTCCAACACTGCGCTTCTCCGACGCCGACGAAGGAAAACCTTGCCAGTGTCGGGACCATCCCCTATTTCTTCCTCCTGTTTCCTGTACTCCTTGGTTTTTCTTCTTCTTAATTATAGTTATGCTTTCGCTTCTTTTAAATCTCTCTCGAACCCCCACCAACTACATGCATGAAATAGCCGTCGTTAAACCCAAGGAGGTCAACTGTTGGTCGGAGCTTCGCAGCTCTTACACGCAAACCACCCCTTCCCCGGAAAAGGTATCTGAAGAACCAGCAACTTTCAGATCTAGGTTCTCGACTCACCAAGAAGAGATCTTAGACCAGGTATGAGCGATGGCAGGAGCAGATCCTCTTTGTCCATCGTTAGTGCCTTTCCTGGTGGAGTCGTTGACGGCATACGATGGCCATCTCACCTTGGTTTTGCCCTCGAGTCCCGGAGATCTTGAGATCCCTGTGTTCCCTTCCGATGCCTACAGTCCCGCTATGAATCCTCACCGAACATCCTCCCCCATGTTGGAGATGCCTGGCCCCCTGAATCAGATGTCGTCTCAACCTGGCCGCCGCTTGATCAATCCTCTGCCTCCGATTGGAGAACTAGGGTTTCCACTGATGGACCTACAAAATCTCGGCCCATTAAGGCTTTTGAGCCTATCAACACAAGGTGTCCCACAAGAGCTTTCTTCGATTTTATCTAGGTTCGATCGAAACTCAAATCTCTCCCATTCTAGTCAATCTTTGTGTAGATTTATGGAACCTTTTGTTCAAAGACTGCATTTGGATAATAAACTACCATTATTACTAGTGTGGTTAACGATTTCTTTAGACAACCTGTTGTTAGTACCACCTAGGGTTTATGCCTTCGGAGTTAGTAGCTTGAATACAGTCGGCATTATGATCCAGTCCATACGGAACTGTGGTTACCAATGTGTCTTCAGGCTCCTTTCATTAACCCTCCTTATCCTTGAGCCCGTTAAACCGTTTCTCATCAACTTTTTGATGTTTCCACCTAAGAACCTGAAGACTAGTGGCATTATGATCCCAACTCAATGTAGTGGGGGTTACCACAACACCTTCAAGCGTTTCACTTCTGAACCTAAAACCGCTACCAACCCCATAACTATCCTCAGCCAGAACACTCTTAACCATGTTCAAACCTTTGGCAAAGCTCTCCTTCGGGTAGACATCCTCATTCCGATGATGTCCTCAGTTTTAGCTTCCTCAACGCCTCTTGGTCTTCGATCCAAGACAGTGGCCATCTCTTCGTCCATTGAAGTATTCATGGCAGAAGCATCGTTATCTCTTGACCTCACAGGCTCCAACTCCCTTGCAAGGAATTGGTTCATAGCTCTCAAGTCCACAATCTCGATGACCCTTATCTACCTATATGTCTTTGTTGTATTGGCTGCTTTCCTTTGCTGTATCTTAAACAATGACCCTTATTTTGTATGTTATGTTTTGTGTTAATTGGAATGAAGCATATGTTTGTCCAAAAAAAAAAAAAAAGAGATTTGCATCTTATAGGAAATTCATACCAAGGCCTATTTGAGCTATCAGCAGTTGTAGAAAATCCAAAAAGTACCTAATCAGTATAGGTTTAGTAGATACTGATTTGCGTGTCTCTCAAGTCTCAGAATTTTAACCTTATTCAAGAAAGTTAAATGATATATGCGGATTGTTTCTTCTGTATTCTGATTGGTCAGTCAGAGGTTCCGATTCCCTTGAGCCACCAGCAGCTCTCATTCATAATTTAATAAGGTTTGGATTGATCACTATGGCCTGTACAACTCCTATAGTTTTTTTATTTGCTGATTCAATATTCCTACACACGTTACAAAGCAATGCATAACATCCTTTGGTAGTCAAACATAACACTTTAATTCCTGGATACATAAACACGATATATACCGCTTTTTTCAAAGTCCAGCATCCCCAACTCGCCATGTGACTTTCCTAATATGATCACTTTTATTACATATTTTACATCTATGAATCCTGAGACTAATAGGGCATTGGTTATGGGTAAGGTACAAGATTTTGAGAGGATGATGTTACTATATTTTACCATAATTAAGGCCTTGTTTAGTTCATGTTTTGCATCATATAGAAATAATTCCTTAGGTTTTATAGCCATTTATGTCCAAATATGCACTTAGGATGTTTAGAAGCATGCATTGCATACATTTGTGCATTTGGAGTATTATTAGGTGTTATGGAGCTCTAAAAGGGTAAGGAAGGATTTGGTGTTATTTGTGGAACTAAACAAGACGATTGGACGTATCAGAAAGGGAAAAGAAGGCACTCGACCATACCACTCGAGCAGACACACTATCGAGTCTTTGGCCGGATTCATAACGAGCTCCTCAAAGAACCATTCAAATGAAGATCTTCTGTTGCGATTCAGCTTCAGCCTTATTCATGAGGGTTGTAGGAAATTGAGTTAAATTTCTAATACCGGTGGTTTCAAGTTAATCGAAGGTGTATTTCAAGAGTTATCCCGATTTTACTGAACAAATATCATCCCAGATCGAGGACTTGACCGTTAGAAGAAGCAGAAGAAGAGGTCACTCGACCATGCACTCGACCGAGCACATGGTCGAGTTGTGAGCCGCCTTTCTATTTTGTCCTCTAGTCATTTTAGGGTTTCCCTTCCTTCCTATATAAACATATTGTACTCTATGGCCGCAAACAAGCCACTTTGACACAGAAAACATCTTTTTAGGAGTGAGAGAGAGTCAGCAAACCTAGTTTTTCCCCTTTGGGGATTTATTTTACTTTATTGCATCATTAGCCACTTTGGTATTATCTCAAGAAATCTTTGATACTTGTTGGTTCCATAACTTTCTAAGTATTGAGAATTTGAGTTTGATTTCTTCTTCAATATTGTAGATCTTTGTCTTATCTTTCTAATCATGCAAGTTTCATTGATTTCTGGGTTTATGATTTTGTTCATCATGTTTAGTGATTGTGAGTAGTGTATAGAGATCTTAAGGATGGATTAGGCTGGGTAAAGTTTTGGGTGTTTAGATTGATCAAGCTTTATTGTTATACATCTCTTCTAGATTAGATATGCTCTATGCTATTCTTATACTGAGAGGGTAAGGATAGATCTTAAGCTTCTTAGCATCATACCAGTGTCTAAGTTGTTAGATAAGGCTAAGTCTAGAGATTATCATGAAGCATGCTAAGAGATTAGATGTTTTGTTTGATTTTTGACAATAATGATCTTGGTTTTAATGTCTGCTTTTATATGTAATAGCTAGTGAGAGCTAGGTCTAAGGAGTATCTAAGGTTGATTGTTATTGCCATGAGAATGGATTAACAAGTATGAGAGGATCATTGTCCAGAGATAAATCATTGTTGATTGAGGTTTGTTGATCAATTTAGATAACCATAGCTTAAGTCCAGCCCATGAATCCATCCTTAGGATCTTTCTTTGTTTATTGATTTCCTTGTTTAAGTATTGTTAATTGCTTGTTGTTTGCTTTGTTTTCATTATTTGCTCTGTTTTCATTATTTGCTCTGTTTCTGTTCATTCGCTTGTCAACTCAACCTCCCACTCGACCATGCACTCGACCGAGTGCTAGGTCGAGCTCCATTTTACTTTCTTGCTTATGCATTTTTTTGTTCCTGTTTTCTTCTGCTTATTAGTTAATTCTGCTTATTAGCAAACGGTCGAATGCTTGTTCGAGCACCTGCTCAGAGTCTCAAAAAAAACAGAAGAAGAGGTGGAAATGGAACTTCCACAAAATTTGCATGAACCTCAAAGGAGAAGGAAGATTGGTGATAGTGATGCTCCCACTACTCATACTCAGAGATATGGGATAGTGCCTCCTGCTGTCCATAACACAACCTTCACAATGAAGAGTAGTCTTATCTCAAGGGTTCAAAGCAACAGAATTCATGGACTGCCTACTGAAAACCCCCTTGCCCATCTTGATGAGTTTGATAGGCTTTGTAGCCTCACCACTATAAATGGAGTCAGTGAGGATGCCTTGAAGCTGAGGTTGTTTCCTTTTTCTTTAGGAGATAAAGCACATCAGTGGGAGAAAACTCTACATTCTGGAAAAATCACCTCTTGGGTTGATTGTAAGAAGATCTTCCTTGCAAAATACTTTACTAGTTCAAGGACTGCACATTTGAGGAATGAAATTTCAGGATTTCTCCAACAAAATGGTGAATCTTTCAGTGAAGCATGGGAGCGCTTCAAAAGCTACCAGAAACAATGCCCACATCATGGATTCAGCAATGAATATTTGTTGTGTACTTTGTATAGAGGTGTTCTTCCCAAGATCAAGATGCTCCTGGACACAACCTCCAATGGAAGCTTCATGAATAGAGATGTAGATGAAGGTTGGGACTTAGTAGAGAACTTTGCTCAATCTAATGGAGATTATAGCAGCTTAAGGGGAGGTGTTGATTCTGAGGAAGGGCATGAAAAGGAACTACAAGCCTTAGATGAGAAGCTTGAGAAGCTTGATAAACTCCTTCTAACATAGCAGAAGCAAGTACCACAGGTTTGTGAAGATGAGCAGTTTATGGTCCCAGTCTATCCTGCACAACAACCCCAACAAGCTTCTGCTCTAGATCAAGAGATGAAGAGTATGCTTCAAAAACTGCTACAAGGCCAAGCTATTGGAGATATGGAAAAAATTACTAAGCTCACAGAGATGAAAAACAAGATAGACTCCACATATGGTGCCCTTAATATGAAGATTGAAGTTTTAACTTGCAGAATGCTTCTCCTAGAGAGCAAGAGTGAATCTTCTTCTTCTAGTCAACTCAATGGGACATCAATTGACAATCTAAAGGAGTTTTCCACTGCCCAAGCTATCTCTCTCAAAGAACTACCTTCAACGCTCACTGAGGACAGTGACAACCAAGTTGGGGAGGATTTTCTTCAACCAGAAGTGTAGAATGAGAAGAGAACTGAGCTTGAGACACCATTCGACCATACACACGGTCGAGTGCCTGATCGAGTCATTGCTCAAGAATCTAGCAAGCCGGTTCAGTTCATTCCTCCTCCCTTTCAGCCACCTTTGCCATTTCCAGGACGGTTTAAAGAGCAAATGCTGAAAAAGTACAAGACTCTTATTGATAAGCAAGCAATGATGGTCTTGAATCATGAACCTTTATTAGAAGATGTTGAAATGAAGGATAAGCCACAAGTTAAAGAGCTTGAGCAGAAGAATCCAACTATTGATGGGCAGACCTTCAGGATTGAAGAGAAAGGTCATGAAACTGAGTCTGAAATCTTTGAGGGTGTGAATGGGGTAGAAACAGAGATTTTAGGTCACTCGACCTACCACTCGACCGAGCACCTTAAGTCACTCGACCGAGTGGTACCAAGTCACCCAAAATGCCCAGACCTCATCCCCAAGCTTCACCAACAACAAGAGCCAAGAAATCCTTCCTCTGATGGTTTGTCTGAGCTTCAAACTGTCAACATTCTACATGATTCAGTGAGGGAGTTAACAACTTAGGATGAGGATATAAGTGGGCAAATCAAGAAGCTTCATGGTAAAGTAAGAAGTTCCTCTCCAAAGAAAGCAAGGCAAGGTCTGAGTATTATTAGGAGACATAACTCTTTTAGCATTGACCCAAGAATAAGAGGAGCAATGCAGTATTTAAGAACTGAGGGGACTTCATCACCTCTCTATCACCCTTCCAAAGCATAAGAAGTATGCAAAGTCAAGCTTAGAGACTTTAAACAATCTCACTTGGGAGGAAGTCCCAAAGGTATCCTTGTACNTTAGGAGATAAAGCACATCAGTGGGAGAAAACTCTACATTCTGGAAAAATCACCTCTTGGGTTGATTGTAAGAAGATCTTCCTTGCAAAATACTTTACTAGTTCAAGGACTGCACATTTGAGGAATGAAATTTCAGGATTTCTCCAACAAAATGGTGAATCTTTCAGTGAAGCATGGGAGCGCTTCAAAAGCTACCAGAAACAATGCCCACATCATGGATTCAGCAATGAATATTTGTTGTGTACTTTGTATAGAGGTGTTCTTCCCAAGATCAAGATGCTCCTGGACACAACCTCCAATGGAAGCTTCATGAATAGAGATGTAGATGAAGGTTGGGACTTAGTAGAGAACTTTGCTCAATCTAATGGAGATTATAGCAGCTTAAGGGGAGGTGTTGATTCTGAGGAAGGGCATGAAAAGGAACTACAAGCCTTAGATGAGAAGCTTGAGAAGCTTGATAAACTCCTTCTAACATAGCAGAAGCAAGTACCACAGGTTTGTGAAGATGAGCAGTTTATGGTCCCAGTCTATCCTGCACAACAACCCCAACAAGCTTCTGCTCTAGATCAAGAGATGAAGAGTATGCTTCAAAAACTGCTACAAGGCCAAGCTATTGGAGATATGGAAAAAATTACTAAGCTNTTTGTTTCTTGATTCTTAAATCCTCCTTCAAATTTCTCTTACACAAGGGACTGTGTAATTTAAGTTTGGGGNGAAGATTGAAGTTTTAACTTGCAGAATGCTTCTCCTAGAGAGCAAGAGTGAATCTTCTTCTTCTAGTCAACTCAATGGGACATCAATTGACANAACTATGATCAATGCCCAAGTTAATAGTAATTTGATGCTAGTTGAGTGATTAGAAACATAAGATTGAACCAAGTCTAGAATTCCTATATTGCATTCTGTCTAAACTNAGTGTAGAATGAGAAGAGAACTGAGCTTGAGACACCATTCGACCATACACACGGTCGAGTGCCTGATCGAGTCATTGCTCAAGAATCTAGCAAGCCNTTGATTTGAAGTCACTTCCTACTTATAAGAACCTAATATTGACTTTTGAATATCAGTTTGTGCAATGCTTTAAAATCATGGATACTTTATACATATTTGGCTCATCTTTCCCTTTTTTACCACTCTTGTTGATCCAAGTAGCTGATTTTATCATTGAATCAGTTTCCCCTACCCTTAACCAACCNACTCTTATTGATAAGCAAGCAATGATGGTCTTGAATCATGAACCTTTATTAGAAGATGTTGAAATGAAGGATAAGCCACAAGTTAAAGAGCTTGAGCNTTTGGTAGAAAGTGTTAGATTTGAACTGACAAGAATAAAACCTTGTGTAGTTCTAGTTTGCATTTTTAAAACTAGATAGGACTAGGTGGTTTAAATTCTGGGTTTGAGACTTAGTGTGTTCAAAAAGAAAAGAAAAGAGTGAAAAGAGAAAGAAAAGGGTAAAGTCCTTAGGAGAGAAGTGTTTTAAAGTAAATTCAAGCTCTAAGTGAAAGAAAGGGGTGTAGTAAAAGTTTCAAATAAGGTGCACTTAGGATGTTTAGAAGCATGCATTACATACATTTGTGCATTTGGAGTATTATTAGGTGTTATGGAGCTCTAAAAGGGTAAGGAATGACTTGGTGTTATTTCTGGAGCTAAACAAGAGGATTGGACGTATCAGGAAGGGAAAAGAAGGCACTCGACCATACCACTCGAGCAGACACACGATCGAGTACTTGGTCGGATTCATAACGAGCTCCTCAAAGAACCATTCAAATGAAGATCTTCAGTTGCGATTCAGTTTCAGCCTTATTCATGAGAGTTGTAGGAAATTGAGTTAAATTTCTAATGCCGGTGGTTTCAAGTCAATAGAAGGTGTATTTCAAGAGTTATCCCGATTTTACTGAACAGATATCATCCCAGATCGAGGACTCGACCGTTGGAAGAAGCAGAAGAAGAGGTCACTCGACCATGCACTCGACCAAGCACATGATCGAGTTGTGAGCCGCCTTTCTATTTTGTCCTCTAGTCATTTTAGGGTTTCCCTTCCTTCCTATATAAACTTATTGTACACTATGGCCGCAAACAAGCCACTTTGAGGCAGAAAATATTTTTTTAGGAGTGAGAGAGAGTCAGCAAACCTAGTTTTTCCCCTTTGGGATTTATTTTACTTTATTGCATCATTAGCCACTTTGGTATTATCTCAAGAAATCTTTGATACTTGTTGGTTCCATAACTTTCTAATTATTGAGAATTTGAGTTTGGTTTCTTCTTCAATATTGTAGATCTTTGTCTTATCTTTCTAATCATGCAAGTTTCATTGATTTCTAGGTTTATGATTTTGTTCATCATGTTTAGTGATTGTGAGTAGTGTATAGAGATCTTAAGGATGGATTAGGCTGGGTAAAGGTTTTGGGTGTTTAGATTGATCAAGCTTTATTGTTATACATCTCTTCTAGATTAGATATGCTCTATGCTATTCTTGTACTGAGAGGGTAAGGATAGATCTTAAGCTTCTTAGCATCATATCAATGTCTAAGTTGTTAGATAAGGCTAAGTCTAGAGATTATCATGAAGCATGCTAAGAGATTAGATGTTTTGTTTGATTTTTGACAATAATGATCTTGGTTTTAATGTCTGCTTTTATATGTAATAGCTAGTGAGAGCTAGGTCTAAGGAGTATCTAAGGTTGATTGTTATTGTCATGAGAATGGATTAACAAGTATGAGAGGATCATTGTCTAGAGATAAATAATTGTTGATTGAGGTTTGTTGATCAATTTAGATAACCATAGCTTAAGTCCAGCCCATGAATCCATCCTTAGGATCTTTCTTTGTTTATTGATTTCCTTGTTTAAGTATTGTTAATTGCTTGTTGTTTGCTCTGTTTTCATTATTTGCTCTGTTTCTGTTCATTCGCTTGTCAACTCGACCATGCACTCGACCGAGTGCTAGGTCGATCTCCATTTTACTTTCTTGCTTATGCATTTTTCTGTTCCTGTTTTCTTCTGCTTATTAGTTAATTCTGCTTAGTCTTGTTTATTGCACTTGTTCTATTCTTTAATTCAGCATTAGTATTGTCTTAAGTTGCCTTAGTTCATTGCATTTCATTATTGTCATTAGGTTGTTAGAAACAAATCAGCTTGATATTTGGTTTAACTTGAATGCATTGATCACATCTTGACTTCTTACATATCACACTCTTTATGGATTGACATCCTTTATGCTACAACATCATAAGGGTATTGAAACACCTTGCATCCCATTCTGATCATCTTAGCCTAAGCTTGTTTGTTTGTTATCATCCATTCATTCATAGGTTAAGATGGAAAAATCCTTGTCTCAGAGGATTATGTAAGTAAATGAAACTTCATGTGTTCCTGATTAGGTCACTTTTTAGGTCAGGTGTGAACGAGCATAGAGGAAGTGTGCTTTAAAAATGAGGGAGGGAGAGAATTTTTCAACAATGATTGAAACCAAACATTGTGACAAAACAAGATATCTGCTTTTACTAAGAAGATGACATTTGACATGTTATCTATCTAATATCTGTCTTCTTTTGTTGTTTGGACCTAATTAATTAAATTCATTGTACTTTAGACCTAAGTAATTAGAGGCCCATAAAACAAACAAACAAAATCTTAACATTTTCTTTTTCCCTTCCTCAATAAGAACCAGTTGTAGACCCTTTCTGATCTAAAACCACCATTTATCAGTAATATGAGAAGGTTTTTCTCAGCTTTTGCTAAGAAGATGACACTTGACATGTTATCTATCTAACATCTGTCTTCTTTTGTTGTTTGGACCTAATTAATTAAATTCATTGTACTTTGGACCTAAGTAATTAGAGGCCCATAAAACAAACAAACAAAATCTTAACATTTTCTTTTTCCCTTCCTCAATAAGAACCAGTTGTAGACCCTTTCTGATCTAAAACCACCACTTATCAGTTTGTGGTTTTATCCTAGAAAAAAAAAACTAATTATAGTTTATTTTGAAATTCTAAATATGGGTTTCAGTCTTATGTATGATTCAGGGCAAAGCCAGATTCTAAATTATGTATAAAATTTATTTCTGGGTTTCACTCTTATAAATGATTCATCATGGGCAAGAAAGGATTCTAGATTATGTTAGACCATGGATGTTTATGTGTTCTCAAAATTCTCTTATAAATTCATAAATTTTTGGATTCCCATTTCTGCTTAATTTATGGCATTTAATCTTATATAATCTAATGGTGGGATGTTTTCCGTAAGTAATTTGATAATTGCTTACTCATTTATTTCCCATTAGATCTTACCAATTTTTTTCCATAAAAGTATAATTCATTCCGTTTTCCATGAAATTAGAATTCAATCCCTAAGTACTCTCCTTTTAAAACAAATTTTCAGTTATTATTATTTAATTTCAGTCATTAGGTTCCTATAAAGAATTATCTTATTTTTATATATCTTTCCAAATTTCAATAGGTATTCTTGAATAATTTTAAATTTATTTTTGCAGGTTATCATGTTTGTTGTTCACATTAATACTACATAGAAAAAAATTATGTGAGAATGTGACAAATTTATTTATTCATTAGAGTCTTTATGTATGTCTTTCCTACTCTCCATGAGCCGGCCCCGCAATTTTGGATTTCATATGCTAATATTTTTTTTAAACCCATTTTTATTATTGTAAACAAAATTATAAAATATACTAATAGAAAATTTATTTTCATTTTTTTCATATTGTAGTTCATTTTTTGCTTGCTCACTTTTTTCTTTCTCTTTTCAATGTTTTCATGTTCATTTAAATATTCATACGAAAATAAATATTATATTGCCAAATAACTCATTATTCCTTTAAAACTTTTCGAATATGGAAACTTTTTTATTAGATTTAATAACTGCACTTATAATTTTAATTTTTTTTCTTACATAAAAAACCTAAAACTTTTGGCCTAAAATATGCCCCAAAAAAATTGATGCCCTAATCTTTAACTTAACTTGCTTGGCCTATGGTATAGCCTTGAACCATGTTTTATTTTTACTTCAGGGTTGTCGTGTTTGTTGGTTGTTGTGTTAATATTACTACGTCATGAGAAAAATGAACTACATCATGATTTAATATGTTGGGCATGTTAGGTTTTGTTCCTTTCTTATATTTTAGAATTTCAATTTTTTTTCCTTTTGGACATTCATGTGGTAAAGCAGGATAAACTTCTTCTGATTTGATGATGCATATGAATTTCTCCATTGTAAATTTAGTTTCTTAGTAGTCTTCATCTTTAAGCAAAAAAAATGTATTTAAAACTATTATAAAAAAGGAAAATTGTATGTTTACTATCATATGCTTAAAAAAACATGTTGTTAAGCTTGTGATGTCTTTTTATATCATGGTAAAATATGAATTGCATTTTTCTATACTATATCTGATTAATTTGACTTCTATAGTTTTGAGTAGTATATGCTAATTGTATATTGGTATCATATATTTTTAAGAATCTTAGTATCAAATAGCTTTAGAATTAACCATCTTAGAAATAAAAGAACAAAAAAATTCATATAACATTTTCCACTTTCACATATAATAGTTTACTTTCTAAGAAATTTTATTATTATGACATTTGACATTATAATATTATATGGTTTGTCTTCTAAGTAGATACAACAAAATAATTATTCATTTTATTCAATTGCATCTATGATGATGATGAAATAATACCATTGCATGTTTATACTCATCCAAAAATTAGTGTAATTTTTTATAACTTTATTTACTTGGATTCATTTTCATTATTAAAATTTCGTAAAAAAAATTTTAATTTGTATTAGAATGTGTAAATAATAAATTATATTATGAATAAGTATTCAAATAAAATGATATTAAAATATTAAGTTATATTAAAAATAAAAATATTATATTTACGAGAAACTTACCAATGGACACACAATATAAGAAAGATGTTCTCAAAGTTCTGTACACTAAAAAATAATATTATATGATGAGAAACTTAATGAGTTTCTCACCAATGCACATGCTCTAATATTTATTAAAAAGCTAAAGGGAGAAAAAACCATAAACTTTACTATGCAATCAAAATTTTCTCCATGTGTTGAAGTACTCTAATACTATATATACAAGGAAAACTCAAGTAATTAAAATAACAATTGCTGAGTAAACAAATAAAAACTTATAATTTTCAAATTATTAAAATTGAACAACATTGTAAGCTAAACCCGTGCGTAGCACGAGATGACTTCTAGTAAATTATACTATATAACAACAAAGAGACCATTAATCACTTAGTCCCAACTTATATTATTCAAACATGTCACTAGTGCTGCAACGGTAACTCGCATATAAATGAGCTTAATTTCAATTACCAATCCAATTTTCAGCTATAATGTAGTTGAAATTAAGATTATTACTAAAATTTCAATATTACACAGAGATATTATACTCGTCCATCTAATATTATACAGAGTTCGAAAACTGATCTATGAATAGCAAAAAGTAAAAGTGAATTCAGCCTAGTTCTAGCTGTAATGTTTGTTTTCTTCTTCTGATGCCAAGTTCTTCACCCTGAATACACATCAGGGAAGGTCAATCAACACACCAATCTTAAAACATTTTTTGAATAAAAACGGAAGAGTAATAAACTACTAAATTGAATACTAATTCTAAATTGAATCATTGGTTCTTTTTGCAGTGATAATTGAATACTAATTCTAAATTGAATCATTGGTTCTTTTTGCAGTGATTCGATTGCTAACCAACACAAGAAGAAGAAGAAGAAGAAGAAGAAGAAGAAGAAGAAGAAGAAGAAGAAGAAGAAGAAGAAGAAGAAGAAGAAGAAGAAGAAGAAGAAGAAGAAGAAGAAGAAGAAGAAGAAGAAGAAGAAGAAGAAGAAGAAGAAGAAGAAGAAGAAGAAGAAGAAGAAGAAGAAGAAGAAGAAGAAGAAGAAGAAGAAGAAGAAGAAGAAGAAGAAGAAGAAGAAGAAGAAGAAGAAGAAGAAGAAGAAGAAGAAGAAGAAGAAGAAGAAGAAGAAGAAGAAGAAGAAGAAGAAGAAGAAGAAGAAGAAGAAGAAGAAGAAGAAGAAGAAGAAGAAGAAGAAGAAGAAGAAGAAGAAGAAGAAGAAGAAGAAGAAGAAGAAGAAGAAGAAGAAGAAGAAGAAGAAGAAGAAGAAGAAGAAGAAGAAGAAGAAGAAGAAGAAGAAGAAGAAGAAGAAGAAGAAGAAGAAGAAGAAGAAGAAGAAGAAGAAGAAGAAGAAGAAGAAGAAGAAGAAGAAGAAGAAGAAGAAGAAGAAGAAGAAGAAGAAGAAGAAGAAGAAGAAGAAGAAGAAGAAGAAGAAGAAGAAGAAGAAGAAGAAGAAGAAGAAGAAGAAGAAGAAGAAGAAGAAGAAGAAGAAGAAGAAGAAGAAGAAGAAGAAGAAGAAGAAGAAGAAGAAGAAGAAGAAGAAGAAGAAGAAGAAGAAGAAGAAGAAGAAGAAGAAGAAGAAGAGAGACGATAAATATTCTATGAAACATACAGCATGTGATGTGACTCTGTCTCCAGGCAGAAACTTCCTTGATCATCTCGTGAGTGTTTAAAAATGCATGTGTGTTATCAACTCACATATATAATTATTTTAGCTTGTAATCTATATAATAATAATAAACATACAAATAAAAAATGAAAGTGCTCTTTAGCTTGTAAAAGGTGCTACCGAAATAAATTGGTCGGTTACGTTGTTTAAAGATAGAACTAAAACATGGTAGGTGCTACCGAAATCTTGTGATTTCAGTGTTACAATTTGGAGAGAAATTCAAACCAAACTAAAGCTCCCACCGGTTCTGTTCATAAATTGGGAAAACTTATTGGCCTGGATCAGGCTCAGCGCAGCTTCCTCCCGATCTTTGCTAAGAAAGAGAATCGCTCAAGTCACATTAATCTGTGCTATTTGGAAGCAGAGAAATAACCTCCTCCACAATCTCCAAGACATTCATCCGTCTATCCTCTTCAAGACTATAGACCGAGAGATCATCAATACCATAATTACTGCTAGGAGACATCGAAGGAAGTTCAAGATATTACTGGGTCTTTGGATCAGATGAAGTTAATCTCTGAGAAAGTTATTTTGCTTCCTTTGTTTTTTTTTTGTTTTTGTTTGCCAAGGAACCAAATTCTTGGTAACCAACTTTGTTTCATTTTTATGATATCTACTCACTTAGCAAAAAAAAAAACATGGTAGGTGTTGTCAAACAAAAAGGTTCACTAGAAAACTTGTTTAACAGTTTGTTGCTGCGGTGATAAGCATGGATTAGAATTTTGCGAGGCAAATTTAACAATTCAAAATGATGTATAATTATTAAAGTTGTTAAAAGTTATGTACAGTATTTGTTAGCTATCCTTTTTTCTTTTTTTTTACAACTTTTGGCAGCCAAAACTAAGTTAGTAGCCGTGCCCGATGTAAAATATAACCAATGCCTCGTTTATAATGGCTATATAATTTAGTACTTCAACGCTTCAACTAGGTAAACTCTAGATTCTACTAGTTCTAAAATTGTGTAAGTAAGGAATTGTATAGTTAATTTTGTTTTTGTAAAGGGTTTACTATACGCAATCGTATCGTTGTTTATATATATAGTTGACGAAGTAAGTAAATTGTTTTTTATAGTCGTCGTGCGTTCCACATGAGTCGTTTTCAGAGCAATATTATGTCACGAGATGATACTTCACAAGAATTAGTATTTTATGTTGTGATATAAAATTTGTAAGTCGCGTTTGGGAACGACAAAGGACGTTACATTGGTTCCCAAGAGGTAAAAAAACTTAGGGACCCCTTTTATTCCTTCACTGTAACCACTGATCGACCACAACATGCTTCTTTTTATCGGTGTTGATGTTTATACGATTTTGATGGGACTGGTTCTCTCAATCAGGATATGAATCATATCTCCAATAATCTTTCATCTCGTTATTCCCTCGTTTATTTATTTTAATTCACTCTTTATTACTTAACAACTTCACCAGATAAATTCTGGATCATCTAATTATATTATTGTTTCCTTAACCAACTTAGCAACACTAAACAAATCGACTAATGGAATAACTAGCCCTTAATGTTGTTAATTATAATTTTATAATTGCTAAATTTGGCTTAAATCTGTAGCTAGAAATTTTAAGGTTTTAGAATGTATCTTTTTTTTTGTTCAGCAGAATGTAAAGGCAAGTGTCGTTATTACATGTACGTATCTTAACAGAAACTCATAATTTGGACTCAAGATGTCGTTTTCCCTATCAGAAGTTCAGAACTATATATGAAATTCTTGTCTTTGGCTGAGTTTTGTTTTCTTTATATTCCTAGATTGAGTAATTCTCAAGCTGATGCTCTTGCTCATCAAAAAAACTATCAGCAATTCTTTTGTAGATGTTTTTGCACCTGATTGGTTTATCAACTTCCACTCCATGAGAAAAGTTACTACTCGGTTGCCAAAAAAAAAAAAAAAAAAAAAAAAA
>NC_025695.1:18589850-18615501 GCF_000633955.1 Camelina sativa | reverse complement strand
GTTACTACTCAAAAAAGAACAACGCAGATGCGATAAAATTTCACAATAGCGGTTGATAAAGTTTCAGTAACAATCCATTTACTTATAATCATTTATATACCTAATCGTAAGCCAAATATAAAAAGGGAACGAGGCTGAAGTGTTGATGTAATCCAAGATCAAACTAACCATATTGAGTCTGTTCGTTTCGTCGCCGCAAGTACATGCGGCTGCGTCAACCACAGCTATCGTTGTTCGTTTGGTTGCCGCAGGTACCTGCGGCATGACGCTGCGACAAACGCAGCTTCTAATTTTGAACGTCGATTAGATGCAGCGATTAAAAAAGTTGCGTTTGCCGCTGCCGCTGCCGCCAGCGTCAACGAAACGAACAGACCCATTATCAATTTTTATATTTGTATAGAGCGATAAATTTTGTAACATGGAATATTAATGCAAAGGTATATTAAAATGTGTTTCTGGTTTTCTCTATTTCTTCTTCTTCTTCTCTTCGTCCATCTTTCAGTGCCTTAAAAAAAGGCTGTTTTTGAAACCCGATTTGTCTTTTCCCGAATAGGAATTTTTGAGTGAAAGGAAAAAAATCGTGTCTTTTTTTTTATTTCCACTAATATCAAATCGGCGAATATTGTTCCCACCATTCTTATCTCCTTGTCGTCACTCGGAATTTTTTTTCTTTTTAATTAATGGGATCCCTTTAATAATCTAAACCTCTCTAATAATTTATATATTTTTCTCAACCTTGGCGTCTCCTCCGTTGAAGCTTTCCCACATACATTCTCAAATCTGTTCACGGAGACTCAAATGTATCCTTCTCTCGACGATGATTTCGTCTCTGATTTGTTTTGCTTCGATCAAAGGTTCTTCCTTTCTCACTCCCCTTCGCTTCGATTCATTTTGTTTTCGTTTGATTTGATTAATCGAATTTAATCCACTTTCCAATCTCAAAATCGTATCTTTATGTCTCCTGGCTTTGATTTCCTAATGTTCAATTCGATTTCTGTGAAAGGGTTGTTTTTGTTTCTTGTTTGGCCTAAGATTTGATTCGGTTTAAATTGAACAGGTGATGTAACTCTATGGACCTTTTTGTTGTGTTAATCTGATAGTCTATATTGGTTATATATATATACTCTCTACTGATGGATGTGGATCTCTCTGTTCATGACTCTCTTGCAGTAATGGAGCAGAACTCGATAATTACACACAATTTGGTGTGAATTTGCAGCCTAATCAAGAAGATACCTTCCCAGATTTTGTGTCATATGGGGTGAATTTGCAGCAGGATTCAGGACAAGTCTTTAGCATTGGACCTCAATTGGACTTGTCGTCGTTTGATGGTGTTTTGCCGCAGGAGCCAGAACAAGTAGCGGGAAAAGATTGTGGAACTGTGCAGGAAGAAGAAGTAGAGATCGATTCTGCTTCATCTGGTGGAGCTGTTAAGCAAGAACAGGAACATTTAGATGACGATTATTCGAGAAAGCGGTAAAGTTTTGGAAAGGAATTCATACTTTTTTGTGAGCTGGCGGTAGTTGATTGTGTGTTTTGATAGAATCTGTGATGCTTGTTAATAGTGCAAGGACTGGATCGTGTAGCAGAGGAGGAGGAGGAACCAAAGCGTGTCGTGAAAGATTGAGGAGGGAGAAGCTAAATGAGAGGTATGTTTAGAGCTTTTAGTCTCTGTGTTGGATTTTGATGTTGTTTTATGAATTAAGTTGTCTTAAGAAGAAAAAATGTGTTGGTTAGGTTCATGGATTTGAGCTCGGTTTTGGAGCCTGGGAGGACTCCGAAGACGGATAAACCGGCTATAATTGATGATGCAATCCGTATCTTGAATCAGCTTAGAGATGAAGCTCATAAGCTTGAAGAAACTAACCAGAAGCTTTTAGAGGAGATCAAGAGTCTCAAGGTTGGTTCATCACTTTCTTCATAAACCAAGAATCTTGTTCTATTGAATTGAGAGCGGATTTTTAAGGTTTTTACATATCTTTGTAGGCGGAGAAGAACGAGCTAAGGGAGGAGAAACTAGTGTTGAAGGCGGATAAGGAGAAGACGGAACAACAGTTAAAGTCAATGGTGGTTCCATCTTCAGGGTTCATGCCTCAGATTCCAGCCGCATTTAACCACAACAAAATGGCTGTTTACCCGAGTTACGGCTACATGCCAATGTGGCATTATATGCCTCAATCAGTTCGTGACACATCTCGTGATCAAGAACTCAGGCCTCCTGCTGCATAGAAACTCTCAATTGTTTTTTTTTTTTTTTGATACCCATAGGGAATCTCAATCACTTGGTTTAGGATTCATCCGTTTGGCAAGTGTAAAAGCTTTACTCTTGGTCTTGGGTTGTATTTTTAAATAAAAATGTATAATGAACTCCTAAAGCTTGTGATTTCTTGTTTCTAGTAGATTTTATGCAAAGAGAGACTTTGACTGTTCTGATTTTTTCTCTAATCGGAGTCTTCTTACATATAATGCTTGAACCAGTTCTCTTAAACCAAATCTGAGATGAGTTTGTTAACTAGAAAGGTAGGGGTCGAGAAGTCAAGTTAGCACCAAAATTTTAGCTAAGAACAAAAAAGTAAAATTTTAGCTCAGAACAAAAAAGTAAATGCTCTCGTTGAGAGTTGAACTCAAGACCTCCCGCTTACTAAACGGGTGCTCTAACCAACTGAGCTACGAGAGCTTCTTGTTTCTTATACCTTCCCTATGTAAATTAACATTCATTGAGTAGAGCCATTCAAATGATATTTACCAATCAAGTAATTAGCAACTTAGTGAGCAAGTGAAAATGGGTTTACTGAAGTTAGTTAACCTAAAGGCTATTACGTAAGTTAATAAATCAGTCACATTGTGAAATAAGACAGAACAAGAATAGCAAATTCGAAATTGAAATGGTCTCTCTCTAAAGATGCATAAATATCTCTACAAAATGTATCATAAGCTTCATGAAAATAAGCAAAATGATTTGCACAGTCATTGCCTTCCAATGGCCTCATCAGATACAATCTTTAAACACGTCCTGGATTACAAAATGAAAAATAAAATACAGACTCAAATAAACCGGATGAAACACCTGGCCTTTTTTAGTTTGCTTTTGCCTTTGGAGCCGTCTTCGTCCTGAGTTGCCTACCGTGTCTCCTTGAGTTCTTCATTCCAATAAAGAAGAGCAGTCCTCCAAGGAGAGCCAAGCTCTGAAGAGACAAACACACAGAATAGAAGGTGGTCTCAGGTCTAGATCAACATTGAATATGAAACATAAATCTCACCCTGTTCACCGCTACATATATTAAGTTTTAGGATTGAGTTTGTTTGTAATTCACTCTCGGTTATTGCTATGC
Organism: Camelina sativa; assembly: GCF_000633955.1. Classification (NCBI taxonomy): domain Eukaryota; kingdom Viridiplantae; phylum Streptophyta; class Magnoliopsida; order Brassicales; family Brassicaceae; genus Camelina; species Camelina sativa. The sequence continues at coordinate 18,612,169 of NC_025695.1, read as the reverse complement.
AAAGATAAGAAATAATAAACCAAAATAAGATTTGCTAACCTGAGTAAATTTTGAAAAGAGTTGGCCGAATTCCTTTCTGTCGACATCATAGTTGTAGAAATCATACAAAATTGGGGTAGCAACGGCTTGATGAAGAAGCTGAAACAAGATTTAGTAGAGGTTTTAACAGGGTTTTCTTCATTCAAGTAAACAACAGTAATTTAGAAAGGAGCAGTAGTTGTTACATACCAAGAGATAAGCTCCCAAGGTGCTGCCAAAGACGAACAAAAGTCCACCAATACCCTTCAAGGCTATGGCAGCAGCAACAAGAAGCTTCATCTGCAAAACAAGCAGATTTAACAAAAAAAGGAATCTCAAAATCTATTTGGTAAAAATGTTCTTGGACAAAGTATATAATAGAAATGAAGAAGAACGTACATCAACTGGTGGCAAATGCTGGCCAGTATGAGTTGTCACGTGGTTTACAAAGGCATTGAATTTTGGTTTCAAAGATTTAGCTGATCTTCCACCATCCTCACCAAAATCATTGAATCTGCTCGAAGTAGCAGGTGAAAAATATGGTTATTTCGATCAGAAAGGGAATGAAAAAAAGTGGAGTTAAACTAAGTGAATCAAATTGCAATGCATCTCATATAACAAAGCAGAGATAGTCAATAGAGCTACGGAAGAAGGGAACAAAGGAAATAGATTTCTTCAAGAGATAAGTAAAGAAGCAAATATTATCAACAAAGAACAACAAAAACACTACTACAATCTGCATTTGTAAGTCAGAACAATTGAACTGTTTAACTTAAAAACATGAAACTGGAAGAGTAAATGAGTTTCCTTGGTTAGGTGAAAGGAGTGACAACCATAAAGAAAAACAAAGGAAGGTTAGTTGAAGTAAACTACATTAGAGTTTGGACCAAGACTTACAATTACACCACCACCAACAAAAAGACCAACTCAACAAGCAACTTTTAACCCCCAACTAACGAGGGCCGTAAAGTAAAAAACTTCAGAAGACCAAAGCGCCAAAATTACAGAGAGAGAGATAAATCAAACAATGTAATGAACTAATGATCAATCACAGTCAAAGTCTGACCAGAAACAGCTTATTATACTATCACATCTATCAAATTCAAACCCAAAGCAAGATCCACACTTTTCACTTCAATCTCCTCAGAAACTAGTCCAAAACTCACACACTAATCTACAAATCGAGCTACCAAATTAAAGAAATGAACCTAAACCCATTGACTCTGCTCTCTAAGACGACAATGCAAAGATATATCTCTCTCAAGAATAAGCAACACATTGAACTAAAAGAGACAAAGGAAAACGAACTAAAAAAGCAAGATCTAAAACGAGCAGATCTAAAACGAGTCAAAAGAGCAGAATCTAAAACGAGTCGGGAGTCGTAGAAGAGAAATTTGCTTACTCTTGCCATGCGGAGAGAAGAAAGACGGAAACAAACAGAGCTCTACCAAGGAAAGAAACCAACTCCATTGAAAGCTCTCTATTTGCTTTCTCTCTTCTCCGGAATCAAAACGCAGAAGACAAAAAGAGAGAAGTCAGATTTGGTTCCTTAAATCAAAAAGAAGAAAGAAAACGAAGAGGCCTCTTTTAATTTTTTGAAATATTTAGAATTTTGGGGGAGGGTCAAAAAAGTTGAAGAAGGAGAGTTGCTTCGTAGACCTACACGCGCGAGTACATTTAATATTGCTTTTTATAATTCGCTACTTCATTGGGAAGTAAATGCCACGTAGGATACTTTACACGTGGGTTAGCCAATGAGGTTCTTCCAGGAGTCCTAGTCATTTAACTACTTAAGCCGGCGACCAATAAAAAATGCGGCTCATTTACTACTACCATCATTTCTGCACCTTTTTAATACAGGACATCTCTTCTTCTTTCTTTTTTTAACCCTTCAAATCCATTGATTAAGAATTAGCAAATACAGAGTTGAAATCAGGCAAAATACATAGAAAGATTGAAAAGTATAAAGAGAATTCAACATTTCTTTCACGCTGATTTTTAGTTAATTGATCCGCCAAAAGTTTGATTGCCTTGATGTCCAGCGGGAGATAACATTATCAAATCTCGTCAACCAGCCTTTTGTGTCTTGTACCCAGTTATAGACGTCAAAAAGCAGAGAGGAAGAATTGATCACCTTGACCTACTTTTGGCAATCACCTTCAAAGATAACATTTTTATGCCCATTACTCCATGATTGTTGCACAGCAAATATTAAGTTTTGACACTCAGCTTCAAAAGCTGACATAACTTTAGACCCTGTGGCTTGACCTGCATTCTTAAACTGTCTTTGATAATCTCGCACAATCCAACCGGATGTTGCTTGTCTGTCAACATTTAGAAAACTACCGTCATAATTACACTTAACACATCCATAGGGTGGTTTTTGCCAATTAGAGTTGTTCCTTCTATTACTGCTGGTAGAACTTTGAACCTGGGTAACAACTCGTGGGGGTGGAGGAATAATAGCTAACCATTCATCTGTTTCTTGCTTTGCTTCCTTCAACAATCTCTGCCAACTGAGGTTTTTCCTCTGAAAAATGAGCTTATTACGACCTGTCCATATTTTCCAAAGAATCTAGAATGGGAGGAGGGATAGTCGATCATAGTGACTCCTCTGTTTATGAAAGTATAAGATCGCCTTCAGTTTGTCCTCAAGGGGCTCATTTGGATTTAGAAGACTTCTGATAGGGATATTAGAACATCTCCAAATTTGCATAGCATGGGGACATGTAAAAAAGAGATGTTCAGTAGTTTCAACAACCTGATCACACCGTTTGCAAAATGGATTAGAAGAGATATGTCGTCGCACTAGTTCATCTCCTGTAGCTAGAGCACGAGAAGTCATACGCCAGAGGAAGTGCTTGAATTTTGGAGGAAGTTTTGTTTTCCAGATTTCTATTTTTAGTTGCGGATTTCCAAAAGGATGTCTAACTTGAAATACCTGTTCTGGAAGATGGGTTGCAAGCCAATAGCCAGACTTGACTGAGTATAGACCGCTTTTTGTTTAGTGCCTTCCAAGGTGGTCTTGAGTTTGCCAATGACTCTTCTTTATCCGTAGAACATGCCTGACATCATCTGGATGAACCGTCTCACGAATTAAACTCTCATTCCAACCGCTTCGATTTAGCAATAATAGAGTGTTTACAGTGGATGAGTCATCTTGTATATTCGCAGCTAACCGTGGTGGTCGAGGACGATGCACTGGTAACCAAGGATCAGTCCATGTATTGATTCTTAAGCCGTCTCCAACCGTAAATCATAATCCTTTTTTAAGGAGATCACGACCACATAATAAAGATTGCCAACCGAAAGAAGGCTGTGTTCCTCTTGTAGCATCAAGTATATTTGAATCGGAGAAGTATCGACCTTTAAGAATACGTGACAGAAGGCTGTTCGGATGTTGTAGTATTCTCCAGGCTTGTTTGGCATGTAGAGCTTCATTGAACCGTTCTATATCACGAAATCTAAGTCCTCCTTCCTTCTTCATATACTTTAAGCGATCCCATGCTACCCAATGCACCGCATTACCATTTTTTTGAGTATTCCACCCGAAGTTTGCTATAATTCTCTCTATTTCCTCACAGATCCCTTTAGGAATCTTAAAACAATTCATCGTATAAACCGGCATTGCAAGTGCTATCACTTTTAGTAAAATCTCCTTCCCACCTTGAGATAGAAATTTGTTATTCCAACCTTTCGTTCTGTTTTGAACCTTCTCCACAATATATTGAAAAAGCTCTTTCTTCTTACGACCAAACTGTTCTGGCAGTCCCAAATATTTACCACACCCACCATCATTATAAATATGTAGACGATGCCGTATCTGCGTCTTAGTGGCTTCCGAAACCCTTTTACCAAACGTCAATGCAGACTTTCTAGTGTTGATTTGTTGTCCTGAGGCTTGCTCGTATTGTGAAAGGATGTCTTTGATAGCAATGCAAGATTTAATGTTCGCCTGGCAGAAAAAGAGAGAGTCATCCGCAAAAAGGAGGTGACTCACAGAAGGACAAGCGTTGTTGATCTTCATTCCTTTAATCAGACCTTGAGCCTCAGCCCTCTTCATCATATGACTTAAAACCTCAGCACAAACAATGAATAAATAGGGAGAAAGGGGATCACCTTGCCTAATTCCCCTTTCTGGTTGGATAAAACCTTGAGGGTTGCCGTTTATGTTGACTGAAAAGGTTGGAGTTCTGACACAGATCATGATCCATTGAATCCATCTGACATCGAACCCAAATTTAAACATTGTTTCTTGTAGAAAATCCCACTCGAGGCGATCATAAGCCTTGGTGATGTCTATTTTTATCGCCATGTAGGAATTTGCACAACGCCTTTTCACTTTGAGCGCATGGATAAGCTCATGTGCTATGAGTACATTATCCGTTATAATTCTACCAGGGATGAAGGCTGCATGTTCCTCTGAGATGAAACCATGCAAATGATGTTTTAATCTCCCAACCAAAACCTTAGAGATTATCTTATAGCTGACATTGCATAAAGCTATTAGCCGGAACTCACTCATATGCTTCGCTTCAGGTGTCTTAGGGATTAAGCAGATGTTGGTATGGTTGAGTGACTTGTCGAAGACTCCTTGATCAAAGAAAGCACGAACCTTCTGTGTGACTGCGTCTTTAGTAGTATTCCAAAAATTCTGGTAGAAAGCTCCAGTGAAACCATCAGGTCCTGGAGCCTTTGTAGCACCAATATCAAAAACTGCTGCCTTTATTTCCTTCTCAGTGACTGGCTTTGTTAAATCCTGGTTGATCATTGGTGTGATTCTTTGCTTGAAATCTCGAAAAACATGATAATGGTTGTTCTGTGGTGTCAACTCGCTTTTAAAAAGCTTTGTGAAGTATGCTTCAGCTACTTTACCAATCTGATTATCTCCACAATGCTCAAATCTTTCATTATCAAGAATCGAGTACATTTTATTGCCGGCAGTGTGACTTTTTGCTGTGGCGAAAAAATACTTGCTGTTGCGGTCACCACTTGCTAGCCATACTTTCCGGCTTTTGATTCTCCAAAACTCTTCTTCTTCCTTATAAGCGCAGCTCAGTTTCATTCGGAGGTCACAAATATGGTGCGTAGGGGAGCCATTTGTATGAGCTTGGTCAAGTCGTTTCTTCAGTATGCCTATCTCTTCCTGAGAGTTTGTTCTGTTTCCTTTCTTCCAAATGGAAATGGATCGTCTGCATTCTTTGAGTCGAGAGTGTAGGCACATTGCTTGCCCAGGTCTCATAGAAGTCCATCCTTTGTCTACAGCATTACTGAATCCTTCTTTGTTTACCATTCTTGAGTCGAAATAGAAATGACCTCTCCGGGGTGTAAAGTCATTTGACATGGTAGTGATAACCGGTCTATGGTCTGATTCAAGGAGCTCCAGAAACTCGACATGGGACGCAGGGTATTGAGCTAACCACTCAGAATTTACCATAGTACGGTCTAAGCAACAGGTAACATCATGAGTATAGCGCTTACCTACCCAAGAAAAAGGGTTCCCAGTATACTTAAGGTCCTGAAAATCACAAACTTGAATCATCTTCCGGAAGTCTAAGAAGGAGCTTTCAGGTGAGAGAGGGCCTCCACGTTTCTCAGTATTGTTCTTAATCTCATTAAAGTCTCCAATAGATATCCAGGGACCATTTCTATTCACCGCAAGCCGTTGTAGACGTTCCCAAACTAAGTGTCTTGGAGATGGGTTTGGATTCCCATAGACACACAACAAATAAAAACCAACTCCATTAACTTGAACATGCGTATCTACAAGATTTGGGGAATGACTAAGAACTGAAACCGAAATACGACTATTCCAAATAAGTGTGATACCACCACTTAAACCTACAGGAGGGAGTGTTACAACCCGATCATATCCTAGCTCTGCAACTATGTCTCGTACAACGTCGTCTCCTTGTTTTGTTTCAAAGAGGCAAATGATGTCTGGAGAGTAAGTCTTCTTTATCTCCTTTAGACGTCGAACTGCGAGGTCATTGCCTAATCCTCTACAGTTCCAAGCGGCTGTCCTCATGGGGGAAGTGGTGGTATAGGGCCCACCGCGCCTCTATCAAGATCAAGGGGACTGCTGATGTCCCTTGGATAGCTACATTCTCCATCATCAAAGCTTTTGGCTTTGGTGCTTTCCAACCTCTCAGCAGGTTCAGGTGAATCATCTCTCTTACGTTTACCTCTGGCATCCATGGAGGTATCAGTGTATTCAAGAGCCGTAGGACTGACATATGGAAGAGCAGTGTGGTTATCAATAGTCTCAGCCTCAGGACGAACAGCTGGAGCAGGTAACACTTGTGCAGCTTCAGGAATCGGATCTTCTTCATCAATCTCTCGGATGACCACACCATGATTGCCTAGGTCTGCAGGATGACCAGGGTCTTCATCATCATCATTGTTGTCAAAGTGTTCTTCACCACCATTTTGCAGAATGCAAGCACCTGTGTCGTGTGTTATCATACCACATACCTCGCAAACACCCCTGAGGCATTCAAAACAAAATCGGAGAAGCATGTTGGTGCCTTGTTGAAATTGGATATGACGCTGGAAGCGGAGTGGAAGGGTGATGTCCCAATGGATCTGGACGCGAACGAACTCAACTCTAGCAGCAGCCTCCGCATCATAGTCAACATCTAGGAGATTACCAATCGATCGACCAATGTAAGAGATGACTTCAAGGTTGAGAAATTGGAACGGGATTTCACGGATTTGAATCCAGAAAGGGATGAAATCAATAAGAGGAGGATTGTCATTGGGATACCAGCGTTGGAGGATCAACATCCGGTCATTGAAGCCCCAAGGTCCACGACGAAGAACCAACTCCATTTCTCCTTCAGTAGGAAAGATAAATTGGAAGTGATTACCACCCACCATACGACCATGAACGACACCAGCTTGTCCCCAAATTCTGGGCGTAGACGCGATGATGGAACGCACATTCTGACGGCGCGGCATGACTGGACGACCAATGAGAATAAAATGATTCTCTGCTGCAGCATTAGCCAACACAACTTCCGGAATTGCAAGCGGAGCATCATCGGCACCCAAGTTGATATCTTATACTCTTTGTCGGAGATTATCAGCCATTGAGAGAAGCTTGAAACAAAGGTATTGAAATAGGAGTATGAATAAAGGAATCGAGAAACGTAGATGGAGAAATCGTAGATCCAGAGTTCGGTATTTATAGAACAAATCCTTCTTTCCAACCGCCAAATGAGCATCGCGAAGGGAGATCCACTTCGTAGAGATAACCGACGCACGATCACAGAGTGGGTAAAGCCCCTCAACGTCGACGAAACCGTCGGTAACCGTCTCCGTGGAGACAAAGTTCAACCATCAGGGGAGAAACCAAATCGCCCTTTTCATCGTGGATTATCATCTCTTCTTCTTTCTTTATTTCTTTATTTCTTTTTCTTTTTCCTTTTTTTTTTAAATTACAGCATTTTTATTTTATTTAAGTATACATATTTGTGGGTTTTGACGCAATTGCACACACACAAAAAAAAAGACATACATTAGAGTGTAATTTTTTGATATACATTTTATCAAAAATTATGAACATTTAAAATTTAATAACGATCTAGATGATCTGTATTTATGTTGATATAGGGTCTGTTCGTTTCGTTGACGCTGGCGGCTGCGGCAGCGGCAAATGCAATTTTTTTAATTGCCGCATCTAATCGACGTTCAAAATCAGAAGCTGCGTTTGACGCAGGTACCTGCGGCAACCAAACGAACAACGATAGCTGCGGCTGACGCAGCTGCAGGTATTTGCGGCGACGAAACGAACAGACTCTGTCGATGTTATCGATCTACTATCGCACTTTTATAAAAACAAATTTTAAAAGTATCGATAACTTCATCAAAAAATTTAAAAGACGAAACCAACTCACAAAATTTAATACCAACAACTAATCAAACATAAGCTAAGATAAAATTTAGTTATCCACTACAACACTCAAACATTAGTTCAAAGTTCAAACTAGCGAGAGAACGAAAATAGAATTTGTGGATTTGAAAACTCTGGAAACCTTGTATTTCCTGTACAAAGAAAAAATCATTTATTGATGCTTAAAAATGTATTAAAATACTAGATTTCGGACCTGTGCTTTAGCACGGGTTGAAACTTCTTTTATTTATATTATAATTTTTATATAAAATATAATTTATGTGATTAATTTTAAAAGGTTTTGTGAATAAAACATTATGCAATAAAATCATATGCTAAATATGAGGACTTGAAATTTTTTTGAGATTTGTTATGATTTTTCTGCAGATTAGCCTAAATTTTTTGAAATTTATCAAATCAATCATAATAAACATTTTTTTGCTATTTTGATATATAGTTGCTAGTATAATCGAAAATCACTGTTAATCCGTAGAACAATCATAAAAAATAATATATTTTGTTGACTATATATAGTTAATTAAATATTCTGTGGAGATTTTGTTTCATTTTTTTGGAATATTTTTTAAGAGGATCTGAAATTGAGATTTAACTAACTCATATAACCTATAACCTATCAAATAATCAAATAATTAATCTTATAACCTATATTATATAGCCTAAAAAAAGTTGTACTTCCGTTTTATTATATAGGGAATGTTTTTCCTTTGCTTTTTGTTTTATGTGGACAAACATGTTCAATGAAATATTATAGTCACCAATTTACTGTATTATTAGAATCATTTATTTCATTTATGACGTTAGTAAAATTTTAAAGTTCAACAATTTTATCTTAAAATTATTTCATAACATATAGTTGAATACATTTTTGTTTAAGTTTAAAAAGAATTAATACTATAATAAATGGGCATGCAGTTTTCTAGATGATACCACAATTCAATTAGACCATCTCTAATGGTTACCTCTATATTTTACTCTAAATATAGAGATCTCTAAAAATAGAGTAGAGGTTTACTCCGATGGTTGCTCTATTTCTTACTCTAAAATAAGATTTTAAGTTTATTATATATTTTTATTTTGTTCTTAATTTCTAAGATAACCTTTTAGTTTCAAAATCTACAAATTATGTCTACTTATTTTATTTTAACAAAAAATCAATAAAAGTAAAGTATTATTAAAATTAAACTTGTGGTACTAGTTATGTATTTTATATTTATCGTTTGTTATGTCATCATATTTTATAAATTAAATATATGTTATTGTTGTATTTTGAATTTTAAATCAATCCAATAGATTTCTTTTTAAGATAAAATTATATAAATGTAAATTTTTATTACATAACTTTTGTTTAGGTATAAAATGGTAAGATATAACAATTGAGGGATTACTTTGTAAACAAAAAAGCTCTACTCTAAAAATAGAGAAATAAATAGTGTTACTCCAATTTTGAAGTAAGATATAGAGTACCATTAGAGATGCCCTTAGACCGATGTCCGTAAATAGTAGGATTACTCTCGACATGCCGCAAAATATATATTTTTTTCACAATCATAATTAAATTAATTTAACATGTTTAGTATTCTAATATCTTGGTATTAACAAAATAATAGAATGATGGTTTATTTGTATTATACTACTGGATTAATAATATTTTAAATTTATATTAATGTCGTTTTACATTCATCTCATCTTTTTTTTTCAATCAAACTTTAATTAAAATAGAACTCCAAGATTGGTAGTCTGAACCAAAGAGAAAGTGTTTACAAAAGAAATTCATGAGATTAACGATATGGATGACCGAGCGAGGCAATTCTCTTTCAAGATTCGACAAGCGTGAAATCTTATACATGCTAAAGAGTGGAAAATCTAGAGCAGGTGAAATTTATCTAGAAAGTTAGAAAACACCGGTCAATCTTCAGAGATTTAGATCATTGTAACTAGTTTTCAACTTGTCTCATCTTATAACCCCGTTATGTGATATTTTAAAATTTTATATCTGCCATAATTTAAGGGTTCAACTTAAATTAAATTAAACATATACAAAATTTAAAATTTGAATATGCTTGTCAAGTTAAAGTTTCTACTCACTCGGATTTAGATTCAAATTTGATCTTATTTGTAATATGAATTATATCTTTGTCTAAAAACTATTTTTAGACGAAGTGGAATGTTAAATTTTTATATGTATGTTTCTAAAATTTTGAATCACAATATATGTAAAAAGAGATTATTTTTTTATTAACTTAATTTATTTTTTATTGATCAAAGAGGTGTTATCATTCCATTAATTAGAAAGTAACAGACAATGCATAAATTGTTTAAAGTACAACAGAGGATAAAAAAAACCAAAGCATAGAGCAATGAAAGTACAAGGATAGATAGGAGCATTCGATGTGAAGAGCTTGAGAGCTATGAACCACATGCTAGGAAGCAGCATGGAACATGTGAGGTCAAGGCAAACCGATGCAGACTCCATGAACAAGTCAAAGGAGTAGAAAGCCACTGTCTTGAATCTTCGAAGACTTGGCGGAGATGAGAATGGCAAAACTGAGTTGCCAAAGGATCGAGCAGGGGAGCTGAGGCTCTGATAACCAGTTACTACAGAGGTAGTTGTTGGTCCAAGGATGATAGGGCAGGACTTGAAGAGGTTGTGGTAACCACTCCTCCTTGAAGTGAGGGTCATAATGCCACTAGTCTTCAAGATTATATGCAGGGACTTCAGAAAGTAGTTGGTTTGCGGGTTAAAGATCTTTGAAATTTGGTGAGATAAAGGTAGAGAGTTGATGAAGCATCGGTAACCCCAACTCCATAGAGGTGGGATCATAATGCCAAGCTTCACCAAGCAAACTCCATAAGCGGGATCATCCCTAGGGTAACCGATTAACATGATTTTCAAAAGACTCCTAAGCCAATCTAGCAATAGTGGTGGTTTAAGATTCAAAAGCAATCTTCGGACTAAAGAAACCAATAAACTAACCAATGATTGCTTAGGGTGGGAAAGAGTATAGTTCATATCAAACCCGGATACACACTCGTTTCGACACAAATGATTATCAATTATTCTAGAAAGATCAAGTGTTCTGCTACCGAGGTTAACTCGTCTTGACCAAGCAGAAAATATTGATACTAACAGATTTGATCGTGATATACAACTATCGAAATGTGGTCGGATTAGGTACCAGTTCAGGGGTGTACCATAGTTTAACCAAGGTAAACTATCTACCGTGCAACTGAGATATGAGTGGAGAGCAAACCTGGTCCAGAGAGGTAACAACCGGGGAAACAGAGAGTGCCAGAGTTTTGAAATCGTTGTCAAGATCTTCCATGGCCCTGACATCAACACAGAGCTCCCGTCCATCTGCTTCCGAATAAAACATTTGGGGAGTGGATGTAGATCCGAGGAGCGGAGAGTTGTTGCAGTTGATTGCGGGATGAGCCAGATCGCTGGATAGAGTTCAAGATCCACCGGCTGAGGAAGAGGAGATTGAAGTTGAAGCAGTTTTGGAATGGAGATTTGAGATGTCATAACCAATCCGATAGAACCAACAAACGCAGAGACCAAACTTAAAAGACATATGAGACGATAGAGAGGAAGAAATGGTATCCCAGAGACGCCGACCGACATCAACGCCGCCGGAAGTGAGAGCTTCGGAGATGTGCAAGAGAGAGTTTACGGCTAGGGCAAACTCATTAACTTAATTTATATAATAATAATTTCAAACAATTTAAACAAAATTAGTACAGTTAGTACGTCAATTTTGATTCGAATTCGGTTCCTCGAAATTCGGTTTTGTTTTAGTTGGGTACATTTGAATTGGCTTTTTGGGGCAGAACTAGTTAACACATTCGATATGATATGTCAAAATAAATTAATCCAATTATAATTATATGAAAAATTGTTTCACAGTATACCGAAATCCTAGTTTAATGTTTTATAAGACATAGCAGCGCAAAGCAACACTGTTATCCTAAAGGCTTCAAATACTTTTCAGAAAATAGCGAGAGAAACCACAAAACAGCACTGTTTATGCCAAAAGAACACTGATTCGAGAAAAGCAGACCAAAACAGAACTGTTTCTCCTCCGATAACCACTTCAAGTTCAACCCCTAGCTAAACCAACTCCAATTTCCGGTACCTCGAGTTCATTTATTTAGCCTCTAAACCGAATCCTAATTATTTCGGTTACGGATTTAAAACCAATCCTAAAGAACAACAACACTGAAAAAGCCAACATTGAACATGTTTATTATACCTGGGACCATAATTCTAGTTTAACATTGTGTTTCTCCCAAAACAATTTTTCTTTCTTTCTTTGTTTAAACGAAAGATTCACTCTTCAAGAGAGGCTTTAGAGCTTGGGAGTTGCAAAGACTCTAGCCTCCACACCAAGAATACCACAAAGCTCCGGATACAAACTCTTCCTTATCGACGCATACACCTCACCACTCCACTTCTTCGCCGCCAACTTCTCACCAAGGCGCACAGTAGCCTCCACAACACTTTCCGCACTATCATACCCCGCAGCGTCAACGATCCCCAAACCCACCGCTTCTTCTCCTCTGATCTTCTTCCCACTCAGCAACAGCTCTCTCCTCGCCGCACTCGTCCCGATCTTCGCCCTAACCAACGCCGAGAAATATTCCGGCATCGAAAGACCTATGTCAACCTCGCTCATGTACAGAACCCCACGGTCTTTCCTCATGAACACGTAGTCGTGGCTCAAAGCCAGAATCAGTCCCGCGGCGGCGGCGTGGCCGTTCAAGGCGGCGATCGTCGGCATAGGGAGATCGAGAAGCGCTGCGACAACCGGTTTGAATGATTCGACCATCTGGTGAAGCCGGTTCGCGGCTCCGGTTTTGGATCCGGCGGTTTGAGCCCAGGCGAGATCGAAGCCGTTGGAGAAGAATTTGCCGTGACCGGTGGTGATGAGCACGGATCCACGTTTGGACTGAGATTTGGCTTGATCGAGGAGGGAGAGGATGGTGGCGATCGTGTCGGGATGGAATCTGTGTTCGCCGTCGCCGGTAAGGGTTAAGAGGAAGAGATCGCCGCGTTTCTCTAACGTACACATGGTGGTGGTGGTGATCGGAGGAAGAATGATTGCAATTGAAATTGAAATTGAAATGTGTGACTTTGGTGAGGTTGAATTATGTTACGGAGAGATCTTATCTTTGATTAATAAATATTTTAATTGATGGGTTCACTTAATAAAGGCCCATGGGCCGGCGTGAACTAATCTCCTATTTTTTGGTCAAACTCAAAATTTAATTTTAGATGGTATTTCCTTTTAGGAGTGATCACACTATGCAAAACAATTAAAAGAAACAACTAGATGAGTAATAGCACGGGTTGAACTTTATATTACACAAAAATTATGTATATTTTTTGTATATTAAAATAGTTTTTCATATTTTTAATTAATTTTTAAACAATATTATCATATAATCTTAATATTTTAATTTAAGCTCTCATCCATTATAAAAATCATAACTCAATTTATCATATAATCTACTACATGTAAACTCATATATCGCTTACAATTGTTAATTCAGAAGATTTTGTAAAAAGTTTGTTTATATTGTCAAATTTGTTTATATATTTTATTCTTTAAAGTGGTATTATTCTTCCGAATTAATTGGCTAATAATAGTGTGAATGATTAAGGTAAAATTTCTGTAGATATTGTGGTTCGTGTCAAGATTCATTGTTATTATCAATAATACATCTAAAATAATTAAGGAAACCAGTAAATCTCGATTACAATAATCAAGTGAACTCGTAAATCCAAACTATACAAATAATATACTTAAATTATTAATGTATTAATTTTATTAATATACTTTCCTTTTACCCGTAAATTTAGACTATACAAATAATGTTTTTTTTGTATGAATATGGTGTATTCCGGTGAATGGAGATGTCAATGATTTATATTAAAAGTTTGGATAGGTGTTAGATAAGATTTTATTTTGGTTGCATAATCAGAAATCACAATTAACATTGATTAATTTATGAGATTTTTTTTGCCTTATGTAAATATACTCTTTGGAGATTTTATTTTATCTTTTGGAATATCATTTTTTAAGAATATCCTAAATTTAGGTATAACTAATGGTTACAATCCATATAACCTATTTTGTAACCAACTAATGAATCAAATAATAATATAACTTTATAACCTATAACTATTATATAGTGTACCAAAAAAAAATTGTGTACTTCTGTATTATATAGGGAATGTGTTGATAAGCTTGAACTTTTGTGTTGAATAGTGTTTAAAAAAAATAAGATCTATACTATAAAATGATGTTTTGAATTATAATTTTGTTCATAAAAGAATGATTTTATTGATTATATAAAAAATTAAAATATAAATATTTTATATGTAAACAAATAAATGTTTATTGTACTTGATTTGTCCTATTTTGGTGGTGGTTGACGACGGTCCAAAACAATTCAAGAGGTGACACAAATATCTCACTCACAAAATTTGTCTCCAAAAAACTCGATAAGTGCAAATTTGTGTGTACCGAGTAGACTTTGATCTTTATGGCTACAGCATATGACTTGACACTCATTTTTTCTGCATTCTTGCATGGTCTTCAAACCGTATAATGCATGTTACAAAAGAATAGTACTAGATAAATGATGTGATATTCAAGATACAATATTATAATATAAAAATCCATTTTTCAAGTTGTAAAAAACATGAATATGCACTTAGCTGGGACCATTCTACAAATCAATGACAGAACTTTATTTTGTTTTTTAGTTTTTATATCCAAGAGGTTCTAAACACATAGGTATGTGAATCTAATTATTCACTCTCTATCAAAATAGAAGTCGATTGCATGGGGAGACTTTCCCACTTCTTTTGAATCTAATTAGGCTGGCAAGCGTTACTTGATAAAAGACACCATCATAAATTATTATTTGACGTGAACAATATTTTTATTTGTATGTATAGATATATATATATAAAATATTTTATGTGGTTTATTGAAAAAACTCCACCCATTTTTTTATATTAATAATAATAATAAATACAATATTATAATTAAAAATTTCAAACTACTTAATTAAATCAACCCAAACCACAACTCATCCTTAAACTAACAATAACCATTAAGCACAGCGGAAACATACCAATAATACAAAAGCCAACATTTCATCAATACAATAACACTTCCTAACCATTCTATCCAACAACCTAACATAGCTCTAACCAAGGTTCCAACATAAATAATATATCCAACACACACAAACAAGATCCTAGAGCATCCTCCTCCTCATCGCCATGATTTCACGTCACAAACCTTCACACCACAAACAACAATTGAGATACGTAAGTATTATCACAAATACTTAGTAAGGTAATCCTCCCATCTACTAGGATATACACACAAGCAACTGAGATTCTAATGTTTAACAAACAACAACAAACCAGGAAAATCACGCAACAGAAAAGTTGGTGTTGATCGACACTAGAGTGGTGTTGATCGACACTAGAGTGGTGTCGATCGACAGTGGCTCCAACATGGTGTCGATCGACACTCACCTGGTGTCGATCGACACCGACTCTGCAACGCGATCTGCACAAAGCCAAAAGTCGAAGTTCCGTTTCCTAAATCCTCCAAATCGTCCAAAACTCCTGGAAACTCATGGAAACCCACATCCAACCACAAAGACACAAGAATACAACTAGTGGCCCCATACCCACTAGCCACCTAACCACAATCACAATCAACAGTAAAAATAACCAATACCAATATCCAATAATTATAACATACACAATATCCAAAATTCAACCAACAGGAATCATGGAACCAGCAACCTAGCAATGTTTCTAATGACCTAACTCTAGCAACCTAGCAATGTCAGACAACAACGAATTGAGTCACTAGATCATCCTCAAGTTACTACTTCAGCTCTACTAGACTAATAATCAAGTATGCCGACATCAACTCACCACCTCTCGAATATCAACACCTCTTGCCTATCCAAAAGGCTCTAGTAACTTGTCTCTTAGGGAAAACTTCCACAAGATAGCTTATTCCAAAAATAGCTTTCCGCTTTGCAATTCTCCACAGCAAATCATCAATACGAGCGTAATAAAACAAACAAGTACCATATGTTCGCATATTCTGATTCACCGCATCAAATGCTTTGCAGGCCGCTAACTCAAACCACTTGACTTATTCCCTCCAACAAGCTTACCAAAACCTTGAATCTAGCAACCCTATCCATCTCCGATGAATTTCATCCAACATCGTCGCAACAATTAGTTTATCCTGCCATGAAGGCTTCTCGTGAACATATGTACCTGGCAACCATGTCATTGCCGGCTCATACCTGCTGCAGCTCTCCTTCCCGGGACTCTAGCACCACCGGCCACCCAATCCTGGCACATCAGCCACACATTAATGACCGCACCGGTCATAAAACCTGGCACACCGGCCAACATAATCCTAAAATCCAAGATTAAACCACCATCACTCTCGAGGTCTACATTTCGCCGTCATGTGAATATTCACTTTCTATACATTGCTTGCTCCCAACTCTTCCACCCTTAGGTTGCAACCTTCGAGCCATACCGATCTCACTCTCAGACCAGCGTCTTCGAGTTATACCTTCTCACTCTTGGACAACAATCCTCAAGATATCGGTATCAGGGGAACTACTCATCCCCTTAGGGGAACATCATCCCCTCTACCACTCTCGGAGCCCTTAGTCTTTTGAGCTATCGGTATTCAGGGGAATCGCCATCCCCTCAGGAGCAACAATCTTTAACGACTATAAACATCTCCCGACCAAAAGTACCTTCTGTGGTCCGAGTATAACATTGCAATGTTACACCTGCCCACTTAACTTCTAATATCCAACTGGATTAACCACCAAGCAGCAAAATATCTGCTCCAACTGCATATATCCACCTATCCGCCTCTCTAAGCTCGATACCTCTCGAGAAGAATCTCGCACCGGTCATCGCACCTGTCCTAGACTTTTTTTGCTCCCAACTCATCCACTCTCAGGTCAAAATCTTTGAGCCATACCTATCTCAGTCTCAGACCACCGTCCTCGAGTCATATCGTCTCACTCTTGGGTCGTCACCCTCGAGATCTCAGTACCAGGGGAACCACCATCCCCTCAGGAGAAGCACCATCTCCCAGGAGAACCACCATCTCCTCTACCACTCTCAGGGCCCACCACCCCTCAAGCTATCGGTATACAGGGGAACCACCATCCCCTCAGGAGAACCACCATCTCCTCTGCCGCTCTCAGGGCCCACTACCCCTCAAGCTATAAGTATAAAGGGGAACCACCATCCCCTCAGGAGAACCACCATCTCCTTATGAGTTGTTCAGAACCCACCATCCCTAGAGCAAACAAGTTTTGACATCTCCAAGCACTTTCCGACTAGAATCACTTCCCATGGTCCGCGTCGCAATGTCATACTAACCACCATATACTCCTTCCCGAATACCACCATGACCACCACCAGGTCACCTAGGAAACACCCTACCCTTAAGGTATTTTCCGAACACTTTCCAAAAATAGTAAAGTTCTAACTTCCATACCAACTTTCCATTTGTAGAAACTTTCTATTTATAGAAACTTTCCATTTATCGAATTCTTGATCTATTTCCTTTTTCAAATGACACACGAGTCGAAAAATTTCATAAAAGAAACTCATCTTAATAAAACTTCAAAGTGCAACAATCGTTTATAATCCCAAAAATGAAAAACAAAGCAACCAACAAAAATTAATAATAATAAAAAAAACAAGCTCTGGATCTGCTACTCAGTCCTCCCGTCGCCATATAGTGTAAATTCATGGTACTCCTCCTGTCTGCGCTCCCAGCTTTACCGCTGGTTGAGCTACCGCCACTGCCAACGGCTGCAACTTAGGACAGCGAGGCTTTACATGCGCCACCTCCCCATAGTGAAAGCACACTCGAAGATCTCCATGCGGTCCATCTCTCTTGGGACAGTTTGCCAGCTTGTGATCCTTGTTCCCGCATCCAAAGCATCCTCGTCCGCCTTGGATCACCCCTGAAGTACTCTCCAATTTCTTCTTTTGATCCTGCTTCGGTTGAGTCTCACTTGTCTGAACCGCTGGACTGACCATCACAACCTGTGCCCGGATGTCCTCCTCAATCTCAGCTGCGGTTTCAACCAACTCCGCTCTCGTAGCATAACTTCGTCCTTTACAGTGAACCCTCAAGTCATCACAAAAGGCCCCCATAAACCTCCTGATCTGAGCTACCTTAGACTCCATCGCCTGACCCTCATACATCAGAAGTCGACTGAATTCCAAGTCCAGCTCCCGCACCGTCCGAGTCCCTTGAGATAACTGTAGGAACTGCACCTCTAAACGGTCTAGTGCCTCTCTAGGAAAATACTTGCGGTTGAACTCCTCCACAAAGTCAGCCCAAGACATCTCCCTCTGCACTCTCCTAACAGCCACTGATCTCCCCCACAACTGAGCGTCACCAGTCAGGTTGTGGATCCTATGTCCACCCAAAACTCCTTAGGACATCTGAGTGACTGAAAATTACGTTCCACTCTCGTCCTCCACGCATCTGCAACAGTAGGGTTAATACCACCCGAAAACCGCTCAGTACCGATGTAGTTCATCTCCCTTAGCAAACTGACATAACAAGAATGAACTCCTACATCCGCAACCACTGGCTGCTGCACCCCCACCGCCACTGGCGGTACTACCTGAGCCTGAGCCGGTACCACTCCCGGTATCCGCTCTAACAACTGTGTCAACAAGCCCGCTAGGTCAGGGGCTCCACCTTCTAATACTCCCGCACCCAGAACCCTAGCATCCCCGGCCACCCAGGCACCGACACCACCCACACCGACTCCATCAGTACCTACGGTCCTCTCAGTACCCCCGGCTACACTCATGGACCCCTCCTGGAAGCCCTGCGACTCGCCGACATCCTCAACTATCACACTCTGGTCAACAGACTCACTAACTGTCGGGACTCTGCCCCTGCCATGACCACGTCCAGGTCCACAACCAGCAACAACACCACCTCTAACCATCTTCACTACCCAGAACAGAAGACTAAGCACACAATTCAAAACCGCACACAAAGCATACATCTTACCGTGGAATCTTATTGAAGGCTCGAAGAGGATGATACTAGGACTCCATATCACAAAAAATTGACTAACTACTCATAATTAATTCCATCATACAACGTCATGCATCAACAAACATAGAGATCAGTTCAACCAATTAAATCTCTAAACCGCTCTAAACCATCCACTTAACCATGCTAGAACCGTAAGAGCTCTGATACCAAACTGAAATGACCAACCCGTTTTTTTTATAATAATAATAATAATAAATACAATATATAATTAAGCATTCCATACTACTTAATTAAACCAACCCAAACCATAACTCATCATTAAACCAGCAATAACCATTAAGCACAGCGGAAACATACCAATAATACAAAAGCCAACATTTCATCAATACAATGACATTTCCTAACTATTCTATCCAACAACCTAACATAGCTCTAACCAAGGTTCCAACATAAACAATATATCCAACACACACAAACGAGACCCTAGATCATCCTCCTCCTCATCGCCATGATTCCACGTCACAAACCTGCACACCACAAACTACAATTGAGATGCGTAAGTATTATCACAAATACTTAGTAAGACAATCTTCCCATCTAATAGGCTATGCACACAAGCAACTGAGATTCCAATGTTTAACAAATAACAACAAACACAACAAACCAGGAAATCACGCAATAGACAAGTTGGTGTTGACCGACACCAGAGTGGTATTGACCGACACCAAAGTGGTGATGATCGACACTAGAGTGGTGTCGATCGACACTGGCTCCAACCTAGTGCCGATCGACACCAACTCTGCAATGCGATCTACACGAAGCCGAAATTCGAAGTTCCGCTTCCCAAATCCTCCAAATCGTCCAGAACTCATCCAAAACTCATGGAAACTCATGGAAACCCACATCCAACCACAAAAACACAAGAATACAACACAAACAGCCACAAAACAAGCAAAACAAAGGATTCTCAAGCTTAGATCAGCCATGGTCATGCACTCACCTCTTTTGCAGAAAGTTCTGACCCAACAACGACGAATCCAGCACCCTAGGAAGTTTCTCCTTCTTCTCTAGCACAAGATTTCTCCTCCACAGGAACAGATCACCTAAACAAGCCAAGAATCTCCCCCAAAACTCACCAAACTCTCAAACCTTCTATTTTCTCCCTTTTCCTCTCAAAAACGGCGACCAACTCTCTCTATCCACGACCCTAGGTCGACTTCCTCTATAAAGATGTCGGTTTGAGACTTCAATTGAACCAGACCCAACAAAAACGACGAATTAAAAAAACCATGTCAAACCAAAATTGATGGTGTCGATCGACACTCCTCTTGGTGTCGATCGACACTCACTCCCAAAATCCCCAATTTGGTTCACGGATGTTACATTTATTAATTAAGAAAAATAATCATCTTATTAGATAAAATTTGGTTTTCAAAGTTAGTAACTCACGTGATCGTAACACGTATTAATTTTAACGGTTAGAGATTTTGTCATATGTTATACAAAAACTTTGTTTCAACAAATTTTAAAATTAATAAGATAATTATAAGAAATAAAATATTTTAATAATTTTAATAAATATAGAAGATAATTATTATATGTATATAAAAAGATAATACTAATCCTAATTCTAAATTATTAATTCTATAAGAAAAAGAATTAAGGAAATTATACAGTTAATTTATATAATACTATAATTAATAAAACTATACTATCAATTATTAATCGTAAAAGAAAAAAGATTTTAGATATTCACCATTTTAGTTAAATTGTTGTTATAGTTTTTTCAAATACACCACCATTAAACTTTGTTATATTATTAAAGCTATGTGCAATTTTATGAACTATATTAATTATATTTTTTTGTCTTTTTTCTTTCTGTTTGTCCAAATTTAACTATGAGATCAGACTTTAAGAAAATATATATATGTTATGTAAATTAGAGCATATATTTACATATTATGCATATATATATATATATATTTTTTTTTCTTAGAAGTAAGTTTACCTTTAAATTGATAAAAATTTGAGGAAAATTAATAAATGTCTATGAATTTTTGGTATTGTTACTTTTTCAATAATGAGATAATATTAGTCTTCACTTTTTTCTTTGAGAATTATGTTTCACTCATTTTTTATTGTTTTTAATATTAAGCAAGATATAACTTTGATACGATGCACATATTTTTAGATTTGAATATTGTAAATGCTATTTATTGGGATTGAGTACATAGAATTAAAATCTAATATTAATATGATGCAATAATATACAGTAAAATTTTATTGCAAAATAGAATACGTGATATGTAAATCCGGTTTAAAACATATATATATATATATATTTGAAATATAACTTAAAATTAACATATTTTCTTATATTCGAGTTAATACGCGGGTCTAATCTAATATACGATATAGATGAATCTTCATAGTTCACACCATGATTTTAATAGAGTGTAGCAATATATATACACCTTACATTCGAGTGTATCTAATCTGAAATCAACCAAACTCTCTGAAGTGTAAGGTGTACATGTATTGCACCTCTAGAATGTTAGAAGGAAAAACTTAAACACCTCACTGTTATATGCGCCAATGAAATCACCAAACTCCCTTATTTGAGAGGGATTACACTTTACAATTTCCCATAGTCTATCTTCATCGGGTGAGAGACGGTAACCTAGTACATCCAGCGACCATTTCGATGAAATGAATTCCTACTGCTTTAAGACGTTGGATGATTCTGAGTGGCGGTCGTTCCTTCACAGCGACCATTTCAATAATAATCTCGCCAAAATAACCTAATAATCGCAACATTTCTTTAATCGACCCATACTACCAAACTGGATCATCTCTAGTTGGGAATCCGACATTCTCCCAATCGATCCACACATATATTATAGAGTAATTTGGCATGATTGTGTTGGATGTGAAGGATGAAGAAATGAATGCAGCTAATCCTCTTTTCGACTCTTCCACTCCAGTATCGCGATATCAATCAAAACACTAATAGGAATGAAATTAACAAAACGACACCGTACTATTATTAAACGTCTGTCATCTCTATTTTCGATTTTATATATATATATATATATATATATATATATGTATATTATATTATCCTTTTCTTTTTGAAATTGACAAGAAAATACATAAGTAAAACAATACTATTACTTTCATCATGCAATACAAATTCATTTTTATAAGCTTATATATATTTTTGACAAAAAAAAAAAAAAAAAAAAAAAAAAAAAAAAAAAAAAAAAAAAAAAAAAAAA
>NC_025695.1:18550451-18589617 GCF_000633955.1 Camelina sativa | reverse complement strand
ACAGTAATCTCACTTTTCGAAAGAAAAAAATTCAGTTTTCGAAACGGGGTACTTATCACACATCTCGTGTGTGTAACAAAAATATCATGTTCACCTCTATAAATTAATAGTGTTTGGGACTTGTGATATTAAGCGAACTTTTAAAACTACGCTACATTTACTTGTGGTTTATACAGTTTTATCCAAAAAATTTGGTTAATCTAGCAACAGAACCTTGTAAATTTCAAACAAAACAAATTTATGAAAATAAAAGCCTCGTGTTTTCTTTCTACCATCACAATCACAACTACATGTCCTACATTCACTTCTCTCCCAAATAAATTCAAACAAAAACATATGAATCATGGCGTATCGAAGTAAGAATCCCACTAATGCCTCTCAACATTCCCAAACACATTATATTTCCAAGAATACTTCTCCCGAAAATCAAAAACCTTCTCGTTCCCTTCCTTAACCCTTCTACCCTCTGCAACACTCCTTCCACCGCAACATCAAATGCATCTTCAAACCTTCCCGTATCTTCACTCTTGCTCGACGGGTTAAAATACATTAGCCTCGGTATCAGCCTTATCACTTGCTCTCTCATCGCGAAGACTCTCGTCCTTGGGATCCTACTCAAAACATTCTCTATCCTCACTTTACCTTCTTTCACGTTTGGCAATAAATATATAATTTTTAGTGTTAATAATTTAAAACTTTTTTTTGGTTCTCGTCTAATTGGCAGCGACTCATCTTATTTAAGTTTGTTACTTTAATAATTTAATTTAATAATAAAAAAGACCATATTATTTAAACTTACAATGTCACAAACTAAAAGAAACGTAGTTTATAGTTTATCCTTTATACTTAGAAAATAGATCACATTGACTTTTGTAGGGCATTAGTCATTTTTTCAAACATTTTTCTCCAATAAGACAATGAATATTTCCAAGAGGCTTAGAGATTGTGACTTGCCAAGTTATTGCCCGTTAAGTTCAGCATCCGACAAAGCTCCGGATACAAACTCTTCCTTATGGATACATACACCTCACCATTCCATTTCTTTGCGGCCAATCTTTCCCCTAAGTTCACTGTTTCCTCCACCACACCTGCCGCACTATCATGCGCCGCCGAGTCCACGATCCCAAGAGCCACGGCTTCTTCTCCTTTAAGCTTCTTCCCGCTCAGCAACAGCTCACGCCTCGCGATACCTGACCCAACCTTAGCCACGACCAATTCAGAGAAGTAGTCTGGCACCGGCAGCCCAATGTCCAACTCGCTCATGTAGAGAACCCCACGGTCTTTCCTCATGAAAACGTAGTCGTGGCTCAGCGCGAACATCAACCCCGAGGCAGCCGCGTGGCCGTTCAAGGCGGCTATTGTTGGCATGGGGAGATCAAGGAGCGCTGCAATCACGGTCTTGAAGGATTTGACCATTTGGTGCATCCGTTCTATGGCCCCGGATCCAGCGGATTGAGCCCATGCAAGATCGAAGCCGTTGGAGAAGAATTTTCCATGACCGGTCGTGATGAGGACAGATCCCTTTGTGGACTGAGATTTGGCTTGTTGGAGAAGCGAGAGAACGGATGCGATAGTATCCGGGTGGAATCTGTGCTCGTCGTCACCTGTTAGGGTTAGGAGAAAGAGATCCCCACGCTTTTCTAACGTACACATGGTGTGTATGTTAAGGATTTAGGAGTGAGTTGGTAAAAAAAACTGTGATGTTGAAGTGAGAATGAAGTTGAATAATTAATAGTGGGAGGGGGAACGAGAAGAGACACAACATGTACATTTATTAGACATGTTTTGCCACTAAGTCTTTAAATTGGGTAATCTTCCCAACCATTTTGATGTCAGTGTCACCATGTTATAGTTTAATAAATGCCGACGAGGCAATGCGTACTTGTGTAGGAATGTGTAATTTTCTTGCTTGAAAAGAAATTCGAATTGTTTATTTTCTTGTACATGATGATTACCAATTTCTCCTTCGACAACTAAGAGTGATTGAGTATAGAACTTTCGTAAATCATTTTTTCCAATGACAGGTGATTAACAATTTCACTGTGGTTAAACACTTAACTAGACGTAAGATTTTTTTTATCTATATAACTAGTTTGATATGAACATCTATCTATGAATATTATTTTCAAGCGTATTGGCATGATTTGATTGGGATTTATATTTTAGCATCAGGAGACAATGGACATATTCGTAAGAGACCAACTTGATTAGTTAAATTAGTTCACTAACTCTAAGTTGTGAAAACAACAGTTGGTAGATCTGTCCACCAACTCTTCTATTAAATACACACGCGCTACATAGGAAAAAAAACAGTATCTATCTATAAACCTAGATTGGATCAGCCGGTGTTGAATGCTATAAAACCAGACTCTTAACGATTTCATGTCGCATTGAACTTGAAAAGACGGGCAGGAAATCGTAAAATGATAACGAAATTTAAACGACATAATTGATAAAATCCATGCTTTCGATTTTTAAAATTTTGATGTTTTAATATTTATTTCTGAATAATATGCAATTTGCGGGTCTCACTCCAGATAGGAACAATATGACGATATTAGCAGGACCACTAAACTACTTGATTTCGTGAGAGAGATATCATTACATGAATCATGCTAGTCGGCCCGACCTGGCGTGGATGAACATGATTTTCTTGGGATTAGATTTTTAAACTAGGTCCGGTCCGAACCGGGTATAGGGTTCTTCTAACCCGAAGTTCATGGTTAGTACTTATTATTACTTATTAGAACTTAGAAAGTGCTTTATTTTTTTTTATTTTTTTTTGTTAAACAGGTTCATGGTATATACATATTCATCATATTCACTCATGGCACACAGCTTATACTAAATCCAGTAGAACATATGTTCAACAAGTACGAGAGAGTGAAGCCAATGTTGTACAACACCACTCTATGTTTATGAAAATATTGAATGGTAAAAATATGACAACATTAGCATTTTGCAATATGACAATACTATAACAATAAAGTTTTATTATAAAACTAGATAGTTACCCGTGCTGTACAACACAGAGAAATGTTTACGTAAACTTTACTGTAATTTGTTAGTTATAAAATAATAGTAGAAGTTTTTATTTAATTTACTCTATACAGTTTATAATTTTTTACATTTAATTTACTTTGTTCCATAATCTGATTTGAACCTAGTAAATGATACAATGCTCAATCCATAAATTATATAAATTTAGTAAAACTCATAAAATAAAACAAAACTCGTATTGAAGCGGTGGTGTTTAGAAATCTCAAAGTAACTTTTTTGATATTTTTTTTAGTTGTATATATTATATTGAATAAAATCTAACACTTGTGATTTCTTCAATTTTAATACGATGTCACTCCGTCGATGTACAGTGTGAAACAATATTCAATAAATTAGATATAATATTTTATATTTTTAAAATATAAGCAATGTTGTATTTTAGTTTTAAGAAATATATGTCATTATTAAATGATTTCAAAATGCAAATATTTAATCTTAGTTTTATAGATAAAATTAAGTTTTATAATATTCTAAATAGTTTGTTATTGTTTCATAAGATTTCTGTAAAAAATAAATAGAATCTATTAAATAATTTTATTATTTTGTAAACCAATATAAAATTTTCTTTGGTTAGTTATTAAATTAATTAAAATACAATGACATTTTTGTAAAATGCCACATGATAGTAGGGTTAAATTTCTAACAACATTGCTTAAATAAGTATATATAATTTTCGAAGTCATCTAGATTAATAAAAAAAATTGACATAATTTAAATGTGTTTTGGGAAAATATAAAAAGAATTTCAACAAAGAAAATAGAAGAGAAAATTCAAAAAATGAATTGGTCAAAGAATAATCCAAACAGAAACAGAAAAAAAGGGAAGACAAATCAGCTCAATTTTCTTTCTTCAACTCTTTGACCAAACCCAAGCGTGTACCTTAGTCAGTCAACATGTTACAAGTCGTGTCCCCTCATCAGGCCCTCACCTTATATATACCATCTACATAAAACATCAGATATCACACACTAACATCAACAAATAATTTGTGTTCAGATACAAAAAGTACTCAATCACTTCCTATCAAAAAAAAAAGAAAAAAAGCTCAATTACCAACAAAGTTGATCACAAATCTAATCTTTATGGCGTCCAGGATGCAAAGAACAACCAGTTGCCCCACTGGAAACGATCAGCAACGTAGCCAGCTACAAAGACGAGGTCCGTCTTTAATGATTAAACCATCGTCGGTTAGTAACTGGAACGTGGTCATCCCTCTCCTCTCTCCGGTTCCTCCTTCCCCAACATCGTCCTTCGAATTTCAATCGCATGTTCCTCCGCCGCAGAACAAGACTGAGAAACCGGGGGAAGAGGAGGTGAAGAAGACGCCGGTTTTCAAGAAATGGAAACATCCAGCGTCGCCAGTCTCATACGAGCCGACTACGTTTGTCCTACCTTTCATCTCGGTTTAGCGTCCAGCCACAACATCAACATGTGAAGCTTGTCCGTGTAACAACAACAACACGCGTCTTAACTCTTAACAATTTTTACACGTTTTGTAAAAATCTAACAACACAAAAGGACTAAATGAATAATGAATGATATTGAGCATACTTCAGATTTTTTTGTTTGCAACGACACTAACTAGTCAAGAGAACTCGTTACAGATAATTTTATTTTATTTTATATCATTATTTTTTTTGGACAAACGTTACAGATAATTTTATAATAATGTGAACCGTCGTTTAATCTATTATTGATTAATATGTATCGGATGCTCAATCTTTGTCTTGTTTTGGACGTTTCAGATGATCAATCTTGAATCACAATAATTATACTGTATATTCCTGAATCAACAAGTTGTGTTTACTTATCCTAACACGTTAACCATCATCAATTTCATTATCTAAAAAACGAATGAGACATATGGGCCGAATTAGGCCCAATAAGCTCTCAATTCGTCTCTTCTTCTAGGGACTTGTAACACAGTTATGAACTTTCCGTACGTTTCTCGCAAACCAAAAAAACCTTAAAAAGTTTCATGGAATTGGATCAAAATCGAGAATCCCGACGCAATGCTCTGATTCCTCTGTGATGATGAGTTCTTCGTAAGAGAGTAGAAGCGAAGACGAATCAAAGTGATGGTTCGAGATATGAACTATCGAAGGTTTGATTTTTGAGCTCTTCTTCCTCTTCATCCTTTGAATTTTGTCCAGATCTCTTCAAAAAATCTTTCAGATTCCTTCGTTTCTGAGATTTAGTTTTCGAATTTTTTTGATATAGACTTCGAATTACAGTTGTCTAGATATTGATTTGAGAAAAAAATTGGATCTGATTATTTTGCAGGGAGAACCGTGCTTCGAGATCGTCACTCTTTGATGGTCTTGATGGACTTGAAGAAGGTAGATTGAGAGCTTCGTCTTCGTATCCTCATGAAGAACGTGACAACGACGAAGCTTTGGAGAATCTTCAGGACAGAGTTTCGTTTCTTAAGAGAGTATGTTTCTTTCTTTCATCTCTACAACTTAAAGATTCGAAAGATCATTACAAGTGTATGAACATTAGGATATAGATATGTTTAACAACACTTACGTGATTCTTGATTTGACTTGTTTGATTAACCTTTTATCTTCATTGAGAACATTCCCTTTAAACCATTGCTAAAGTATCAAAATGTCTTTGTAATGTTATTCTCTTCCTTGTCTTGTGAGATCTAGCTTGCTTGAGATGTAAGTTGAGGCAACAATATCTCAATAGTACGTGTAGAGTCTAATTGAATTTGTGACAATATCTTTGCAATGACTCTAAACCCTGATTGAATCTTTTGGAGGCGACGAGCATTGAGCTATGATCTAATGCTTTTTTTTTAAAAAATGCCTTTTTGTTTTTCATTTTAGATGTTATGTTCTCTCTACCTGAGATGTCAGGTTTAGCTTACCTGAGATGTGTAAGTTTGTTAATAATATCTTTTCAGGTGACTGGAGACATACATGAAGAAGTTGAGAGTCATAACCGCTTGCTTGACAAAGTGGTAGGCTGAAGTTTGATTTCCATATGTTCCATTTTGTAGATCTGTGTCATATACTTTACTTCTAAGCTATTTTGTTGTCATATGTCTAGGGGAACAAAATGGATTCCGCGAGGGGAGTAATGTCTGGAACGATCAACCGTTTCAAGTTGGTATGTAAATAGATACCGTACCTTTTATGCTTGTTTTGTTAATCAAACTTTTATATAAAGGATCGACTTTAACGCGACAGGTCTTTGAGAAGAAGTCTAATCGAAAAAGTTGCAAACTCATTGCGTATTTTGTACTCCTGTTCTTGATCATGTATTACCTTATAAGGTAAAGTGCACTTCTTTGACTTGTGACAGATACTACTTTTTTTAACGGTCTGGTTCAAGTCTCTGTTCTTTGACTCTCAACTCAGAATTCTTATATTATGCTAATGGCTTGACAATCATTTGGATGTTGCAGGCTATTAAACTATATCAAAGGGTGAAATTTGGATGCAAGAAAAAGACAGTGTTACATGAGAATACTTGTTTGGACGTCTGGGAATCCAGAATAATTTACACTTCCTTTTTTGGGTTTCTCCTGATGAATGAATGATGCAGACACAGTGAACCAAAGTCAAGGGACCCATATTGAAACAAGACAAAGAAAGAGATTGTGAAGAGACTACTGAACTAACCGAAAGAAAAAGAAAAAAATGTTAGATAGAGACTTTTTTGTCTGATGCAATATCATCTCATGTCATTTCATGTATAATGTAGCAAAAGCTTCTTTATGATTTGTCAACTATTTGATCGCAAACAAACAAGGTCTTGGATCGTGTTAGCAATTTTGTCTACAAAAAAGCTTAATTGATTGATAAGCTTAATTATTAGGTTTTCTGTGAAAAAGTTTATATAGCACTTGTAATAGAAACAAAACAGATGACTTGACTTGGCGTTCGTGTTTCAAACCAATTTTCAAAATTTTCAGGCGCAAATACCGTCGTGTACTGTACACTGTGTACATGAGAAAAAGAGTTAAAAATTTTGGACGACTAGTAATAATAATAAGGACAAGTTGACAGGACAATGAGGACACTATGCCGAAGAGCTTGATTTTTTCCACTTTAGGTAACAAGTTGACAATAATCGACAAGTATATTTTTGGTTTTGTTATTGACAAGTTGACATGTACATTTCCAATGGTTCGGTTTCTCGGTCAAATCATCGTAACATTTCATTTATGTAGATTACACTCTCAACTATTGAATAAAAGACTGATTGATATAAGTTGCTATGTGAGAGTGAATGATAAGTTGCTATATGAGAGTCAATAATAAGTTGCTATGTAAAATAATGAAATTTTTGAAACGATTCTTTGGTCAAATGATCATTTAGCATCTTATTATCGTCAAAAATTTAAACTACACTTGAATACAAACTAAGGGAGTAGAAGATAATATTAGGTTTAGGCACAAAATATACAAGAAAAAAAAAGAACAATTAAATTTTTGTTATCTTATCAAATAACGAGTAACTTGTTGATTTTTTTTTTTCTTTTTATGTTATATTATACTTTCTCTTTTCTTGGATAATTTTTTGGGTTTTTTGTTTCTCGATCTTTTACACTCTAAATTGATATATTTCTCATAAAAAAATTGTTTGAGTAACATAGTTTTATTTGAAAATTAAGACATAGCTTACTTTATATTGGCTCTTTTAGTAATAGTGAAGTGAAAAGTAGTGTTGATACAACTATTAATTAGGAAACAAATGAAACATTAAATCAATTAAATAAGATAAACTGATTTAAAAAGTAAGTATAATTATTTTTAAATATGTGTTAAAAACACAGAAAATCATTTTTAAGAATAGAGAGAATATATGTTAAGTACCATGTTATTGTATGTGAATGTGATCTTTAAAGTAAATATAATAAAATAAATCAACACATGTTCTGGTACATATATATATTCAACAGAGTGCTATATTAAAAACAAATGTTTGGATTCACACGGAAAAATGTACATTATAATGCATTGTGATTAAAGATAACGTATTATTTTAAATTTGAATATAATTATTCCGGGATCATTAAATGGCAAACAGTAAGAACTTCGTCTCCACTCTCCACGATTAGATCCGTGAAATCAACTATTGGAAGAGAAAGAAAGTTTCATTCCACCCACTTTCATATAACACCAAAAGAAGCAAATAAAGCAGCCGTTACTTTGGCTAAAGAACCTATTCATAGAAATAATTTGTTTGTATCCTCATTTTTACATTTAATCTTGTATTTCACATTTCCTCCACTAGGATTTCATTCCATTAATATAATTCGATTGATGTTAAAAACAGAAAAGAATATACTTGCTGAAGAACAAAATGGTGAGCTACACGGTTGTGTAAGGTTTTGTTTGGAGTGAATCACCAACCATGTCGCAACACATGTACAACGTAAATCGAAATCATCATTTCTAAGAAAGCGAATCGAAAGAAATTTAGTAACTGACTTGCTTTCTTGAACAAACACTGATGGGTGTAATTATCTCCATTCGAGCTCTACCTCCTCTATCGACTCGCAAATTATCTTCTTAATTAGTTTAATGTCCACTAGTTAGGAACCGACTAAACTATAATACATACATCGGAGCACGCCTGCAGCTATGACATGTATGTATTCGAAGCTCTTAGCAAAACTGCAAAAGTGATACCTATTAGAAGCTATTTGGCGATTCCATGACCTGGGTCATATATTTGCCCTATATAAAATACCTCTTCACTATGGTTGATGGAAAAAAGATAGACAAGAAACTCAAGAACATCAACTCGTTTATTAACCTCCCCACATATGTATTTGTATACACTCGAAAGTACATGCTCGATCTGACCATATGTCAGAGATATCACATCTTTTAAAATATGCGGTTAGACAAACGAAATTCATATTTTAATAGAGTATATGAATTATGGTTTAATTAGTACTTTGATCCGAGATCATCTGCTTATAAAAAAAATATAGTATTTTGATATTAGTATATTTCATTATAAGTGTTGTTTAAAAGTTTTTCATATATATTGAAAAACCTAAAAACCTCTTCATAATACATTATTAATTTTATTGATTTTGTAGAGATAAAAATTAGAAAATAATAAAATTTGCTATAGCTGACATTTATTCTAGTATGAAAGGGTAGGATAACTCTCTCCGGTTTTATATACAAACTCGTTAATGCAATCATTATCAAACCAAGTTCTAAGTGACTTGTTTAACCATTAGCCACTTATGTTAAAACACAAAATATGTCAAGTGTGTGTACACTACACAGTACTTATATTAGATTTGAAGTGTTACTTTTTGGGTAAATTACATTAGAAGTTACATTGGATTAATTATTAAAACGTATTTAATATCAGTCATATCTTATTATAGAAATAGGGTGAGAGTTGTCGAGAGTGGAGACGTCGGGGCAAGGGAAAATGACGTGCTCCCCACCACCCAAATGCTCACGCGCACTATGCCCCACTCAACCCTAATTTCCAAAGCTAAATCTATTAATTACATTTTAATTTATTTCTCGATTTATTAAAAGATAACTACATTTTGGTATGTGAAGCTGCAAAACAATGCCACAACATGTACTTTGCAACATATAGTACTCTCAAATTGAAGAAGAAAATGATCCTAGCTAGTTCCCGATGCCATGGCACTCGAACACCATACATTCATCTCTTTCCAAACATTTGGAAAAAGAAACGAACAACACTTTGGTCTTGTTCCCCATTTCCTTTTTTGTTTGTCTAGGTTATATAATTGTTTATACTGTCTCTTACTCTCTTACTCGCTTGGTCTCCTAAAATATTGCACCATATGTGATTACTACAAAAAGGAAGGAGACCCAAGACTTGTGTTGTGTAGGCAACCTCTCAGTAATTAATATGAGTGTGTATACTGATATTTTTATCTGCAAGCTAAGCTCTGATAGAAAATGATATGAAGAGTTCATTAAATACGAATACGTTATGCCGTTTATATATGGTCTTTCTGGAGCGTAGGACTTTGGCATAATCAGTATCCAATTACACTGTTGGTTTAAAATAGACTCATAAATGGGTCCAGTCTTAATCTACACATAGTATTGCGTTATTGGATTCTATATAAATAATACTACTAACTCTTGTGGAAAATTAATTATTGCCCACTTTCTCTCTCCCTCTCTCTCTCTCTCTCAGAGATTTTGATTCTTGGAAAGAAAATCAAAGTCTCAATAGCCTTTCTTTGCTTTGATTCCAGTTCCATTCCAAACTTGCATCTAATTCTCTTACCTTAGCCTTTTCATCTTTATTTATTTATCATCAACAACTCCAAATTTCATATGAAATTAGAGAAATCAAAATGAAAAGAAAATTTCAAGAAAGAGCTACATACACCTTTTGACCTTGGAAAGTTGGAACCCTAGAGACCTTTCAGGCAAAATCATCAGGTTAACAATTCCTTGTTCTTTTTTTCTTTTAGTAAATTTCCAAATTTTTGGGAAGCAATTATTATGTCAAACCCTTGGTGGACGAACCAGAGTGGTTTAGCCGGTATGGTGGACCACTCAGCCTCCTCCGGCCACCACCAAAACCATCATCACCAAAGTCTTCTTAGCAAAGGAGATCTTGGAATAGCCATGAATCAGAGCCAAGACAACGACCAAGATGAAGAAGACGACCCTAGGGAAGGAGCAGTTGAGGTGGTCAACCGTAGACCAAGAGGAAGACCACCAGGATCAAAAAACAAACCTAAAGCTCCAATCTTTGTGACAAGAGACAGCCCCAACGCACTCCGTAGCCATGTCCTGGAGATCTCCGACGGAAGCGACGTTGCGGACACAATCGCTCACTTCTCCAGACGCAGACAACGCGGCGTTTGTGTTCTCAGCGGCACAGGCTCAGTCGCTAACGTCACCCTCCGTCAAGCTGCCGCACCCGGAGGTGTAGTCTCTCTCCAAGGCAGGTTTGAGATCTTATCCTTAACCG
The DNA here is from genome assembly GCF_000633955.1 of Camelina sativa. Classification (NCBI taxonomy): domain Eukaryota; kingdom Viridiplantae; phylum Streptophyta; class Magnoliopsida; order Brassicales; family Brassicaceae; genus Camelina; species Camelina sativa. The sequence goes on along the minus strand of NC_025695.1, from coordinate 18,578,601 downwards.
GTGCTTTCCTCCCTGGACCTTCCCCACCCGGGTCAACCGGTTTAACGGTTTACTTAGCCGGGGTTCAGGGTCAAGTCGTTGGGGGTAGCGTCGTGGGACCGCTCCTGGCCATAGGGTCGGTCATGGTGATTGCTGCTACTTTCTCTAACGCTACTTATGAGAGATTGCCCATGGAAGAAGAGGAAGACGGTGGAGGCTCAAGACCGATTCATGGAGGTGGTGACTCGCCGCCCGGAATCGGTAATAGCCTGCCTGATCCATCTGTGATGGCCGGGTCAGGGCCAGGCTACAATATGCCGCCGCATCTGATTCCAAATGGGGCTGGTCAGTTAGGGCACGAACCATATACATGGGTCCACGCGCGACCACCATACTGACTCAGTGAGCCGTTTCTAAATATTCTATATAAATATAAATAAATATATATATATATATATATATATATATATATGAATATAAGTGATTTGAGGTTATTAATTAGTCTATTACAAAGCTTTGCTTGTTGGAAAAATAAATAAGTACTATCAAAGCTTTGTTTGTTCTGAATGGAGAATTGAAATATAGAGCTTGGAAGGTACAGAGAGACGAGATTAAGGGACTTTTGTATGTTCAGTATTCTTCTACGAAACGAATAAACATTTGTATTGTATATTAGAATGTTTGTCTTTTTGTTTTTGTTTAGTAGTATTTAACTACAATACATTTAATTGCCGTTGTGACTTGTGATCTTTAGATACTTTACATTTTGATTGGTACAAAAGTCATAAGTTAATATATATTATTGCTGGTTCAAACGATGAAGGAACATCGAGAGCATTGCTTATATGTGCGTTTCGATATTATATTAGTTCTGATTCGTGCGTGAGTATATATATTTCTAATTAAGGTTGCACTCGCGCGCACACCATTACCAGAGGTCCATTGTGGTCGTTTCTTTAATCTTTGGGTGATGATGCTACTGGGAGATTGTTTAGTATGACTTTACAAACTAAATAATGAGAGAGGTTATTAAGAATTTTGCTGACTAACTAAAAGGATATACTCTCTATGTGTACGTATTATAATTAATACAGTAAGTTATATATAGTCCAACAAAGAATTAATGACACAAAACATGAAGAAAGTTAAAATCATGAATAAACCAAAAAATATGGTTGACGTTATTGGCGAGAACGATTTTGAGGAGGCTTATTTATTTGCTTTTTTTTTTTTTTGTGCAAATATTTATTTGCTTATTTATTGAAAAATCGCAAATATATATGTATGAAATTGTTTATGTTGTGACTATACGATCCTAAAAGTCTTTAACAAAAAAGGAAAAAGTTATTACCAAAATATGATTTATTGTTGTTAATTAATGCACTTAGATATATACTGTATTACAAATTGTAATTATTTGCAATTTTTAGAATGTTGTTTCAAATAAAACTTGATATATAAACTTCTAATAGTTAAGACTCCCTTTGTTTTGATATAGTATAAGATTTTAATTTATAAATTAAATATATCATATACCATTGAGAATTTTTGACAAAAACGGTTTTAGTGTTTTTTTTTAAATACTCTTTACTACTAAATCGGAAAAATTTATTAATTTTTATAAGTGGGGTTGTTAGTTTGAGATTTGAATAGATTCTTAAAGACTTTAAATGTTATGTAGAATCAGTTGTTATTAGATCAAGATTTTATTAAACTCTGCTAAAGTTTAGTGTTATTAGTTTGTGATTTATAAAAAATCATTTAAAATCTTAACAAATTTGGGTTATTGGATTCAAACTTTTATAACATCATTAAAAATTTTGTGTTATTCAATTAAAACAAAAGAATCTAGGATTTTTACTGAATTCAATTATTTTGTTATTGATTTATGATTTTATATACTTTTTTCATAAAATAAAGTCATGAAAAATATCACAAAAATACAGAGATAATGAATGAATAAAATAAGAAAATTTAACATTTATGTTGCATATTAGTTAGTGAAACTTGGACAACTTTTATCTGGAGAATACATGCAAGTTCTTGTTTTTCATGACTATTTTGGTGTAATTTGAAAAGCCAAAAATGATAAAGTTTTTAAAATTCTAGATAAAATCCCAATTAAACAAATAATACTGCCGCCATAGCCAAAATAGTGACAATCTAACAATTTTGGTTATTAAACTAATAATTTTTTTATAGTTCCTTTGTAGATACCATATGTATCACGTCAAGTCGGATCCTAGAAATGGCGAAACAAAACATCTTCACATGAATTCACGTGTCAGTTGTCAAACCAATGGGACGTATATAATTATTCTATTAATACAATTTAAATATATATATATATATATATATTTTCAACCAAACAATTTAAATATTTTTGAATATTATATCGTATAAGTTACAACATCTGGGGTCACATCATCGGAAAGCTTAGGGACAGCATTAGTTACATAATCAGGCCAATTTACTCCATCAACTATAATTGTCAAGTACTGCCAATATAAGTTTCTAGTGATTTAGCACTTCATTATTGACTCTATAAACTAAAATTAAGCTTAAAAAGTCATGTTAATTACGAGATGATTATGCGTAAGAGAAACTAAGAAAGTATATGTACCAAGCCTAGCTATTCAAACCAAAGTCTATATATGTTTTACGACATACAAACATAAATATATGTATGTATACTATGTTTATATATATATATATATATATTTTGTCAAATTATTGGAGTATGTTTTATCTTTCTATACCAGTACAAATTATGTATACAAGTTCCTCATATATATAGATATGTATGTACACTTAAATATATCATGTGTATGTATACTATGTTAATATTGTTATTTTAACTTTGTGATGCAAGATCAATTAAAGTATTTATATCTGTATATAATCGTGCAAATTTTTTTATCTATATATATAAAGTTAACTTTGCTCACTTTTTCTTGCTCTATATCAGCATTAACCTAATCAATTTTTTTGCATAAAAAATACTATTTTTAATATTTATTCATTGCATATTTATTAATTATAATTAATAATAGTAAAAAATAAATAAAAAACGAATTAACTAAAATTAATTAAATTTTAAAATAGTATAAACAATAATATATATTTTAGTAAATAATAAAAATAATAACTATCTAAAAATGAATTAAATAAATTAAATGAAAATTTTAAAATAGTAAAAATAATACTATAAATTTGTTTTAGTAATAATGTTATTATTAAAATTATAACCAAAAAATGATTATATTCCAAAATTTAGAATGTAAGTAAGATTTTAATGCATGGTGGAGTTAAAAAACAAGTTATGTAATTGTATTTATAAAAATCTAAACATGAAAATAAAATTGAAGTGAAACATTAGTTTCTAAGAAACATATACCATAAAGATTTATTATTAAATTTTACTTATAAGAAAGAAAAGATTAATTACTTAACTTAACTTAACTTAAAAGTTTTGATCTAAAACAAATACAGGGGCACATTTTTTTTTGGAAAAACTATGAAAAATAATTTGAAAAAATAATCTATCTAAAAAAACAAAATCAATGGTCAGGATATATAGAAAAAATGATATGCAAGCCGTTACAAAAAAAGTGGCTTGTGATTTGTGTACAATATCTCATAAGGTCTATTATCAACTGGAGCTACAATTTTATAACATGATATAAAACATATATAACAAATATAACATATATATATATATATATATATATTATCAAATGCTTTTAACCCAAAACATAGGCAAAAACAACATATTTAAAGTACACTATGCTTTTTTTTTAGAAGACGAAGCTGGGGTTGCATCACAAAATTAACATCTGCAAATAACATATGAGATTTTAGAAAAATATGTAGCTTGGATTAGTGAATAGATATTTATTGTGGGGTTTAAATGTTTCATCATTTAAGCATTCTTGACTTAGTCTGAAATTATATTATTCTCATTATAGCAACATAGCAGTAAAACTGTTTATGAAACTTTGTATATTAGAATTTAATGTAGGATATCGATATATTTAAATGGTCTCTATAATTAGGTCAACGATCGATATTGACGTTAGAAATTTTTAAATTATGTTTTTATGGGATATGAATATGGAATGAACTCTTTTAAAGATAAAAGATTAGAAGATTGTCGACAATATTATTGCGACAATAGACAATATATGTTATATATAAATTAGTAAAATAATTATGGTATTTATATAGATTTATCTTTTAATCTTCAAATTATATTCATATTCAATGATTTTTATTGATAAATTTTTTAACTAAAATCCCATGTAAAATCGCAAATAGATATAACAAAGAAATATTATCTCTAAAAATATATATGTTGTATATCACTGAGTAAAGTAAGTTATATATTTATACTCAAAAGTTGGAATGATTATATTTGAGTTCAACAATTTCTATTGATAAGAAATATTTTCAATTAAAATCTCGCGCGTACGCAAGTACAAATTCTAGTTGTATATATATTAAAAGATGAAAATGCCTAGGAGTAAATTGTTTTAGGATACGCGAAAAACAAACAAATAGGCATATGCTTAAACTAAATGTGTAATACAGATATGAATAAATATGCATATTTTATGTTTCTATTTTGATATGCATTGAACTTTGGATGAAGTAAATAAATGTTTTATTATTTAATTTGATTATATTTAAACAGTTTATTTTCTGATTAATTATATGAATACAATTGAACACTTGGGTCTTTTGTACAAACATCTTTCTTTGTAAGAAACTATGTACCCAATAAGAAACTATGTACCCAAAAAAAAAACCGAGGATGACATGTAAATAGATTTGCCATTTTTCAATGAAGTTGTAATGCACTTTGGAAGCTGCAAAAGCCGCAATTTCATTCTTTTTTTTTTTTTCCACGCAGAATTTCATTCTTAATAACTGTGGTGTACATTGGCATCCACTAAACCTAATTAATGAATTTTGGACCACTTAATAAAGAAATGAAATTAATATTACTTCCATACTGCTCCTACTAACCATTTTTATAGTGAAAAATACTACTTTGTTCTAATTTAATCAGTCTTCGAATCCATTTCATTCTTTTAATTATATTCTTGTATTAGTAGTATAAAATTTAATATTACTAAAGATTTATTTTTGTTTTTCACAGTTTCATATATATTACTTACACATATCTGATTTTTATCAACTAAATTTTATTTCCATTTAAATCTCTTTTCGAACAAAATATAATTCCATATTGTAATGTATTTTGAGAATTGCCCAAAATATTAGCCCATATTGTATTGTATGTTTATCAAGTATTTATGATAATTTATTTTATTTGACAATTGTATTACACATTTATAGTTGTTCTAGAATTACCCAAATATAAAACTTGCCAATATTTTTTTTAAAAGCAAAGACTAAGCAAAATATAAGCAAAAAAAAGAAAGAAATTACAATAAAACAGAGGTAAAATATTTTGATATTTACTACTCCTATATCTATGCAATCTTATTATATAAAGTTGGATTTCGAAAGTTAGCTATTACTAAGATTTTGACACGTGTCAAGTTATCAAATTAAGATTTTGACATGTGTGAAAGTTAATATTTAATAGAAGATTTAAAGATTACGACAAAAAACAAAACAATTTTGTTTTAAACAAACAAATTTTAATTTCAAGTAATCAATTCTACAAAAAATAGAAAAGGGATTAAGAAAAATATACAGTAAATTATTAATTCTAAAAACAATACTCACTTCTATATAAACATAGATGCCTCATATTTTTCATCTAACAAAATAATTTATTCAAAAATATTGTTTTCAACTTTGTTCTATTGGTAAAACTGGTTTAATGGAAGGTAAATTTATCTTATTTTTTAAAACCAAAATTTTCTCCTAGTTTTTTTTTTTTTTTTTTCAATTTGGAATAGGTAAGATTAATATGTGTTGACCCAAGAAAAAAAGAAAGATTAATATATGCGTCTTCTTTATCTAATACTGTATTTTATAATTTATTGTAGTAGTTTTAGATTGTTTTATTTAATTTATTTTTATCTTTATATAATAAGATTCGATATGATTTTAAAATATATATTTATATTCTTTTGATTTTTTTTAGTTAAGGATATGTAAAATCAATATTTATTTTTTTCTTAATATTTTTAATGTTGTAGTATTTTTAAATTGTTTTTTTAGTTTATATTTTATATCTTTAAATTATCTAAGACTCATATATCATCGTGCTTATAATTTTCAATTTTTATTTTTATAATGTCAAATTAACTATCTTTCAATTTCTCAAATTTTATTGGGTTGGTCATAAACTCATTGCAATCTTGTAGATGTTTTTGTCTTTTTATCCTCAATATTTTTTGAGTAAACAATTTTAGAAATATTTTAGTGGTAATATAAACTGTCACAAACAAATTTTAGTGGTGAAAAGAAACTACGTCAAATTGAAAGTAAATGAACAAAAAATGATTTAATTTGTTCACAAAGTCATTTTATAGGTGGTGCTAAAGATCAAACTTTAACAATAATATATTTTTGGATGTAAGAACATATTTTAAGTGGTAAAAGTAAAACATATAGTAAAATTGTATTTGAATTCTAATAAGATGATGTTTTGACGGGTTAACTCCATGTAAAACATAAATAAGTTGCGGAACGTTTTTGAAATTTGACAATATTGGTCCTTGGTTGACTAGCTAGTTCTTTGCTTGGTCCTGGGTTTGACCTCCTGTAATACTATTCAGAATGATTAATGTTTTAAAAAAGTTTTGGTGGCGCATAATATAGATTTAGACTATTGTAATAATTGTAATAATAATTTTAAAATATAAAAATATAAATAAGTATATTAAAGTAAAAACTTATCTCTAACTAAGAATATTTATATATTTATTTCTGGAAAATATATTTCATGTATAAACAAAAATTAATTAATAATTTAAGAAAAATGGTTTTTTTCTCTCTAGGCGATCATGTTGGCGATCGCCTTCTTCATTTGCCATTTCCTCTGTCTCCGATCAATTTTGTGATCAGGAGTTTGATTCCGACCGACAAATCCTTTCCATATGTTTTGAGGATCAGTTTCGGCGGTTTATCTCTGTCAAATAAAGATGACAGTTACTTTCCTCCCTTTTTCGCGGGAGGTAACCGTCAACCGAAACCGCCATGGATCTTCTATAAATCCTCAAATTTCTCTCGTTTTTTCTTAACCACTATCATTTCTCTCATCTGGACTTCCACTGAAACGATTACGATGAGTGATCACATTCGCAAATCTGTTCAAGATCTCGACTTAGGTATTGATGATGCCCTAGTCTCGCTTCCATCAGAGTTCATCTCCCGTGCGATCTCTGTTAATCGTCACACTTTGGTTGTTACTCCCGTCAATCCACGCAAACAGAATCTCCATGCACTCATCAGACAAATGCCACGAGTTTGGAGATTCGCTGATGAATGTGTGGATGTATTCTTGATGGAGGAACAGTCCAGTTCCGCTTTCAATCTGAAGATTATTTGAACTTGGTCTTACAAAGAGGCCGTGGTCTTTTAATGATTGGATGGTTACCACTCACCGTTGGTATCCTAACATTAGCGAGACCAATATGAAGATCATAACCTTTTGGGTCCAAATCCAAGGTATTCCGACACTTTGCTTAATAAATGATATGGCTAGGTGGGTAGGGAATAAGATTGGATATGTCTCTGAAGTAGATTATGATGAAAATCAAACCCAAGTGGGGGTTGTTCGTGTTAGAATCGATTGGAACATAGATGATCCTCTCCGTTTCCAAAAGAATATACAGTTTATTGCTGATGAGAATACCATTGTCAAGTTTCGTTATGAACGCTTACGAAACTTCTGCACAAAATGTGTCTCCCTAAAGCATGATTCAAAGGAATGTTCAATTGGTTTTGATGATGAGGCATCTTCCGGTTCGGATGATGACAATGACGGGGATAACCACAATGATGGAGACAAAGCTATGTCTAAAGCGTATACTCTTCCCTCAATAGATCCTGCAAGTCTTATACCAGGAATCAATATGTCACCACCAGTATCTACTCCGGGTCAAGGATATGTCTCACAAACGGTGGCACACCGGACTCTACCAACTGTCTTTATAGACAAGGATTTAACGGTTGAACGCCTGCGTTATCTTAATGCTAAGTATGTAGGACACCATGATGATCATTTTGAACAGAGGAGCCTACTTGATGATACTACTAATGATGCACAGTTCGAGTTTGTCTTCTTGAAACGAAAAAGAGTGCATTTCAAAACACATTTCAACAAAGCAAAAGCTGCAGAGGAGTTGGTGGTCCTGAACCAACTTCGCCGAAAGAGCCACCACATAGACTCGGTGGGTTCGTGTTCTGTGACTAATGGATTCGACGGAGGCGCGGGGGGCCTGGTACCCCCAGACATCCCAATATGAAGATCCTCTCATGGAATTGCCAAGGCATCAGGCCACCTTTAACTTCATCTCGTTTAAAAAAACTCTGTTTTAATACTAAGTGTGATGTTCTCTTCTTATATGAAACTCTAAATAACTCTGCTGCAATAAGTAAACTTAAGTGTGATCTAGGATTTTCTGACTCTTTTATTCAACCCCATCAAGGTCGGAGTGGTGGTTTAGCTTTATTTTGGAAAGATCATGTGAGCTTGTCCTTGATCTCAATGGATGAGAGACTCATCGATGTATCAGTCCATCATAATAATATTATGTTTCACTTGTCTTGTGTGTATGGTCACCCTAATCCAACTGAACGATATGAGCTTTGGCAACGTTTTGAGCAATTAGCATCTTCTCGCATTGGTCCATGGTTACTCATTGGTGACTTTAATGAGATTGTTTCTAACAAGGAAAAGATTGGAGGACCTTTACGAGCAGAATGGACTTTCCGAGATTTCAGAAATATGATCTCAACATGTGATTTACAATATGTTTGAACACGAGGAAACATGTTCTCTTGGATTGGATAACGGCACACAAATATAGTTCAATGTTGTCTTGATAAGGCAATGTTTAATTCTGCAGGTGCTACAACTTTCCCTAATGCAGAGGCACATTTTTTGGACTTTGCAGGCTCGGATCATAAACCAGTTTTACTAGATCTAAATGATCTGATCAGACATAAGAGGTGGATCTTTCAGTTCGATAAGAGGCTTTTAGAAGTGCAAAATTTCCATGCAGTTGTCAAAGAGGGATGGCTTGCTAATGATCCTCAAAATGATATCCCAATCAATGAGCGTATCAAACACTGCAGACAAAGTATGACAACTCTAAAGCATGAAGTACATTTAAATTATGAACAGCGTATCACAACAATTCAAGCTCGCTTAAACTTTGCAATGGAAAGTTTAAATCCTATTTTTCAGAGATAAATCCCACAATTACACAATGAGCTTACTAAGGCATATGGTGATGAAGAGAAACATTGGCAACAAAAAAGTAGAAATCAATGGATGTCTTCAGGAGATCAAAATGCAAGCTTCTTTCATATCTGTGCCAAGACAAGATTTGCCAAAAATTGGATTACTTCCATTTCAGATACTCAGGGAAACATTTATCAGGGAGAAAAGGAAATTGGAAAGCATGCTCAAAATTTTTTTACAATATCTTCTCAACCAACAATTATCAAGTATCTCCATCAGTTTTTGCGGATTTTGAAGCTAAAGTTTCAGAGGAAGCAAATGAAAATCTAACAAGAGCTTTTACTGGTGAGGAGATATATAATGCAGTGTGTTCGATAGGAGATGACCAAGCTCCAGGTCCTAACGGTTTAACGGCCAGGTTTTACAAAGCATGTTGGAACACAGTTGGTCCACAAGTTATTCAAGAAGTTCTCCTTTTCTTTGACACCTCGTTAATGAAACCGAGCATCAACCACACAAACATTTGCATAATACCAAAGATTGAGAATCCCCAAACTCTATTGGATTATCGACCTATAGCGTTATGTAATGTACTCTATAAGATAGTGTCAAAATGTTTGGTCCAACGGCTGAAATCACATCTTAATGACATTGTCTTGGATGCACAGGCAGCTTTCATCCCGGGAAGAATCATTCAAGACAATGTGATGATTGCACATGAAGTTATGCATTCCTTAAAAGGCAGAAAACGAGTGTCACAAAATTATATGGCTGTGAAGACAGACGTAAGTAAAGCTTACGACCATGTCGAATGGAACTTTCTTGAAACAACCCTGCAACTTTTTGGATTCTATGATAAATGGATAAAATGGATTATGGCAGTGGTAACATCAGTGAACTACTCTGTCCTGATTAATGGAGCCCTCTATGGACATTTTAGACTAACAAGAGGCATTAGACAAGGTGACCCACTGTCACCCTATCTATTCATCCTCTGTTCAGACATCCTTAGTCATTTAATCACTTCTAGTGAACGGGAGGGTGCCCTTCAAGGTATCCGTATTGTCAATGGTGCCCCAAGTATCACGCATTTACAGTTTGCAGATGACTGCTTATTCTTTTGCCGAGCTAATAGGAGAAACTGTCAAGTTTTAAAAGATGCTTTTGCCATCTATGAATACTACTCTGGTCAACAAATTAATCCTTCTAAATCGATGATCACCTTTGGCAGTAGAGTTTTTGACCAAACTCAAACTCGACTCAAAACAATCTTACAGATCCCAAACCATGGAGGAGGAGGGAAAGAAATGTTCGATTACATTGTTGACAGAGTTAAACAGCGAACATCAGGGTGGACTGCAAAAAAACTTTCTCCTGCAGGTAAAGATATTATGTTGAATTCAGTAGCACTATCTATGCCGGTCTATGCCATGTCTTGCTTTAAACTGCCTCTAGGGATTACAACAGATATAGAATCTTTTTTAATGCAACTTTGGTGGGACAAAGGTTCAAACCATCGAAGTATCCCATGGATAGGTTGGAAAAAATTACAAACATCAAAAAAAGAAGGGGGTTTGGGGTTTAGAGATCTAGCAAAGTTCAATGATGCCCTTTTGGCTAAGCAAGCATGGCGTTTGATACAATATCCTAACTTGCTGTTTGCACGAATCATGAAAAGTAGATACTATAGAGATGAGTCTATCTTAGATGCTAGAACACGACAGAACCAATCATATGGTTGGTCTTCGATCTTAATTGGTCTAGACCTACTAAAGAAGGGTTCACATTATGTTGTGGGAGATAAGAAAACAATACGCTTGGGAATAGATAACTTTATAAATACACATCCACCAAGACCAGTTCACACTTTAACCCCTAATTCTACTACTCAACTAGATAGTGTTATCTCCAAAAATGGTGTCGTGTGTTCATGGAATGCAGATAAATTATCCACTTTGGTTCATCCGGAAGAGCATGCTCTTATTCAAACCATTCATCTGTCACAAGAGGAACAACCTGACAAACTTATTTGGAACTATACTCGGTCAGGAGGTTATGCGGTCAAATCCAGATACTGGTTTATCACTCATTTTCCATTCGACCCAAGGGAAATACCTAACATACCACATGGCTCGGTGGAACTTAAAAACAAAATCTGGAAGCTTCAACTACTACCAAAGATCAAATATTTCCTATGGGGTATAGTTTCAAGAGCTATACCAACTAGAACAAGATTGTGAAAAAGAGGAATGCATATTGATACCTTATGTCCAAGATGCCATCAATCAGAGGAAACCATTCACCATGCTTTGTTTTCGTGTCCTTTTGCACAAATGGTCTGGCGATTTTCTGCGACTTCTTCTCTAAACATCAATAACATCCCACCATCTGCAGAGGATACTATCACTCAATTGATATCTTTCTCTAAACGATCTAAAAACAATTTTGACTCTACTATGCCTTTTATTTTTCTCTGGCATATATGGAAAGCAAGGAACAATCAGGTCTTCAATAACTTTCGTGAAAGCGCAACTAAAACAGTTTTACAGGCTAAATCGGATACAAAGGAATGGATCAGCAATGTAAAAAATCTGGTGGTCACACAACATGTAACACAACCGAGTACCAATTCTTGGTTACCTCCAGAGCATCCGACTCTCAAATGTAATTTTGATGCAAGTTATGACATTCATAACCAACAGGCAACAGGTGGCTGGATTTTTTAGGAATTATCAAGGTGAAGCTCAAGCATGGGGTGCTACAAGACTGAATTATGCAGGACCACCATTAGAAGCTGAGACAAAAGGTCTTTTAGTTGCATTACACCAAGTTTGGATAAGAGGATATCAATTTGTGGTCTTTGAAGGAGATTGTGAGGTGCTAATCAAATTGGTTCATGGTCACACACTGAATGCTTAGTTAACAAACTTACTCCTTGATATAAAAGTTTGGTCTTCAAAATTAAACAAAGTTTCTTTTGTTTTTACATATCTTAGCAAAATTTGGTTGTATTGATAGGGAATATTATTCTGATTCTGTTTCAAAGCCAGATTGGTTAAATAACTTTCTCTGTAAAGATTTTCCTTAATCAATATATTTCATTTGTGGAAAAAAAAATATTATTTTAATTTTTATTTTAATAGACATTTTTAAAATTCGTGCATCGAGCGGATCTTAATCTAATATTGATATAATAATGTATGCTTAAAAAATAACAATTATTATGTTAAGTTGTTTTTTTTCTTCTATAAAGCAATTATTAGGTTTTCTTTGCAAAAGAAAACACCTAATCCTTCAGAAAAGGATTCTTTAGCACCTTAAAAAGGTTAAAGACAGACTCATCCTAATTAAAGCACTCTTCTTCGCTTTTTTTCCTGACGATTTGACGAGACTCTCCTATCCACCACAAAGGAATCATTTGTTACCGAAAATATCAGTAAACTTACAATTGGTTGGAATCTTAAAATGTCTAATTAATAAGCTGATTCGTATGATTGAACTAGACAAAAGATTTCCATCAATTGTATTACATCATTCCCACTTCGCAATTGCATTAATATATACTTGTTTCAAAAAGAAAGTAATTAGAAAATATATTAATATATATGAAACGTCCAAATTAAAGGTTGTTGATTAACCCTAGTCACATACCATTTTGTACGTTTTCTTTAACAAACATATATAGGTTGTCCTATTCCTAATATGTACTAAAATTTGGGCTATAAATTAAAGCGATTAAAAGTTGGATATTACTCATCTAAATCCAGCTTCTTGCTTAAAACGATAAACTAACATTAAGCTAACATAAACTAGAAATTAATCTAAGCTCTTATCCTTCTGTTTGGGCAATCAATCTAAGAGTAATTTTTTAATTTAATTTAATGTTTGGTTAAAAAAAACTAGAAATTAATAGGTTGTTAAAAATAATAATAATAATAATACTTCTTGCTACTACTTAAAATTTTCAGTAGGATAAACTAACATTAAGCTAAGTTCTACGATTCTAACTTCTACCTAATTAAACATACATAATACAGTAACCCGATTTTATTTGTGGGTCACATCATTTGGACAAAGCGTAATCGGAGGCGTATTGACATTGTAAGATATCGATCCCACATGTTAATATCTCTTTGCTAACTATCAAAAAATAGTAATTCATTATTTGGTTCTAGTTTATGTATTAGTGTAATATTTGTGGAGTAGTAATTTCTTAGGTAGTTATCATTAATTTGAAAATGATAAAATTCATATAATTTTGACTAAATCTGCTTAGTTATTTATCTGTTAGATAAGTTAAAGTTATTATGTCACACAATTTTTATGTCATTTTCCGTCATATAAACTAAGTTATGTCAAAACTCAAAAGCCACTATCAATATTTCTGTTTGATTTTAGACTCTTGTATACTGAAAATTTAGAAGAATACATATACAGAGAGATTGTGAAAACAAAATATATTTGAAAAAAGGTTACTATAACAAAAGAAGAGAAAAGATTGGTGTTTTGTTATATTTCCAAAGGAGAAAAATAAAGAAAAATAGGATAGGCGCAACAAAAGACTGAAACAAAGACAAAAGAGGAAACTGAAGCTTTTGACTGATTCAACATATCCTCACGTGTACTTGCTTTTTCCTCCCGTAGATACCGGGCAACCCTCACCTCCAAATTTGTCTAACATTTATTGTAATCTTTTAATATAAAAATGAAATAGTATAATGTTGTTTCATCTTTTTTCTTTTATTTTTACTAACGTATATCATCACTCTTACATGTTTTTATACATTTTTTTGGAATACTTTATAACATGTTATGCATATGTAATATACTAATATGTTTTAACATAACTACGAAAATATTAAATCTATACCCATCCACAGTGACTTGTTTGTTAATAATATGACAATATGTATTGTGCCCGGTATTGTGTAGTGTACGTTTGAACTCGAGTGATAGGACAACGGCGATTTTAACACCGACAGGTCCGACACCAATATGCTGCGACATACTGTATCTTGTTCTTGTAATCATATGTGATGACTGATGAGTATATTCATTGTAGCGGATTGATCAAAGATGGGATTAGGATATATGACTTGCAAACCCAAATTCAAGGGACTAGAACCGACTGGGGTCAGTTATTTACGCTTGTAGAAACAAGAGGATGAATTATTTTGGAATTAGTATTTTCAGCCCAACTTATTCATCTATTGTTAGCCCATGATCGTAAAGGTGGTAGTACTTGAAGAAGGAGCATTTTAGTTTAAAACTTCGTTATTTGGAAATCCATGTTAAGTTTTTTCTCTTCTTTTAAGATTAAGATGTTTAAAAATGCAAAATACAATAAAAAAAATTAGTACATCATTAATATGAAAGTAGAACTGATCCTAAGAACTCGCATCAGTAAATATTGGTCTTTGTAAAATTAATTTTACATTTTGTTGTAGTGTATTTTGCTTAATATTGATCTTTATTTAATTTTCTGAAGAGGGAATATAAATTTGTTGTTTAGGGAAAAAGATTTTTTATAGTTTGGCAATACGACCCTAAATTTCTTAAATTTGTAAATTAAAGATATAGAATATATGCCACCTAAATGATTTAACATAGAACGATAACAATACTAACAAGTTTACAACAGTTAACCTAAAACACTATCTTTCTCAGCACGCAAGGTCTTTAGCTTCTCAGCCTCCAATTCAATTTTAAGCTTCTCCACCATCTCTAGAAGCTCTTCTTCTCTACTCTTCTCTTCCTTTTCCCCACTCAATGCTTCGATTATAATCGACACTCTCGCTCTTTGATGCTCTAAGCTTTTCTTCAACACTTTCAGTTTCTCTAACACCAAATCTTTATCAAACCCCACAACCTGAGCTTCCTGGTTCTTAGCTTCCTCCTTTGACAAATCGAAACCGAGTTCAGACCCGGTTATTGTGATGTTCTCGTCTTCTTTTGGTTTGTCTTGGATTTGATCTTCTCTACGTGGACTGGACTCAGAAGTGTCTGATTCAGTAGTTGGGAATACTGGACTAAGTTGGAGATCGTCTTCACGAAAATTCCAACCACTGATTCTCCTGTTCTTCACTATCTCTTCATCTTCATCTTCTTCATCATCTCCAACACTCTTGATCAATATATGACTCTCTATAAACGTCTGCTCTGCATTTGACAACGTCTGCAACACGTTCTTGACCACAAAGTCGACTCCTTTACAGTTCTTGAAGAACGGGTGCTTCAACAACTTCTCTGCAGATGGTCTTTTAGCAGGATCTTGCTCTAGACACAAACCAACCATTTCTCTAAATGCTTTTGAGAACTTCTTGTTACCCTTTTTGCTGCTTCCGCTTGTACTGATCTCGTAATCTGAAAAATGAAACCTTTTGGTGATCTTCATCAGCAGGCTCTTCAACGGCGGTAAGTGAGATAATGGAGGTCTCCCGTGAGCTAACTCCAACGCTGTTATCCCGAACGACCAAATGTCTGCTTTGAAACCGTACCCTGTGTGAGAGTGAACCACTTCCGGAGCCATCCAATACGGCGTTCCCGCTATATCAGTTAACCTCAAAGAAGACGATGTGGTTCCAGAGGACGTCGTGACAGGTTCATAGATCGATGCAGATACTCCGAAATCAGCGAGCTTTACGGATCCATCAGAATCTACAAGAATGTTACCGGCCTTGATGTCACGGTGCAAATGGCCCTGATCGTGAAGGTACGATATTGCACTCAGTGTTTCCTTGAGGAAGACGGAAATGCAGTTTTCTGGTAACCCACTGGGAAAAGAAGAAGAGACGATGGAATGAAGAGAGCCGCATGACATGAAAGGCATAACCACCCAAAGGCATCGATCAACGGTGAAAGAACAATAAGCATTGAGGATATTCGGGTGAGAAAGCAGAGACATAGTCTTGGTTTCACGGCGAAGACTGTCGAAGTCAGCCCGAGACTGATCAAGATTGATAGCTTTGATGGCAACTACCATTGAGTTCATGGGAATGCATATGGCCTTGTAGACTGAAGCACTAACACCAACGCCTATCTTGCAGATGATCTCGTAGGCCTCAGCATCAAGAGGGAATTCGAGCTTGTTACGAGCCATAAGAGATATAAGATGAGTACACTCTCAGTTATTGAATCGTTAGTTTTTTGGTGGAAGTGTGGTCTTTTTGAGGCTAATAGTAGTATAAGGCTATTCATATAGGTGTGAAAAAGGAAAGAGTTGGTTTAGCATGTGAACTCCAAAAAAAAAAAAAAGCCTTAAATGTCAAAAAGCATAAACCTTATCTCTTACTTACAGGTGATGAATATGTTGATGAAACAATAAGATGAAGCATGTGAAAGTGCTAACTAACTAACCTTAGTTAATGAGATCCTAAACCTTTGGCCTTTTCAAGGACCCAAAGGGCAAACACAATCTTTCCACTTCAAACGTCATGAGAACTCTTCAGTCATTTACATACCATACCCTTTTCTAGTTAAGATCAACTAATTGATCAAAAAGTTTACAGAAACAAGCAGAGATTTACATTAGCATCAATGAAATAAGTCACTCCATGGTAACAACTAACAAGAATACTTAATGAGTTAATGAAGAAGAAGGGTGTGTGATTGCACGGTAGCTTGATGTAACATATGAGCATTCCCGTGACAACAAAAACACTACAGGCTTGGGTAAGAGACAAAAACAAAATGGAGCTATCAATATAGCTGTCCTCATATCACAGAAATTTAGAGCTACAGTCAGATATTCAGATATCTAGACCCATTTAAAGATATTTTTCGTGGCACTTCTGAAGCACTTGCTTTTGCCGTTGACCACATGAGAAGGAAAGAGAGAATAGAGCAAAGACGTCAGCCTTCTTGGCATCTGGTAAAATGAATTGTTCAAGCATTCAAACATCAGTATGCTAAGATAAAATTGTCCATGAAACAGGACTTGTATAATTAAAAAAACTGAGATATGAGTCTCGATGTCCTTAAAACCTACTACTATATAATGGGCACAAGCCTGAAACTTATGGAACCTACTCAAACACACTCCACTGTTTACTTTGTCTCACACCCAAAGCAAATGCAAGTAAATCATTGCAGTCCAAAACTCTAAGCTACACAGCCAAGAAAATAAGAAAACTTGTACCTGTAATTATGTGTTTCTTATTCCATGAAGTGAAGCTCGGTGTGCAACATAGCAGCTGCACACTTTTCCAATTGAACACATACACGCTTTAGCCTGAACTTGTCTCTGCTCTGAAATAAACTCGCGAACCCTCTGATTTTTACTTCGCATGGGCTCAATCATACTTTCTGTCTCCTGATTGATCTGGTTTGAAAGATGACCCTCCAGAAAACTAAATAATGCTCCTAATGTCATCTTTCCTAAATCCACCTCCACCACTGTACCACGCTCATTCTTCAAATCTTCTTCAACAGGACAGCTTAGACCTTGCAATCCAGCATCAGTATCCTCCTCACCTTCAAAGCTCTTCTGCTCTGCTGTCTTCTTCTTCTTCTTCTCACAACTCTTTCTAGCTCGTTTTAAGACCATCTCCAATTCCAAATAAGAATCCCCAACAATATCAATCTTCTTGCTTCTTGTAGCTCTTGTATTCCTCTTCTCCTTTAAAGTCTCTTCCTTTTCTACAATTCCAATGCTCTTGCTCCTTGCAGCCTCACTGTTCACTCTCTTCTTGACTACACTCCCTAAAACTTCCTCTCCCATTGCACAATCCTCAATTTCAACTTTAATTGAATCTTCAACTTCTTCTAATCCATCAGAAAACCCTGATTTCTCAGAATTCTCAATTTTTCTAACTTTCCTAACCCTAGAACTCGGCTTATTCACATTCCCCACATCAAAACCCTTTTCTTCATCAGAGACATCCCCAAAATCGTTACTTTCGGAAACCCTAACCCTAATTCGCTTCCCCGAATTACCCTGACGCTTATTGTTTCTCCTTGGTCGAGGCGGAAGCTTCTTCTTCTGCTCCTCCTGAACATCATTATCATCTATCACAAAGTTCACAACAACAGATGTATACTCACCGAGTTTGATAACATCGCCGTCTCGTAGATCTACCGGCGTCTCAGAATCGAGAGCAGTCGAGTTTAATACAGTACCGTTGGAAGATCCAAGATCCTGGATTGCCCAATTCCCAGAAACCGATTCTGCGATCCGGAGGTGCTTGGTGGAGATCCCGGTGTCTTTGATTGCGATTTCGTTACCACGAACGATTCGACCGATACGAATCGTTGACCCGGGTTTGTAATCTAGAGTATCGCCTTCTCTTGGACCCTTGATAATTGCTAACCTCAGCGACGGTGTTACCATTGTTCACTGTAACCGAATCGAACCGTTGCCCTTGAAGCTTGACTTGAGTCCCGAATGGCAATTTGAATTTTGGGTTAAGCGACTTTAGCACGTGTGAGATTTGTTCGCACGCCCCTGTGCTTACTCAATTTTGAAAAAAGGATCCATCATTTTAAACTGCGGTAATGCTGTTCAATCTCACTTTCCGTTTAAACTCGGTTTGATATTTTTGGTTTTTCAGCTAATAAATAACTAGTATTTAACCCGTAGATTGTAGGATGAAATGGGTTTGAATCCCTGTTTTAAAAATCCCCGTCTAGCAACGATTATGCCCCGCAAAATCTCTAGACTCATCCCCTTCGCCTAGATTAATGACTAATCCCCATCTACCATCGATTATCCAATTATGCCCGTCTAATTTGATTATAACCTATCTAATCCGATTATTTCCCGCTTAATTTTGTATATACCGATTATTTTTAAAGCCAAATATAAATCAAATATATATATTTTTGTTATTTAGACATTTAAATTAAGAGTTTATGATGTTTTACAATAAGTAATGTATAAATTTTAATGAAAAATCATAAATTTTTCTTTTAAAATTATGTTTTTATGTGTTTACGGTTATTTTAAAAACAGTACTATAGTTTTATATTTTATTTGATATATTTTTTAACATAAACAGAATTATTCATATATTTAATACTATATATTTGAATTTTATTATTAATTTAATAAAATAACCCTAAAACTAGTCCCCGATTAATTCTCGTTTAATCTCCGATTTTCTTGTTAGGCACTAGTCTCACTCCGACCGCCCGACTAGCGCCTAACGATTTCTAAAATAGGGGTTTAAATCAATATAACTACAAAAATAAAATACCATTAATTTGATATTTTGTTTTTATCAAAAAATTGTTAATCTCTAACATCATTATGCATATACGAAGTTGGCAACAACTTACGGTCAAACTCCATTTTTAGTGTTGATTGGGTTTGATAAACCAGCGGAAATAGACGGTTGAAGAACATGTTATTCAGGCTATCAGCCAAAAAGTGTAGAGCTGTTTATCTTCTTCATTATGAGTTTTTTTCTAAAACTAATCTTATAATTGTTCTCTCTAGATTTCTGGGTGAATAATACAAAGCTTTTAATAACTTTATAAAAGTCTGAATCCAATAACTCAAATTTGTTAAGATTTTAAATGACTTTTTATAAATCACAAACTAATAACACTAAACTTTAACAAAATTTTGATCTAATAATAACAGATTCTACGTAACATTTAAAATCTTTAAAACTCTATTAAAATCTCACACCAATAACCTCACTTAGGGTTTTAATTTTATCCTAATGAGTAAATGACCCATTAGTATTTGACAAAACGTTGCTTCTATAATCTTTTTTTTTTTTTGATCAAACGTTGCTTCTATAATCTAAAACCCAACAACAGTAATTAATTATTAGAGTATATTCCTCTCATTACCGAACACAAACGCGCTTAGATCCGACGCGTAGTTAATATATTGTCGGTCAACGAAAGCGCCACGTCATCTCCACCGTGCTGTATCCCCCCTTATCATCTCTTATCACCCGCCAACGTCGTTTCAAGCACAGCAAATATCATTTTTTCTTTCCGATTAAATCACCAAACTCGATTAAAATAATAAAAAATTATATTATCCCTTCTTCTCCGTCGTCTTCGTCTTCGTCTTGGATTCTCATGATTCATGTCGTTTAAATTTCTGGCGATCTCAGAATCCCATTTTCCTTCGGGAATCTGACATTTTTTTTTTCTTATCCGAATTGGATTAAAAACCCACCGCCATGGATGAGACTTATTCTGATCTGTTGCATTTCTTCAAGAACCCTTCGTTTACAGAAACATTCGTCGACGTCTTGCTATGTGCAGTCCCGATTTGGCTAGCTGTTATGATCGGTTTATTGATCGGATGGTCTTGGCGTCCTAGATGGACCGGATTGATCTATTTAGGGTTTCGTTCTAAGCTTCGGTTTCTTTGGACTGCACCTCCTGGTTTTGGTGCTCGTCGTCTTTGGCTTGCTTTCACCGCTCTCTCTGCTTTCTCCGTTTGTCGCACCATCTGGTCTAGGAACGACAACAGAGCTAATAAATCGTCGGTTGGGTCTGCTTCCCCTGTTGAAGAAACTGATGAATCGGGGTTAGTGTATATGATATTAGCTGAAGCAATATAGATATACAAGTTTGGTTCTCTGTTTTGAAACGTAACGTTTGCTTTTTAATTGAGCTAGATTAAGGTATTTAGTTTGCATTATCTTTTAGTATAGCAATCACATTGGGGAAAAGAAGTGATTTTTCTTTTTTTTTTTTTATGGGTTAATTGATTTTGGTTATAATCTGAGGGTATTTGTACTGCAGGGGTAGCAATAATACAACATTGGTGACAGAGGATATTGTGACAGAGAATGATTTAGAGCATCTGCTTCAGCTGCTTGAAGTTGGGAATGCAAATATGGAGTGGCAACCTATGATGGATAAGACTACTCCTAATATGAGCTACCAGGCTTGGCGTCATGAGCCTGAGGTAATCTCACATTTTTAACTCTTTGCTTTGTATCCGTTTTGTTATGGTACTGACTTTAATTATGTAGATCAAGGAAATAGCTAAGTCATTGAGTAGTAGGCCAGATGCTTTGTTGTAAAAATGAATCCTTAAGAGAAACTTGTTACACATATGACTCAGAGACCTGGTTTTAGATTATTGGTAATTATTTGTCTTATCCTTTGAGATTTTTAATAGTATTCATTGTGTTTCCTTGTTTAGCTCTGGTTCCTTTTGGGCACTATGTGATGCAATTGCTGCATTTACTCCTTTGTGTGACATATTTGTGACTCTTTTTTACTTGAAACTGTTTTCTTGCTCTATAGAATTGGGGAATTTTTAATTACTAGATGATAGAAACATTTTATCTGCTTGTGTTTTTAGCCTGAAAGGTTGTATTGTTTATCAGTCAGGTCCAGTTATTTATCGCAGTCAAACTGTGTTTGAGGATGCAACTCCAGATATTGTTAGGGATTTCTTCTGGGATGATGAGTTTCGACCTAAATGGGATTTTATGCTTGCCAACTTCAAAACTTTGGAGGAGGACACTCAGACAGGAACAATGATTGTCCAGTGGAGAAAAAAGGTTTCTGGACTATTGATACTTTGGTCATCTTAGTAAGCAACTCCCAGTTTAACAACTGTTGTCATTACTAATTTCTTTTGTTTGCAGTTTCCCTTTTTCTGTAGTGACCGAGAGTATATCATTGGCCGGAGAATATGGGAGTCTGGAAAGAAGTACTATTGTGTGACAAAGGTAATGTCATACTACGTTAACTTGTTGTTGCCTTCCACGGGTCGATTGCGTGTAGCATTTATCTCTGTAGGAGAAAGAATATCAAAGTTTGGCTTTGAGAATTCTAAATGCCTGGAGATACTTGTCACTTAATTTCCAGTTCTATCAAGTTTCATTGAATCATCACTATATCAGTGAAAAACATGGGTCAAATAAAGAAAAATCCAACATCTGTTTCACTTAAACCTCACATGAAGTTTTTATGGTGAAACAATGCTCAAAGCTCAGAACTAAGGCGCTTATCTTCTTTGATATTTCATGGAACATGCTTCTACTTCTCTGGGAGATGCATTTTATGGATATATCAGAGAAGATAAGCGCCTTATCTCTATAATGCATAAGCATAAGGTTATCTTCTTTGTTAGGTTTATCCAGCACTAAATGAAGCTCAAATCTTAGAACTATACCTAACATCTGTTCGATATTGTAGGGAGTTCCTTATCCAGCTCTACCAAAGCGTGATAAGCCAAGGCGTGTTGAGCTTTATTTCTCGAGTTGGGTTATCAGAGCAGGTAAGCCTTTTAAAGTGCAAGTCTTCTTTGTTAAGCTGGGATATAATTTGTTTTTAAAACAATTGCAGTTGAATCCCGAAAAGGAGATGGACAGCAAACAGCTTGTGAAGTATCCCTAGTCCACTATGAAGATATGGGAATCCCAAAAGATGTAGCAAAGTTAGGTGTCCGTCATGGCATGTGGGGAGCCGTCAAGAAGCTAAACTCTGGTTTACGAGCCTACCAGGCCGCCAGAAAATCAGGCTCACCTCTATCACATATCGCCCAAATGGCAAGGATCACAACAAAATTGAACATGGATTCTGCAGAATCATCATCAAGAGATGAAGACAGAAGCAGAGCAATGGATTATGCAAGGAGACAACGAGACCATTTGAGAATGGACTGGAAATGGGTTGTTGTAGGAGGTGTCGCATTGGCTTGCGGCCTTCACACCGGGGTCATTGGTAAGGCTTTACTCGCTGGAGCTGGCCAGAGACTGGCTCGTAGGTGAAAAACCTTGTCGATTTCTTATTATATCTTCCCTTGACAGAAAAGAGAAACATATACATATATAACCCAGGGAAATGTATTTTTCTTGCTACTCCTATGAGAACGGCATGTGGTTTTGATGGTGAACCATGTAGAATAGTATCTTTGAACTTGTGGGTCTAAATTATTTGAAACCTATCTTGTTACAGAGGAGAGTGAGATGTGTATTTTATAAACTATATAAATCTACATAGCTTCCGAAAGCTTAAAATCTTTGCATGTGACGCACTTGGTATCTCTCATTGATTGATCAACATCGAGCAAGATGTCAAGACTTATCTTCCGCAGCAATTAAATGCACAGTGCACAGAAGCCGTTCTTTGTTACCGCTTATGGTTGCACATGAAGTTCCTCATTCTGCAGATCTACAGAGGTTGTTTCTGGTGTTGTGGAGGATGCCAAATCATCACCAAACTCAGTGTCTGATTCATCTGATTCCTAGAGTTCATCATCTGAATCAAGTCCAACATCTGTTTCAGATAGTGAACCCTTGGTCTGGATCTCACCTTCTTCACCATCTTCTCCCTCGTCTTTGTATGTATCTAGAAACACGTCATTCTCCTCTCCCTACAAGAAACAAAGATAACAAGGGAATATAAGACATCAAACCCAACATTCATGATGGAAATTCAAGAAAATATAAAGATTATAGGGCAAGCATATCATACATCTGTTTCTTCGGTCTCCTCATCAGAAGAATAAGCCATGTCAAGTTTGTCGTATAACGCTTCATCTCCCTTCTCTTTTACAAGTTCAACTTGTTCCTGACAGAATGGATTCAAGGTCTCGGGTTAGCAAAATATTGCAGAACAAGAATATGCGTTTGTTGTTTGATTAGTAAATGATATATAGATAATTCAAACCATACAATTTCAGCTCGCAACTGCTCTGACTTCGCCTGTACCGCCTCAATGTGTTTAATAAGAGCCTGTTGAATAAAAAGTATCAAAATAAGGAAGCAAACTAAGTGTAAGTTCTTGACCTGATTGGTCACAAAAGTAAAAATCAATGATAAGTTTGCAGATTTTGAGATCAACAAACGTTGTTGCATATTCTTTTTATCACGAACCTCACGTTTTTGGAGCTCAACAGAACGTGCTAAAGCTTTCCTCTTTGTCAAGAGGTTTTTAGGCCTCATCATAGAAGGACGCTTATAGTCTTTTCCTCTATACACGATTATGGCATAGCCTTTCGAAATTTTGTCAACAGAGACCAGGATACCTCCGCTTTCGGCTTCAAGGGCTATTGCCACTTTCTTCGCACCCTCAAAAGTTTTAGCCTTAACAAGAATCTTGATCAGCTCCCGATATTTCCAGTGCAAGTGCATGTTCTCCACAGTCCCATCAAACACCCCTCTTCTACCTGAAGTAATAAATTCAAGTTTCTCAGACGAGTCCATATCCCAAAGAACACAGGTCAAACATACTCAACTACACAACACATCCGAAAAAGATGGTTTACCAAGAAGTAAGAAAGCTTTCATCTTCAATCCGAGCTTTTGGAACATAAATCTCTCTTCCTCAGTTATGCCCTCAAGGTCTGTTCTCTGCTCTGCTGGCTTCAGAGATTCCTCCACCTTAGCTAAAGCCCGTTCAGCTTTCAGCAACTTTTTCTCAGCCTAGAAAAGTTCATTTAAAATTTAATAATCAGTTTAATTCCAGGAGAAATCTCTTTACTCATTATGTGAAACATAACTTGACAGGTAGGAAGTACAAGGTCAAGTCAGGAACTCACAAAAGCAAGTTTCCTTTCCAACTTCCTGACAAGTTTTGCAGATCTCATTTTCTCAACCTCTTGTTTCATTTCCTCCACATGATCATCGTTATCCAGATTCTTTCCCCACTTACCAGTTGCATCAAGAGTTTCTCCAAGAGTGCCGGCAGAAACAAGGTTTTGATTAACTTTAGTACTGGGGACAACCAGAGCCGACGATGCTCTTATTCTTGCCTGTTCCTCTTCGTCTTGCAAAGTCCTAGCAAGGTTTTGATTAGCTTTATTAGATGGGACAACCAGAGCCGATGATGCTCTTAGACGTGCTTGTTCCTCTTCGTCTTGCAAAGTCCCTGCAAGCCTCTCCTTCTCCATTAATGCTTCAGCTACATCTAGTGACAAAAAATTCTTTCCTCTGTAGAAAACCAAGAAGTCTTTGTTCCTAGAGAGTAGCATACCTCCCGTCAATCTCTGCAGTCACTTACCAAGATCATGATATCAAACAGTTAGCATCAAATATGGACACCTTCTAATTTGTTCTAAAAACATCTATATTAATATAATAACAGTTACATGTGATTCGGTTCTGAATCCTTATTACCTTGATGTCCTCAGCCATTCTCTCGCTGGTGGTCAGTTGTACACCACGTTTGAGGGCAACCTTGGCAATCAAACTCTTTTGCCATAACTTAACTATGGCTGTTGCCAACCCTTGCATCTGTCTACTTCGACCTGTCCATCAAAAGAAATTCTCACTCTTCAAAGACTTTATTAGGCTCTACAAAAAGTCATAAAGGAAATCCAATACCTAAAGCAAAGTGTGGAGGAAGAACTGTAGCAAGTCTTCTTAAAGCGGTTGCCTCCTTTGTTCCCAAAGTTGATCGCACTCCATAAGGAAGTGCTCTGAAAGGAGGTTCGTAACCAGGAACGATCCCTGGAAGCAAATCAGCATCAACAGGTAATGGATAACCTCCCTGCCAGTCCGAGTACCGAGGACCAAGACCCTCTAACAGTTCATTTATTTCATCTTCATAGTCTACTTCCTGCTGGGATGTTCTGTCATTATTTACCACAATGGTTGTCTCCTTCTCTAGCTGCTGAGGAAGATGCACTTGTTGAACACTATGATCAACTGTACTTATACTTCTAGGTAACGAAGACGGTGATGTCTCTGTTCTTCTGTATATTTGCTTGTTCAGGTTACCTGATGCCTGCCTGTTGCTGCCGCCTTTGTAGTTGTACAAGGCCATAGAAGTCCCTGACCTCCAAATCACCAAACCACCAG
Organism: Camelina sativa; assembly: GCF_000633955.1. Lineage (NCBI taxonomy): Eukaryota > Viridiplantae > Streptophyta > Magnoliopsida > Brassicales > Brassicaceae > Camelina > Camelina sativa. The sequence goes on along the minus strand of NC_025695.1, from coordinate 18,552,504 downwards.
TTTTTCTCTGTTACAGTGAAGGCATAATTAGTATTACACTAGACCATGAACAAGAAAGGACATAAGAAACAAAGTACTACTTCTCAATTTAAAAACTCCATATATCATTGTACACTGATTGGGGGCTCATAAGAATAAAAACCTCTACTATCTCATGCATCCTTCTCATGTTCAGTGCACTTGATCCTTCAATCTTGAGTCTCACAATCTCTGAGCTCTTCCACTTATCCTGAATTGCATCTACCACAGCCTGAGTAACACCTGCACCCGTAACTCTCATCTTGCTCTTTGTTCGAAACATCACATTCCTCAATCGGTTCATCTCTGATTCCGAAAGAGTCATCTCCGCCAACGAGTATCTACTCTCCTTCTTAGCTGTCCACTCTCCATTTACCAACTCCTTCTTATCCTTAGAACTCACCTTCTCCCAAGGAAACCTAACTTCATCACTCCCCCTAAATTCACCAAACGGTGATCCCTCCGAGAATCCACCTCTTTCTTCTCCTTCTCCAACATAAACCCTATCCTCCACTGACCGTTTCTCAATCCTTGTCTCTTGTTCAACTTCCTTATCCTGAAACTGATCATCATCTACATATCCATACTCTTTCAATCTCTCCACAATCTTCTCCATTGTACTACTACTCCCACCACCACCAACATCACTACTTGGACTACTACTCTCACCACGGATAAGACCTAAATCCGCAAATCTCTCTTCTTTTCTACGATTCAACACAACCTTTGAAGGTCCATACTGACTCTGCTTCTGTGTTCTACTCCAATTCTCATTCCTACTACTTTCACACGATAATCGTTTAACCTTTTTCATAAAAGAGAAACCAAATCTCCTCGAAGTAGCACTGTTATAAGACCTGAGTGAAATCGATGAACTGGTTCCATGGAAATTGCAGAAGGAGCTTCCCAACGAATCGAATATTTTCGCCGAAGTAGTCGTCGTCGTCGTTGGACAAAAATGGCGACTTGAACTAATCGCCATTTCTGACACAAAACACTCTCAATTGGGTACTCAAATAAAATATGATTCCGCAAAGATACACCAAAAAAAGTCTTGAGCTTTGATTCCTTCAGGTAACGATACTGCGAAAGCTCTGAGCCTGTGTTATCCATGGCGGGGAAAGGTGTTCGAGATGATTACAGGGTTGTTTGGATACTTGGTTTATCTTAACCAGACTAAGAACAAAGCTTTTTTAACGAACATGATTCCAAAAGAAGGCGCATAATAGAAATTTATATTTGAGTATGGCTAACATGCGCCCAATATCAGAAATGAAGAGAGTTCAGTAACGTACGCCTTATGACTGGATCTATATTTTTCTCAGTCAAAAATAGATAGAAGTGAAGCAATCTCTGTTTTGTATGATAAAATTCTTGAGGGTGCTTCTCTCTCTGCCCTTACGATCTCTTGGCTCCTGTCATCTATGTGATATCAAATTTTGATTTCAAGGTTAGATTTTTCTCTTGCTACTACTTAATTTTTTTGCAAAAATTTCGCCTTAATCTTTGTTGTTGTTGTTGTTGTTGTTGTTGAAATTGGGACATGTAGTTATTATTATAAAAAGGTTGGTTTTGGTTTCGATATGGTATGTGGGTTCTGTTTCTCATTGTTTTTGAAAACAAGAGGGAAAAATTCAAACTTTTTGATATTCACGATGTTGGGTTTCACTGTAAATGAGGTTGTAATGGTGGAAGTAGCATCGAACGGTGTGTTTTCATTTACTGTTGTAACGTTTTTTTTTTGAATTGGCATTTAAACCTCCGCCAATTTGTTGTCATCAGTCCAAAAGATATTTCTTTTGAGTTTTTGAGATCAGACTGTTACATATGTTTCTGTAGCTAAGTTAGTGTCGGAATCTTGGATAAATGTCTATTTCTCTGGAAGGTTTTATGTGGTTTGCTTTGAGAAGGGAGAAAGGAATCTTCTTGTATCTCGTTAGGATCTCTTCAGGTTGTGTGATTTTCTCAGATATTATTGATCTCTAGTCTTGTTGCTGCAGTTTTAGTGTTTTTTTTTTTTTTTTTTTTTTTTTTT
>NC_025695.1:18505217-18550410 GCF_000633955.1 Camelina sativa | reverse complement strand
TTTTTTTTTTTTTTTTTTTTTTGTTTAATGTATATTAGCAGTTCCAATTTTGATTACTTTACTTTGAATTTTTGTCTCTTGGTTGATTTCTCTGCTCTGATGTAGAATTGAGTAAGCTGATCAGTTAAGTCTTAGCAGCTCTAAGTTCTTCTTATGCAAGTACCATATAAGGTTAAATGCTCTAAGTTGAACCTATATAGCCATTATAAAAATTGGTATCTGCGGTTGAGTTAAACGTTATGTTTTCTTTATGACCTGCGTTTTTGCTGCTTTACATTTTTTATTGATGGCTTGATGGTTATCATTTACACTTTAGGACTCATTTTCGGTTGTGTTTTTTTTATGAATAATGTGTGACCCTAATCTACTTGTGTCTGTGTCTTTTGATATGAATCCTCTTTGAACCTATAGTCTCCTGTGGTTCCTCAGGTGACAGTTGAACCGGATGTTTTCAGAAGTAGAAATATCTCGGGACGTCGCTATATGTGCCGACCACTTGAATGGCCAATCGCCTCACCAACAGATTCTATACAAACTTCTCCAAGATCTAATACACGAGAAAGCATGCAGGGAACACGGATTCTATCTCGGCATCACCTCTCTAAAAAGCATCGGTGACAAGAAGAACAACAACATCGACAACGAAGACAATCATCAAGCAGGCATCCTCACATTCCCGGTCTCCTTCACATGCCGCACATTCTTGCCTGCAAGAGGAGATGTCTTGCAAGGGATTGTAAAACAAGTATTGTGGAACGGAGTTTTCATCAGGTCAGGACCACTTAGATACGCATACCTCTCGCTCTTGAAAATGCCGGATTACCATTATGTCCACTCGCAGTCGGAGAACGAGAAACCGTATTTTCAAAAAGATGATCGCTCCAAGATCGCTGTTGGAGTTGTTGTGCGGTTCGTGGTGTTGGCTGTGCGGTTTAAGGAGAGACCACACAAAAGAAGAAACGACTATTATGTTCTCGCGACTTTGGAAGGCTACAGGAAAGTTGGTCCCATCTCTCTTACAGGTTCGGATGAGCCGTACATGTGATTTGTTGTATTACTCCTTAAGTTGAAGTCTTTAGATACTTTTTGGTTCTAGGATAATCTCAGTTTCACTAGGTTGTTTTCTTATTTGTTCTTTCGTATAGGTGAATGAACCCATCTGTTTCTCAAGATAATGTTATAGTCAAATGTATGCTTGTATTGTAATACTCATTGATTCTACTGTTCGCTATCAAATTAAAAGCAGATATGATTAGCTTTTAAAGGCATACCCGAGGAGATTCATAAAACTACGAAACTCCAAATGTATTTAGAACCTCAAACTTTATCATTAAGCCAAACAGAAACAGAACTGGTCCATAAATTTCCAACAGAGTATATGATCAATTGGTTGAAGCCAAACCAGATCGACAAGAAATATCTATAAACGGAACACGTCTTGGTTACACTTACCTGTACACAAGTTGAAATGCGTTGGTGGTATCTTCAAACACCATCAAACTCATTGAAAAAGATAATCCTCATCCAAACTTCTCTGAAGCACTAAACCCTATCATTAACACCTTCAGAATCAGGGCACATACAGTATTTATATTCGTCATCACCATGGAGACATCTTCCATCTCCGAATATATCAGCAGACTCTGGATGCTCTTGCGTGGTCTCGTAAAGACCATCGAACAAACTCTACATCTATGAATTGATCGAGAGCCAGCTGCTCTTGTTTGGTGTATCCATCATCCAAGTTTCCTGTAGCTATGATCTGATCCTGTTCTTGAGCGATCTTGTTGAAATGATCTGTAGGTAAAGAATCTGATATTGCAGAAGTGGACTGAAGATTTAGGGTTTCGTATGGAACAAGATCCTCTCTTCTTGATGTCGTTGTTCTTCACGTCATCTTGATGATCTCTCTGATTCACAGAGTCCACACGATCACGCAGTTCCTTCAGGTTTCTCAACATCTTAGACATGGAGTCGATCGCACCCCTCAACTCCTCTGGATTCTCCGATTCAGCAAGATCCTCGTCTTCCCACCATAATCCCCCTAACCCTCCAAGATTATCTGATTCTTCACGAATAGAACGCTGATCGTTGAGAAAAGCAGCAACAACAACATCAATGTCGAGTGACCGAATGAGTAGAAAGAGGCGTGAGAGTTGGATGAACAAGGAGTCGTCAAGATTGTCATTTGTGCACCGGACAGAAGACAAAGCTTAGAGGCGTTTGGAGAAAGCAACGGCTCGTGACTCTTTCTTCTTATTCTTCTTCATCGGAATTTTCTTCTTCTTGCCTCCCATTATGTTTGTAGAATTTTACAGATATTTTGATTAGGGACACACCACACACACTCGCTCTCTCTATTTATAGATAGGGTATGTAACAAGAAACCCTCAAACAAAAAGGTTTGTTATTTTCTTTCTTTCTTTTAATTTCCTTTTGATTATACATACTATTATACAAATATACTAGATTTTAATCTGCCATAGACTATATTTTAAAAAACTGCAAAATACACTGCACGAAAAGTTATTTGTTATTAAAAATATTAAAATTTAATTTTATATGTTTGTTAATTTTGTTTATTTGTTTAGTGTTTAAGATTGTATAATTGTATTTTGATTAATAATTCTATGATTTAACCCACAATATACCACAATTTTGTTTTACATAATAACAAGAGTTTCATGGTTCAAAAATGTTGAATCTCGTCTGAATCATCATTTGTCAGGACTATTCGGGGATATTAATTTTATCAATTTTAATAGATATCTATTACTCGAATATTTATAGAGTTAACAAAATAATGAAATGATTTTTTTATAATATTAATTTAAATTAATATTATAAAAAAATCATTTCATTATTTTGTTAACTCTATAAATATTCGAGTAATAGATATCTATTACTCGAATATTTATAGAGTTAACAAAATAATGAAATGATTTTTTTATAATATTAATTTAAATTAATATTATAAAAAAATCATTTCATTATTTTGTTAACTCTATAAATATTCGAGTAATAGATATCTATTACTCGAATATTTATAGAGTTAACAAAATAATGAAATGATTTTTTTATAATATTAATTTAAATTAATATTATAAAAAAATCATTTCATTATTTTGTTAACTCTATAAATATTCGAGTAATAGATATCTATTACTCGAATATTTATAGAGTTAACAAAATAATGAAATGATTTTTTTATAATATTAATTTAAATTAATATTATAAAAAAATCATTTCATTATTTTGTTAACTCTATAAATATTCGAGTAATAGATATCTATTACTCGAATATTTATAGAGTTAACAAAATAATGAAATGATTTTTTTATAATATTAATTTAAATTAATATCGATCCAAACATATCGTCCTATCATATAACCTCGTCCCGTGATATTTTAACTCGCGGTATACTGTGGGATAATTTTTTTCTTTATTCACTTAATTTTTAATATTTATTGTTTTGTATTATAAGGATTATATTGAGTGAGTTAGTATGATATTTATTAAGATTGTAACTATTTAATATAACATTTTATAAAATTGCCTCTTTTTATATAGTTTAAATAATTCTTATAAAGTTTATATATTTATAATATATGAAACTTCATAAAAATCTAAATATATTATTAATCTTTAAATGTGTTATAAATTTTAACGTTTCATAACGTTTTGTAATATTTAATTTTTTTATAAAATATAAATATGTGTATATATTTTTAAATGTTTAAATATTTATAATAGTTTAAAACTTTTCAAAAGTTTAAATTATTTAAAAGAAAAAACCGAAATAAACCGAATAAACCTTTTTTATATAACAAAATGGAAATGTTCCTGAATTTTTAGGGACATTTGCAAAAAGGTTTGGTTTATTTCTACAATGCTTTCGTTTCAAAATATTCAAAAATCTAGGGTTGATCTCTACAAGCTAAGCATGTGTATTATTAATGTTGTCGTCTATTGCCGAACAGGTTTCGCAGGAATTTTTTTTTTAAATAAAAACATTTTGTACCGGAGGACATTAATCCTGGTAAGTGTTTTTTGATGTTGAATATGTGTCTCATCTATATGAATTTGGTTTCTTTTCCATATATCTGAAATAAAACTCCTTAGTATTAAACCTTTTTGAGATGCCCGTGAGAGTGCACCGTCAATCATTTTAGTCAACGTGCAGGAGGCAATGAGAGTGAATTCAAGACGTATCAAAACAGAGCTCTTTGCTTGTGCAGATGCAGGTAAAAAGGTTAATAAAAATAAAGAAACCTCAACAGAAACGTGACATCTCTCTCTCTACAGTGAGTTTTCTTTTCTATAAAACAAGTATTTCTTTAAAAGACTTACATCATTAACTATTAACTAGGTGTTGTTCGTTTCATTATCTTGACATGCAACATTCAGATACTGTTCCTTTGTGTTTTTGGTTTAATTCATTCAGAAATTGTATCTAAAACAAACTATGTTTGTTTTGTAATCTGGTATAAATATCTAAATACAATACATAAAAATGACTAAAATACATTTCATTTTGTAGTTTAGTGATTTTGATTATGTTTATAGTTAAATAATTTTCTTATAAAATTTAAATAAACATCTAATAAATATTTAAAAATGAAATCATCTTTTATAATTTAAAAATATACTATAAAAAATATTTTGGTTATATTAATTAACATTAAACATGTGTTTTCTAAAATAACACAAAACACATTAAGCATGTATTTTGTTTCTAAAATAACACCAAAAATAACTTTAATAACTTTAATATGATCCAACAAAACCTTATAGTAATTTTCTAAAACATGAATTTGTTCAAAATATGTTTTATGTTTAGAAGATAACAAATTCAAAAGTGGTCCATCGATTTGAACAAACACAACAATACGAGTGTGCTATCAATTTGAAAAATAAGTGTCCACTTCTCTCAATGTGCCATGGTTCCCCTGCAACAATCACAACTCATGTCTATGGACCCATGAGGGATGATCCTCCTCATTGAGACATCCTCCTCCTTGAGACAAGAGTGTCATGGTTCCCCTGCAACAATCAGAACTCATCATAAGCCATCAATTAGACATTCACATCTTTACCATGGTACGTGAACAATATCAAGTACTAGTGTCATAAAAACCTCTCCAATATTGACCAAACAANGCATCTTTACCATGGTACATGAACAATATCAAGTACTAGTGTCATAAAAATCTCTCCAATATTGACCAAACAAAGCCATAAAAACAATCAACGAGCCAAATCAACATAAGGCTAGTATTATGAATGCAAAAATCTCAAAACCAAACAAGAATCACAACCAAAACCTCTCCAATATCTCTCTAATCCTAGCCGCTACATGAACAAACAAAACAAACACAAGAATCAATGAAAGGAGTGTCGTACCATAGTCTTTTGTGAAACTGTTGTGATGCTAATACGGAAGTTGACATCCTCTTCCTATCTTTTCAGTTATAACATCACGTAGAGCCTCCATTGCTCTATCACCAGTTGGAATGTAAGGAATATGTTCAATGTTACCTTCTTCTTCATTTTCTACAGCTTGGTCACCATGATTCTCATAATCATCTACCACCTCCCAATAAGCAAAATCACAGTCTTCATAGTGTGAATCTCGAATAAAGTTGTGAATCACAGTCACAATCTTTATCCACTTTTTCAGCTCATACTTAGATTGTTTCCTATCTAAAATCCTCCACTTTGCTTTCCAAACACCAAATGTTCTCTCTATCATAGAACGCAAACTAGCATGTCTACGGTTAAACAGCTCTTTTGTGCTAGTAGGTGGTCCTCCCCTTGCAAACAGATCAAGATGGTACCTAGCTCTACGATGAGGCCCTAGATAACCGGTTCTAGTTGGGTAACCTGAATCTACTAGATAATACTTGCCATTTGGTGGATGAGGGAAGGAAGGTTCATGAGTAGCACAATGTGTTAACACCTTGGTGTCATGTGCTCCACCAGGAACTCCAACATAAGAAAATAAAAATCTTATGCTGAAGTTACATATCGCTAGAACATTTATTGTTGGTTCTGATTTTCTACCTCTATATGCTTCTGCACTATTAGATGGAGGGCGAACAGATATATGGGTTCCATCCAAAGCACCAATGCAGTTTTCAAAAAAAGGCCAATACCTACCATCTTTAACTAGTTTAGGACTAGGTTTTGCAAACTCACCTCTGGATGGCTTCACTATATCTGCTGCAAGCTTCAAAAGAACCCCTAAAACATCATCTAACTTTCTTTTTACTGTATCCAAAGAATGCTGATATCGTTCAGCTAAGACCCGAACTGTTACATCTTGTGCCACCATTTCAATAAAAATCGCTACACTCTCTTCAAGATAGACATGGAATGATTCTTCAAGTTTATATTTATGTGATAGCACCTGACATAAACTCAGAAACGTACCTTGATTCATACGGAGGATATCAAAACACTGTTTCTCAGACTCATACATAAATCGTTGCACCCGACGCCAACCTCCTCCTCGATCTGTCCTTTGCATCTCTCTATTAGTATTAACTCCATAAACTTCTTGAATTGCAGAATACATACGTTCTTCTTCCTTTAATATCAAGTCCTTGTCATCATCCTCAAATGATAGAGAGATCCATTCAAATCAAAAATTAAAAGCTCACTAGAAGCTCAAATCAAAATCTAAAAGCTCACTCATATGAGCATCCAAAGCATCTAAAAGCTCACTTATTTTCCCAAATCTCAACTAAAAGTTGGAATCCATCACTAACAAAGAGAAGAACACAACTAAAAGAGATCGTTGAAGGGATGAAGGATTCAAAAAGTCTTACCTCTGAAATTCAAAGAAGCAAGGGACAAGATGAACGATTCAGTGGGAGCAGCTCAATGAGAGATGCTTCGTTCTTCTTCCGAGACGAGACGTAGAAGGAGGAGAGAAAGCCCAATTCGTTACAGGTGCTATGGAGAAGGAGAAGAGGAGAGGAATGTGGAGAATCGTCGGAGATCCATCGAGCTTCTCCGATGGTGGCTGAAGAATTGGGGATTTTAGGGTTATCTCTGTATTAGAGTTTTAGAGATATATTTGTAATTGTTTGATAAAAATAAGGGTATATTGGACTTTTAAAATGTTTGGATGAGTTCACTGTAGCCAAACTCTCATTTTTTTCTCATCCAGAAATTCAAATTATTTTAGATGAGATTTTAAAATGTATCCAGATACTGTATCCAGATACTGTATCCAGATACTGTATCCAGATGAGTTCCTAATTGTTACTAAACGAACAACAATGAGCATTTGCATCCAGATATTGCATCTGGTGCACCAAACGAACAGGACCCTACTCTACTCAACATGAACAATCATGACTATCTCAAAGGACAAAGTCAAGCCTTCTCCTACATGAAAACTCAAGAGAAATCTTCGCAACCGGAGTTGTTCTCTGAGGCTACATAGCTATAATGATTGTTGTTTTTCTCGACTGTATACAAAAATGACTAAATATTCTCTCTTCAAATTACTTTGTCACACAATCATCTTTTCATATCAATCGTCTTTTCTGTTTTAGTGTTTTTGTAAATTATAGTATTCATATGTTATGATTTTCTTCGTCTTATTTTTGAGATTCTAAATAATTAGTCAAGCATTTTGCAACCTTCTATTGTGCTACATGATTTATTTGGAGTTTAGGATTTCAAAACCATTGATGATATGAAAATTTATACATCTTTTGAGTTTCTTAATTCTTTGTATGGCTCATGTGATTACGTTGGAGTTTGAACACAATTAGGGTTAGTATGACACGGGAAAAGATTCATATATGTCTCTAAGGACTTTGTGTTTAACCATCTTAGTCGATATGTTTAAAGTAACTCAAAGATGCATGATAAGCAACGTATAGTTTGGTTTGTCCTACTGTTTTTTTTTTAATTCCATTTCGTTTGTTTTCTAACTTCTTCTTTTTTTGGTCAAAAGTGATCTCATGATCATGTTTAATTTGGGTTGTCTAGATCGAATGCTATGCAGTTTTAAAGTTCGTATATTGAGGACAAGACCACTGATTGCATCTTTAGGCGAGCACAATTTTGAGTGTTTTACGTGATTTTTATTAATTCGTCTACATAGTCTTTCATTGGTTTTTAGAATATGGCTCTTGTATCTCTTATTGTAGCTTAGGACGACACCCGTGTTTTGAAAAATGAATAACTCGAAGCTCTATATTTGATTTGGCATTTCTCCTGTCAGTTTAAATCATATACAACAAAGTATATGATATGAGGCATGATTATCCTAATAGAGCTTACTTGTAATAATTTGGACCAATCGTTTTTACATATCAGTTTAAAGGTATAGTGTGTAGAAAGTCTTTTGATATATATACAATTAATATCAAAACCATTGATAATAATTTTGAGAAAATCACATTTTTAATTTTCAAAGTGTTACAAAATATAAATGAGTAGGACTTTAAACCTCAAAAAAAAAAAAAAAAAAAAATAACATTACAAACCACCAAAATGCATTTACTAACACTTTAAACCTTAAAATTAACTTTCATATTTGCACCCCCATAAAATATGACGGAGCAGCAATGTCCGTCAATATGAAATAGTTGAATTATATTAGTTTGATTTAAATACTTTTTAATTTAATTTTAATTAATTAAATTTTAATTTTATAATTTATTATGATTAATCAAAAAAACAAAAAAAGAACTTCATCTTCTTGGTGTATTCACCATCCGACCATAAAACTCTCGTTCAATCTTAATCTCAGCTGCATTATGGTTACTTCTTACTTACGCCATTGATAAAGACCTCTGAAAATAGAGACTGTAACACAAGAGAAAAAAATTGAAGCAAAAAATTGAAGAATCAAAGATAAGGTATTCATGATAAAACATTTGAGAAATGTGAAATTGAAGACGAAAACATATCTTGATTTTTAGTGAGAAATCAATCGGTTTGAATCAGAATCCAGTGAAGATGCATCTCTGAAAATGATAATTATGAAAATTAATGTGGTAAAAGTTTTGTCTATGAGGAAGATTGACGAAAACAATGAATTGAATAAAAAATCTTGAAAAATTCTGGTAGACGGTTAGCGGATCGAAGAAGATGAAGTTTTTTTAAATTTTTTTTTCTTTTGTTTATTTTTATAAAAAATAAAACAAATTAAAATTTAAAGTAAACTAACATAATTTAACTATTTTTATTTGACGGATATCACTGTTCCGTCATCTTTTATGGCCGTGTAAACAAGAAAGTTAGTTTTAATCTTTAAAGTGTTAGTAAAAATATTTTAAAAATTTATAATGTTATTGAAATTTTCTTATATAATTTAAAGTGCTACTCAATGACACTTTGAAGGTATAAAATATAATTTTGCAATCTTATGATATTTTTTTTGTCAATTATTATATTAATTCACTTACTTTAATTTAGGGATATTTAATATGTACATTATAAACAAAAACTAAATATTATTAACAACATAAAGCAAACTATTTCGATTGAACCAAATTAGAATTTTTTTTGTTTCTTCTTCACATGCATATTCACTTCTTATTGGGATATATAGGGTTATATAAGCATAGAAATCTCGATTCAACTTTTTAATTTTTTTAGTTGTATATATTATATTGAATAAAATCTAACATTTATGATTTTTTAGATTGTAATAAGATGTCACCGCGTCGATGTACAGTGCAAAAATATATTTAATAAATTAAATATAATATTTCTATTTTTAAAATATAAGCATTGTTGTAACATATATCAGTCATTATTAAACGATTTTAAGGATGCAAATAATTTAATCTAGTTTTATAAATTAAATTATATTTTATAATTGTTTTAAATAGTTTGTTAATGTTTCCTAAAATTTCTAAAACAATAACTGGAATCTATTAAATAATTTTATTAAATAATTTCGAAAATATTATTTTATTATTTCAGAAACCAATATAAGCTTTTTTTGTTAGTTATTAAATTAATTAAAATAAAATGACATTTTTTGTAATATGTCACATGATAGTAGGGTTAAACTTGTAACAACATTGCTTAAATAAGTATATAGAGATACTAGTGGTTGTGTAACATCCGCGAACCAATCTCTTCGGTTTGGGATGAGTGTCGATCGACAAAAATGAGGGTGTCGGTCGATACCATCAATTCCTAGTTCACTTGGTTTTTTTTCAATCGTCGAATTTGAGCGGTTTGGTTTAGAAAATAACCCTAAACCATGATATTTAAGGATCAAAGTCAACTTAGGGCTTTGGTCAGCCTTTTTTATCGTTTCCAGAGAGAAAAGAAAGAAGGAGAAGGTTCCCAGTGAGTTTTTGGAGAGTTTTATGCCTTTTCTTGAGAGAGCCTTCCTGTGGAATGGTGATCTGAGGCTAGGAACGTATTGGAGGCTTGTTGTGGTGTTGTTTTCGCTCTTCTAGAGTTAGAATCTTCTTGTTAAAAGGTGAATGCATGACCATGGCTGATCTGAGCTTGAGATTCTCTGTTTTGGTGTTCTATGAGTTATGTGATTGGGTCGAGTCGTTTCAGTTTGGTATTAGAGCCCTTACGGTTCTAGGTACGGCTTCATTTTGCTTTACATTTTTGATGTTGTGGATTGCACGCTTTGAGTGATTATGTGATTTAGTCAATTGTGTGTGTCATGGGGTCCTAGAACATCCTCTTCGAGCCTTCAATGAGATTCCACAGTACAATGTGTATTTTTGTGTGTGGTTTGAATTGTGTGTTTAGCCTTCTATCTTTGGTAGTGCAGATGATTAAAGGTGGTACTGTTGTTGGTTGTGGACGTGGTCGTGGTTGTGGACGCGGTCGTGATCGTGGTTATGGACGTGGTTGTGGTCGTGGGCGCGGTTGTAGTCGTGGTAGGGGTAGAGGCCCATTTGCTAACGAGACTATGGATCAAAGTGTGACGGTTGAGGACGTCGATGAGTCACAGACGTTTCAGGAGGGATCAGAGGGTATGGCCGGTACCAATGGGCCCGTTGGAGCCGGTGGAGCCGATGCGTGCGGTGTCCGTCCCGGGTTGGCCATTGGTTTTGGGCTTCTAGGTGCAAAGGTCGCAACAGTTGGAGCCCCTGGTCGAGGTGCCGCTCCCGCTTTACAGAATTGCTGGCGTAGGTGTTGCATCAGTTACAGGGAGTTGTTCCGCTGCAGACTCCGCTTGTGCTGCCGATAGTGGCGGAGGTGCAGCAACCGATAGCGTAGTATCGGTACGGTTCAATTCTTGGGTGGTACCGACCCTAGTGTGCCTGATGCGTGGAGGACGAGGCCGGAACGCATTTTTCAGTCTCTCAGGTGTCATGAGAAGTATCATGTGGAAATTGGAGGCCATTATTTGGTAGATGACGCTCATGTATGGTGGAGGTCAGTGACTGTAAGGAGAGTGCAGAGGAACATGACTTAGATTGATTTTGTGGAGGAGTTCAACCGTAAGTATTTTTCTCGTGAGACACTAAACTGGATGAAAGTGTGGTTCCTACAATTGTCACAGGGGACCCAGTCAGTTCATGAGCTGGATGTGGAATTCAGGTCGGCTTTTGGTGCATGGAGATGACTTGAGGGTCCATACGCCACGAGAGCGGAGTTGGTTGAGACCGCAAGTGAGATGGAGAAGGACATAAGAGCAAATGTGGTGGCAATCAATCGAGCGGTCTAGCCGAGGAAAGGCTCAACATCATGGTGGTTCTGGCAAGGGCAGCAAGCATGCACAAGGAACCAAGATGAAGTGGTATAGCATGATCCAGGGAGTGAATGATTCATAACCTATAATTGTAAATTTATAGTAAATGGTATAGCATGATCAAGGGAGTGAAAAGACTCTACAAATCATGTGTACAGTGTAATGAGTTTGAGTTTCTGTTCTTGTTTAAGTTTGATTTTGAGTTTGAATTGGTTGTTTCTTTCAGTTTTTATTCTTATTTAAGTTTGAGTTTGAGTTTGTATTTTCTTTCGGTTTCTGTTCTTGTTTAAGTTTGAGTTTGTGTTTGAGTATTAGTTTGTTCTTGTTAAGTTTAAGATTTCTTTCTGTTTATGTTCTTCAATTACTGATTGATTTGTGTTTCACTTTGTGTCTTTGCATGAGGTTTGCCTATAAGACATGAAATCACAACAGCAACATATGAGTATCTATCTTCCTTGTCTTATTTTTTTTAGTTTAGGATCTACTATTAGACCCATAAAATTTAACAGTTCCTTACTAAAGTCTTTAATTATCATTTTTCAAAATTTATAATTAAAATATTCTTAAGCAACTTTGTTAAAAATCAAGCATTGGATTATATATGATTTTGTTTAGTATGTTAACCCTAAATTTGAAAGATTATTTGATGTAGTGGATCTTATTTGTGGATTAAATACAATTTAGGTGTTCAACTGTTCATGAAACCCAACAACTAGAGTTGTTGAAAATAAAAATAGGATAAAGTAAAGTAGTGGGATAGGAAATTAATAGATCAATGCTCTTGTGGCAGTAGGAGAAGAGAGAAAATGTAATTTATATATACATATAGATATATGTTTGCTAGCCCTCCACTATATCACCCGTTTGGGGTTAGATGATAGTAAACATATGATGTAAAAAATCTAACATATGTTAAAAGGATATGTTGATGAGATTGATGTGAAAGATAATGAGACATGCTTTGTAGCCGCGTTAAGCATTTGTATTTGTGTAAGCTCCCACATATAAGTAAGGTCACAGGGTTCATTTTGCGTATGCTTTGTGTATTATATGATTCTCAGGTGCTAGAGAAATCTTAGAAATGCGTGTGGTAGTTATGAATTGGTAACATATACCAAACTGATTTAGTGAACTTGTAATTTTTGGGAAATTAATTCTCATAAAACATAAACATCATTTGTGTATGTTCACAAAGTCACTTGCCTTGCAAAAAACTAGAGAAGCCAGAGTGAAATATGTGGCTCTCTCCCTCATTCTTCATTCTATTCCTCTCTTCTCTTCTCTAAGGATAAAGCATTTTTTCCCAACAGATGCAAGGTCCACTTGAGATACGAGCTCTAGAAAATTTACAAAGAGAGAGAGAGTCCGGTAACATGCGTCTTGTCTCAAAGATAAATATATAACCAAAACTCAATTTGTTATCAAAAAGCCAAACCGAAATAAACAGAACCAACCGGTTACCAAATCTCTTTTTCTATCCAAATAACATCCACTTGTACTAATCTTATCGACAAACAAACGACCGATAACAGCCCACGTGTCATCACGATACGATTATTATCCTCTCTGATCCAACGGACCCAAAACATCTATCTCTCTTTCTCCCACCCTTTTGTCTCCTCGATCTAAGATGGCGGATTCGGACAACGATTCAGGAGGACACAAGGACGGCGGGAATGCTTCGACGCGTGAGCAAGACAGGTTTCTACCGATCGCAAACGTTAGCAGGATCATGAAGAAAGCACTTCCGGCGAACGCAAAAATCTCCAAGGACGCTAAAGAAACGGTTCAAGAGTGTGTATCAGAGTTCATAAGTTTCATCACCGGTGAGGCTTCCGACAAGTGTCAGAGAGAGAAGAGGAAGACGATCAACGGTGATGATCTTCTCTGGGCGATGACTACGCTAGGGTTTGAGGACTACGTGGAACCTCTCAAGATCTATCTGCAAAAGTATAGGGAGGTTGAAGGCGAGAAGACGACTACGGCTGGGAAACAAGGCGATAAGGAAGGTGGAGGAGCTGGTGGAAGTGGAAGCGGAGGAGCTCCGATGTACGGTGGTGGCATGGTAACGATGGGGCATCAATTTTCTCATCATTTTTCTTAATTATTATTATTTTTAATTGTAAAATGATAAAAGCAAACTATCATTTGTATTAATTAAATATATATAAGTTTAACTTTTAGTATATATTTATAGATTTTTTTAATGTTTTTTTTGAACATCTGAATTTTATTGATACAGGGCTTTGATTGGTGACCACGTTAAACGAGATACTTATAAAATTTTGAGCGGTTGAAAAGAAAACGTTTAAAAAAAGAGCGGTTAAAGATAGCGGATAGAAAAAATGGTATCATAGAAGAGAGTGGTTGAATTTATTTTTGCTTGATTAGTAGCACTATAGCGATTGAATAGTATATATTATATTAAATTATAAAAATATTAAATAAATTTAATTCAATAATAAAATATGGAAAAACATAATATATTTTATAACATGAAAACTTAATAACCAATAAAATTACAAAAATCGTATGCAATAATAAATATATTTTAAAATTCCTAATTTGAAATATTAATAGTTGTTGTGATGATTATCTAAAACATTTCAAACATATAATTGTAATTTAGTTTCACAATTAGGCTAATTATAAGTTCTTACAAGTGAATCTGTCATTAAATTAAAATCGTGTATATATTTTTTAAGACTAAATTAATAACGAAACATAAAAGTTGATCGGGCTAATTTGAAAATCCAATCAAATTTAACTTCTTCACATGTATTACTACAGAGACATTAATATTTTCCACTTTTTTAAAAAACCATCATTATGAACAAATATTTAATGCAAAAAAAAATTGTTTAATCTTCTTCGTTTGCAACCGAAGTTGCCAAACACTCATATTTTTTGGTGGTTGGTTTTCATCTTTTCAACCGCTCAAAATCACTTCCAACCACTCACTCCTTCCATCGACTCCAACCGTTCATCCCAAACACCATCTCCAACCGACATGATGATTGGTAGTCATTTGAGCATCTCGTTTCCAAAAGAGGCGATTGAGTGCTACCAATCAAAGCATTGGTTTCACACCAAGGTAAATTACAACAAGTAGAACATAAGATCCCAACAAGGGAAACATATGCTGACAGACTACATGAATGTCCCCAGAGTCATTAGCCCAGAAGAAGGAAACACAGCCCCAAAATAAAGGGAACCAGAATACAAACAAGTACAAACGATGATATAAGGAGAAGAAGAACGAACTAAGTTCTATATTTGAACAAAGGCATAAGAGATTCCCACCAAGCTTCCCTATAAACCCTGTAAATGTTAAAAGCACTAGAAAGCAAAACGACAGAGAGGAAAGCAGGAACCCAACACGACCAGAGACACAAATACAACTTCCATCACACCTCACCAGCCGATTAGAGAGAGCTAAATCACTAGGCGCAAGGCCAAAACCTTAATATCGACACGAGACAAGCCACACAAGATCAGCTATTCTTACATGCGGACACTCGTCGAACCAACTTCAGCCACATACAGACTTAAAACTGACGACGTCCTTGCAAGAGAAGAAGTAGAGAATGATTCCACTGCTTCGACTAAAATCTAACTCTAAAACTTCCAAAAGGAAACTCGAAGGAAGGCTAGTAGGTGACTCAGCAACAAAATACCATCCAAATGGCTCACACTAAGAACGAACCTAGAGCAAAAACTAATCTCAAAACAGCAAGAGGACTCTAAGAAGAGGTAGGACAAAATTCCAGATTCAAACCCCAAACATATCCACAACCAACAATAAAGGACCAAGAACTGACTCAACAAGGGTAACACTAAAGCCACCACCAAACAAACTGGGGATATACCAAACGAGCTTGACTTGATGAGAATGTAGCCAAAGATAACCTAAACACTTTCTAAACAAAGAGACCTAAGGCAGCACAATCAGGACAAAAGAATACAAAGGCCAAATGTTACCGGAGAGGAGGCAAAAAAACATCTCGGCCGCAGTAGCAACCAAAGACCATTCTATCACTGTCAAACGACCAAGGCCAACGAAAACCAGATCTGAAATTACGCTCAATACAGCGATCAACGAGACAGGACAAATTGCTGTTCACCATCACGAACCAAAAGGAGACGACGCTCAAGGAAGATTTCACCGAAACCGGAGAAGATACAAGCTTGAACCCGTTCCAAAACCTTTGAAAATATCCGTCGGAGAGAGGCTGGGAAAGGGTCAAAATTAACTAGACATGAAGGAAGCAGACAAAGACGACCCTCTCACGACTCCGGCGAGAAGCGCCGATGGCCGGAGAGAAGCGCCGGTGGCCGGAGAGAGGTCAGATCATGGTGAAGGCTTGACGGCAGCTAGGATGAACTTCTCTTTTCAAGAGAGAAAGTTTTCGAGGTTCTTTTGCACACTAGACAGTCACTCATACTATAGATTTTTTTTAATGTAAGTAGGTAATTCAACACCCACTTAAAAAAAATGCCAAAAAAATGATAATATTTAAATTTAACTAGGATTGGAAAGCTTATGGTGGAATCAAGAGGAAACATCAAGTGAGATGAACATACTTAGTAGGGGTTATTGGTTTGAGATTTTAATAGAGTTTTAAAAACTTTAAATGTTATGTAGAACATGTTGTTATTAGACCAAAATTTTGTTAAACTCTGTTAAAGTTTAGTTTACTAGTTTGCGATTTATAAAAAATCATTTAAAATCTCAACAAATTTGGGATTATTGGTTTGAGATTTTAATAGAGTTTTAAAAACTTTAAATGTTATGTAGAACATGTTGTTATTAGACCAAAATTTTGTTAAACTCTGTTAAAGTTTAGTTTACTAGTTTGCGATTTATAAAAAATCATTTAAAATCTCAACAAATTTGGGATTATTGGTTTGAGATTTTAATAGAGTTTTAAAAACTTTAAATGTTATGTAGAACATGTTGTTATTAGACCAAAATTTTGTTAAACTCTGTTAAAGTTTAGTTTACTAGTTTGCGATTTGTAAAAAATCATTTAAAATCTCAACAAATTTGGGTTATTGGATTTAAAAGTTTTGTGTTATTCTATTAAAACAAAAGAATCTAGGATTGTTAATGAATTCAATTATTAAGTTATTGGTTTATGATTTTACACACTTTCTTTACAAAATAAAGTCATAAAAAGTATTACAAAAACATCGAGATTGTGTGGATTACTTTGCAAGATTTTAGATAACTAATCAACGAAACTATATAATACTCTCTAGCAATCCTTAAAAATCTTTTATTTTTCACTTTTAATGATTTTGTTGAAATCTTCAAAATTATTTTTAAATTAGAATCCAATAACACCCCCAAGAGTTAGGCTGCATAAGTTTTTTTTTAATGTTAAGTTGATTCTCCAATTGAAGTTATACTTACGTTTAAGTCAATTCTAAACTGAGGTTAGACTTATAAAAACTGATAAAATTGTTTTTTTTGTACGTGACCATTCTTCATCTAACTCCAGGTGAACATTAACACACACATATACATATATATATATATATATGATATTTTTTATATAAAAAGGGTTATTTTCTAAATGGGTATTTGTTGGCCCAAAATTTTCAAAGTGAGTATTTCTATCCATACTTTCATAATTAGGCTTTTCAAAATAAAAACGACATTTTTACCCCTATCCTATGTATTACCTTTTGTTTTTTTACTCGACAACAATAGTGCTTCTTTGACCACCATCTAATTTCTCGGTGACAACCCTTGATTTTTAATAAAGAAAACTAAACCCTAATAGGATACTATCTAGTCAATCGAATGGTTCTAATTCCTGTTTTAAAAATCGGTCTCGGCGGCCGATTAAACGCCGGAAAAGTGCTCGGCGGCACACAACCGCCGCGATTTCATACAATCGGTTAAGAAATCAGATCTTTTGAAAAAACTCTTCTTTTTGGTTAAGTTATGTCGGAAATCAATTATTTATGACTAGATCTATATATTCTGGGTATAAATGTACTGTAAATCGATCAAAAACTGATGAAAAACGGAAAAACAAATTGTAAAGGTTCGTGTTTTAGATTGTGCAACCGCAAGCCAAAGGAAGAAGAAGAATAGAAAATTACTATTGTATCCTTTATTAAAAAGATATGACTAAAATTAAATACTGGGATTCGAACCTAGGTCATTTGACTCAAATCAATGCAACATTAACCACTGCGCCGATTGCGTTTTGTGGACTAAAATGTATAATAATAAATATATCATAAAAATACTCTAAAACTAGTGCCCGATTAATTGATTTATCGCTAGGCGGACTTCGACTACCCGACTAACACCTAGCAATTTTTATAACAGGGGTTCTAATTAATAATTTCAATTCATCTTCACAACTTAATCAAATTAGAAATTACATGTTTACAATTGATAATTATTAGAGAAAATGGCTACAAGAACTATCATCACCGGAACTTATCGTCGGTCGGATCCAAACGACAATCAAGCCACCATCATCAAAGCGGAGTCCACAATCGTCATCGCCGTCGTTCATAAAGTTGAGATTCAAAATTTAGTCATTCTTAATATTAAGATCTCATCACCATCTTCTACTACTTTTTTCTCACCACCGTTGTGACTGGATCTTGTCATCACCGCCATCTCATTTTCAATGTCATATTTTCGTATCTCTCTTCATTGTCACCGAATCTCACCGTCGTCACCGGATCTTATCATCATCACCAAATCTCATTATTGTCACTAACTTTTTGTTCACTGGATTTCATTATAGTCATCATCCTCGTGTTCAGCATATCTCAACATCTTCACCGTCATCTCCACAAATCATCGTTGAGATCACATGAGTTTTGTTTAAGTTGAACCACCAAAGAAAGAAAATTGAGGGTAAAATTGTTTTTATACAACCTAGAAAATGCCTAAATCTGTAAGTATGGACAGAAAATTCTGATTCGGCTATACTAATTGGAAAAAATGTTAATCTCGCAATTAACTCTATATAAAAATATGTAAAATAATTTATGTATTTTAATGGAAATCAGAATATGGGATGTTTACTATTATTAACTGAAACTTTGACCAATTTATTACGTGTGAGAAAAAATAGAACTAAAACTAGTCAAATTCTTAAATCTAGTCAAATACTAATTATTAAAAAATTAACATGTTTTATGAGCAAAAAAAGGCAAAAAATCAAACATATTTAAAGTATTTCTCAATTTACCATGTTGACTGTTGAGAATGAGATAAGGCTTTTTCAAAGTCTATAAATCAAAAAAGACAATCTATATATATAAAGTGCAGTTTCCTCACTCCTGGTGCTGCCACCTCAACATACCTCTCTTTTAAATAAATCCATATTTTCGACATTACGGACTATGTAGTTAATATTTATTTCTATCACATTTTTGTAAAATCTCAATTCATTATCCACTAAGCCATGTTTTTTTGGCTGGCGGAATAAAACTCCTCTCCAGGATACTCCACAGCGCCGTCGTCCGTTGTGGACCTGAAGCGTCCCTTCCTTTCTTATTCTTTCATCCTGGTTCACCTAATGGTTATCTTTGAAATAAATGTCGCTGAAGCGTCGCTGTCTTCCCTCTCTTCCATCTTCATTGTAACGTTTTTCTCTATTACTGTAATTCATCCCGTTCAATGCTCGCTCTTTCAATTCAAGACCCACTACTCTATCTTTAAATGGTGTAAGTCCTATATAATATTTTCTCCTCCAATTTCATGCTCCATATATATATTTTTCTTCGTCTCTTTGATTTCTCCTCACTAAAATGGATTTTGCTGTCATTTCATTCGAAAATCTCAAAGTTGGGCGCCTTCACCAACAGATCGTCGGAAGAATGCTTCGTCACTGGCCTGCTCGCAATGTCAAAAAAGGAGGCCAACTCATTGACGTCGACTTCCTACTCATTGACGAGAAGGTTGTTTCCATCTTAACTAGACTTTTCATTTATTCGTTTTTTACAACTCTATCTGACTTTGAAGTCACAAGAAGCAACTCCCATTTTAAGCTAACTGATTCCCCCTTTTCAATACGCTTCACACCAACCACTGTTTTTGATCAGATTGACGAGTCTTTTGGTATCATTCCGGAAGAGTTTTTCAGGTTTTGGACTCATGACCAATTGGTTTCTCTTGCCAACACCAATACAGATCTTCGAGGTGTGTTGATTTTTTCCACTCTTTCAATATTCCCCTGTTTCTATATTTACTCCATCTCTCAAAATTATAACTTACATAATCGACCTTTCATAAGTTGTCTTCTTCTCACATTCGAAAAACCTATCTTCTCCAGAAAATTATTCTAATAATTTTAGTATTTTAAGCGTTAAGGTTTCGTCCTCATGACTGTTTTTGCTCTCACATTAGATGTAATGGGCGAAGTCTGTTCCAGCAAAGCATATCGAAATGGAATGACACAAACCTTGGAGAGGATGTTAGTCCACCTATGTCATGAAAGGTCAGTTTCCATCGACTTCGATCTCTTTAGTTCACTGATGTATTTGGTTCTTTTATTTCCCATTCTTCATTACTTTCATCACATGGTTTCTTTTATTACAGTGGGGAGAAACTGCCTTTGACGATCATGCGTCCTCATTGGAGAAGGTTTTCAGCGAGAAAGACGGAGGGTCTAACATATTGTTAGCTACAAATATAAACCCAAAGTTATTTGGAGGTGAATCACTTGATTAACTTCATTCATTAACACTTTACTTTATGCCATCTTAACTTCGCATGACAACTTACCTAACGTTTCTCCACAGGTGAACTCTACCTCAATGTCACGTCTGGGACCAAATTTTATTCAGACAGAGATTTAGCAACAACTCAACAGTTTTCTGGTAGGTAATGAAAAGGTTTTGCCTAAATTGTTTACATTTAGTCATTCATACTATGTTTTTAATCCCTTAACCATACTTACCTACATGACTAAACAGGCTAAAGGGGAAAGCAAAAGCAGGCGCCAACTCAATTTCACCAACCGATCTCAAGAAAAAAGTCTCCAAGTATTACGACGAATAGGACATAGATATATGCAGAGAGGTCTTTACCTTCAAAATCAAAAAGAATAACCAAATCAAAGCAAGGCAACACAAGCAACACTTTCAGAGAATCAAGGAAACACAACTAGAAATCAGTTAAAAGTATTTGGCAACACTTCACAAATCCATCACAAAAGACAAAGAAGCAAAGAGATGAACACACCTTTAATAAACTAAAGAGATTCAGAAATACGAATGCCAAAATCAGATAACCGTAACACTAAATTATATGAAAAAGAAACCGAGCCAACAAAAAAAAACAACCCTGACTGTATAAAATTACAGCAAGATAAACAAGAAAATTATTTTTTCCCAAAACACAACTCACATCGAATCGAAAAAATCACTCAGAGGACAAACAGAAAAAAAAAATTACAACTAAGAACACAAAACAACTCACAACTTAATTAGGACTCTAAGGAAGCCAACACATTTTCATATAAACAAATTTGCAACCCAATTCACATTTACCTTTAACGAAATCAACAGGGGGATAACCGAATATCCCCTACCGATGCGAAGCGATCAGGAAAACAACCAATTACGCAAACCCCAAGAAGAAAAAAGAAAAATATTCAAGGGAAAACGAATACGAAAGGGATGACTGGAAAAACGTTTACGAGCATCAAAGAGATAAATTCGATCCTCATAGTGTCCTCTAGATCGCAAACATTGCTCTTCTCCTATCCGTTCAAGAGGACATTAAATTTTGAAAAAGAACAAATCCATTTCCAACTCAATAACATACAAATAATGACCCAATAAATCAACACATTATAAGCCTTACAGATAAATTGGGTCCGACTGAAACAAACAAAAATAGCCCCAAAAAAAAGAAACGTAAGTTATTGATTTTATTTATTTTTCTTAATAAAATCCACAACTTTTTTCACTCCAAACATTAAAACGTTGACAAAAAAAACTACTCCAACAGTTTACAAAATACATATGAAAATATTAAATAACAATTCAACCACAAAATGACAAATAATAATAATCACAACTATTAACTACAGCAAAACAACAACTTCATCTACACAATGTAAACTTCTAATTATAATTTTCTTTTAACGCATTAAAAACACACAAGATGATGTCAATTTTTTAAAAAATAAACAGCAAACTAAATTATACTTACTGCAAAACCTATTTTTATAAAAAATATCCAACAAAACAACATACGCAACCAAAATCAAATACAAAAACAAACGTAAATATGAATTTACGTAACCAAAAAAATAATATACACAACAAAACTTGGAATACACCTTAATCTAACTACCGCGCGTAGCGCCGATCACTTGCTAGTATACATATATAATTAAGTAGTAATTTGCAATCTATACTCTGATCCCCAAGTATACTCATATTGATACAATACAATGAATCTTGCGTTAAGCATTCTGTTTCTTATATTTTTTTCATGTTTTGGGTCGAATCAAGCTAGTACATGTCATAAAAACACTGTAGTTTTTCAAAACAACCTTTTTTCAAGTCAAAGTGTTCTAAAAGTCCATTGCAAATCCAGAGATGACGATTTAGGTGATCATTTTGTAAAATTTCAAGGTCCTTCATGTTGGTGTTTATAATATAGTTAACATATATTATAAAGTTTACGTAAGCACCGGTTTATAGAAGAGATGCATCCATTGGTTTAAGTAACTCTTTGTTTAAGCATCTCTTGGTTTAAGCATCTCTTGGTTTAATATATAAAGACGAGAAGTTGTCGAGAACAGAGTAGCAGAGAGAGAAACAATACGAGAGAACCACAAACAAGAGAAACAGAGATTGAACTTGATTCAATCTTCTTCTTCTCTAAAATCATTTTCTGGAAATCTCAGAGTAGGTTTGCTAGGGTCTTTGTAAGGTGTCAATACAGAGATCGATAGTTGTATCCTGCAAGATAGACACCCACTAAAGCTACTTACACCATAGTAGGGGTGAAATTCTGTCTTAGGAGATTGCGT
Source organism: Camelina sativa (assembly GCF_000633955.1). Taxonomy (NCBI): domain Eukaryota; kingdom Viridiplantae; phylum Streptophyta; class Magnoliopsida; order Brassicales; family Brassicaceae; genus Camelina; species Camelina sativa. The sequence goes on along the minus strand of NC_025695.1, from coordinate 18,527,681 downwards.
TCTGCAAGCCTCTATCAACATACGTTTCAGTCTCGTAAGAAAGAAAGAATCATCAAGTAAGTTTCTGGTTTGTAACAAGTGTAAACTGTATTTTTTCTGTTCTATAAAAAAGACGTAGTTGGATACGTATGATCTGATCTGCATCTATATTCTAGGAATAACACTTCATACAATTTTAGCTTTCATGATGGTGTTATCTTCACGACGATATTCAACTGTAACTTGTGGAAGGGAGCACATATGGAGTATCATAGGAATTTTACTGCATATACAGGAGATCCCATTTATAGTTGTGGTGCGTTGTACACATGGGATGCACGAGATGATGCTATTAACTTGTCAAAAAATGGTAAGGCGGAGACACTCATGTATAGTTGGATTAAAGATTGATGGTCAAGAAGCTAAATTCTTATTTCATCTAATAAACTATAATCATGTTGCGTTTTTGTGTGTTTAAATTGACAACATAACGGATCTTATCTATGTTTTCTTCTAACATCGGTTTATGAGTCATATGTACATATACAATTAAAAAAACATACATACAAATAAGAAAACTATCTCAAACGTGTTCTTTTTGTTAACATGGTTGTGTTATATTCAACAACCAAATGTAGCATTTTAAACTACTAAAAGATTGTAACATGACTATAGAACGGAATGAGAAGAAATCTGAGACGAAATTATTAACTTCTGGTCTAGGATTTTGGTAATAATAGAAAGAAAAAAAATCATAATTTGAGCATCGTTCTACATGAGTAGAAAGATAATCAAGAAACATTAAAGGGATATCAAGATGGCTATTGGGAATGTTTGATAAACAAGTTTGAAATTTAATCTCAATCTGCCACGAGTAATTTAAAGTTTGCGTCAAAACATGTGGTTACAAGAAAAAGTAAACAGAAGATACTAAATTTCTTTTTCCCTCAAACATGAGCTATAGTGAGGTTTTTTTTGTGTGTTATGATGTGTAGATATATGTACTCTAATATATATAATTCATAAATCGACACCAAATACAAGAAAATTATTGTTACCTTTTTGGTGTATATATACTTTTGATAAAAACATGTGGTGTTTGTTATAAACAAAAAGACAACTTAAGCTCATATGATAAGATTGCAATAAGAACTCAACTTCATCAAGAATATTAACTATTAGTCCATTCGTACTTGAGTTTTAACTTTATATCATTTTTTGATTAATAAATCGCATCATCTCTAGCATCCCATGTGTGTAACTCACCAAAATTAATATATAACCCTGCTGTATATGCCGGGAAAGATTGATGATACTCCGTCTAATCAACCTTAAACAAATTACAATCAAATACTGTTTGGAAGATGATATTATCATTGAAACTAAATATATATGATGGACCTTCATAATTTACGAAGTGGTCGCCTAAATCGTCGCTTTTGGATTTGCTATGAACTTTAAGAACAGTGAGACTTGAAAAGAGATTGTTGTGAAAAATTATGACTAATAGCTTCACTCAAACGAAAGTACAAGAAAAACAAAACAACCAGATAAACGAAAATATTATTTATCATTCCAACTCAAAAGGGTTTTCTAGAGGTAATAATAATAATCGTGAGGGTCCAAATACTTGCAAAAAAACAAGATTAGCGTATTTATAGATCATGGATTTTTCACAGTGTTTGTCCAAAATAAAAAGGATTTCTCACAACAAATGTTAACAGTAATTGCTCTGTATCCTCGCTAAATAAATGTTGGGCAAGCTGTCAAGAACTCAAGATGGAATCCAACGGAACTTACAGTTAATGCATTTAATTAAGAAAATCGGATTAGGCTGCGCTTAGTCAAGAAAATCGGATTGCTTAGACGTCAGGCCAATATTTTTTATTATTACTAGATAAAAGATGGGAGATTTATAATGGAGACATATTTTGTGTGAAAGTTTGTTCATTTAACACATTTTGTATTTTGTGACTATTAAACATTTTTTTGCACGGACTATAAGCTTGTGTGGAATTCCTTAATCTTCATGGCCTTTGGCTTCATGGGAGGGAGGACCCGCCTACTTTGTTATGGTTTTGCACCTATCACTTGAGAATCCCGATAGAAACTTTACCTAAAAGTATGTGCTTTTGAGTTAAGGAGTTTAAAAAATGTTGAGTTATGGCTCTTGAACCGTCTCTTTCCGGCGAGAACCCTTACTTGTACCCTTCACATGGTACACCTTTCTAAAAGCTCTTATGTGTGTGTCACGCGAGCCGTTTATGACCACTTGTTGGTCGAGGAATTCGAGAAGTCTTTCTTCCTGTTCGATTCCGCTTTGGTCCCAAAAGATTTTTCAAAACTTGCAAGCCTTTCATTGTTAAGCACCTTCTTGGAAAACTCATGGAACCCCTATCCTTATTTGCTTTGTATCTCTTTAGCCTTTGTTTGTTGTTGCTACTTTGTTGTAAGCTCTATCATTGTACACTTGGTTTCATGTAACTTTGTTTCTTCTAGATCAATGAAAACAAGTTGTTTGACAAAAAAAAACATTTTTTTTGCAAACTTTCTACTGTTCACAATTTTTTTAGACCATTTTAGTCCCAAATATATTTTTCCACTTTTTTGCCAATATCATCTCTCTTCCTCTTCTTCTTCCTCTCCATCAATTTTTTATTATTTCTCTTTCTATTTGTTCATATCCAACTCGAAATTAGATCACCTCATATCTGATTTAGATGTATTGTTGTTGTTATTTCTCCATTTTTTTGTTAACAAAAAAAAAATTGCACTCATGCTTCCTTTTTTTTTGTTTTATACAATCTTCAGGAAAGAAGATCTAGAAGCTTTTCTCACATAATTTGAGTTCAATTCGTTTATGGGTTTTGTTCTGGATTTCAACTTCGTTTTCTGGATTTTTTTCATGTCTAATTCGTCTCCCCTTAATCTACAAAACCAATGATGTCCACGAAACACTGACCATATGGTTAGTATACATGTAAATTGACCACGTGATGTCCACGAGATAGTGACAATATGGTTAGTTTCTTTGTGGCATCAACAATCAATTCTCATATGTTGTTTTTTTTAAGATTTTTCCACGAGACAATGACCTTATGGTTAGTTTAGATGTAAATTGACATCATGATGTCCAAGAGACAGCGACCATATGATTATTTTCTTTGTGCCATCAACAACCAATTCCTATATATTGTTTTTCTTAAGGATTATCCAAGAGATATTAATCATATGGTTCGTTTACATGTAAATTGACCACATGATGTCTACGAGACAGTGACCATATGGTTAGTTTCTTTGTGCCATCGACAACCAATTCTCATATGTTACCTTTCTTAAAGGTCCTCGTGGAGAGAACGACACAAGTGAGAACGGTAACAATAGAAGATGAATTGGAGATCTGGTTTTCTCTTATTTCTATTTTTTTTATAGTGAAATGTGTTTTTTTTTTTAATTTGGATTGAATGTTTAAATAAGATTTTTAAAAAAAATGGATTTCACATTGATTCGGCCTTTATCCAAGTCAAAGATTGGTATTTGGAGTCTGAAAATAAATTAGAAATATGAAAAAGGAGGTAAGGCGGCATGTGTGAGAATGATATTATGTAGGGAGGGAGATGAATAGAGTATATAGAGTTTTCCAATTTTTTTTTGTGGTGAATATGTTTCAGAGAGAAAGAGAAACAGATGGATGAAGATGGTGGATCTGAAAAATTAAGAAATTATAATAGAAAAGAAAGAAGAAGAAGATATTGCTGTTAATAAAAGAAAAAGAAAAAGATATTGTGACGTTTGTTGAACGAGAGATGTGGTTAGGATGATATTTTTGTTTTTTCAATTGAGTATTTTTTTTGTGCACAAAAATTGGTTGTGAAAGAGGTGGTTTAGTTAAAAGGTGTTTTTGACAATTCAACTTAAAAAAGTGTGCTGTGGAAAAAAAGTGTGCTACTATGATATTAAAGTTTTAAAAAGTGTGTGAGGCTGCTATTTTTCCTAAAACAATTTGCGCAACGCGACATGGTACTTTTTACAAAATAATTTTGTTGCACTTTGAGTATGATTGGAAAAGATTTAAAGATTTGATATCTTGCATTTATTCATATTTTAATAATTTTTACTTTATTATATTATTACATATGTATATATTATTAATTATATGTTATATATTTATTTTACAAAAGATATGTACTTATGTACATACTTGTTTGTTTGGTGATATAATTTCACACATAGTTAGTTCAAATTCATATTATTCCATACTTTTTTTTGGGTCAAAACACTTGCTTTTCATTCAAAGAAATAAAAAAAAGTCCACATATATGGAAGAGGATCTCCAAAGTTTAAAACAATACAAAAGAAGCCATTCCTCAATGCCACAAAAAGTAAGATAAAGTTCATCGATTTCATATCCAAGAGAGCTATGAACCAATGGCTTGGAAGTCCATTTGCACATGTGAGGTCATGGTGAATAGAGAGGTCATCCTCAAAAGCTTTGAAGGACAAGAGCTTGGTCACGGTCATAGGATATGGTGACGTTGATATGGTCACGGCTAGAGCGAGGTTCAATACCCAAGGTAGCAAGCAAGCAAGGATCCGGGTGACTATGTTATTGTAGTCTCTCGAGGGCTGCTTTGAAACCCAAAGCATAAGGATTGGATCAAATCGATAAAACGCAATAAAATTCCTTCGTATTGGATCCGACTGATGGGAGTGGTTGGATAAAGGTGCTTGATTTCATCAGATGAATAGCTTGGATGATAATCGTCATTGAACATATCTAGTTCAAGACTATGTTTACTACTTTGGCTATAACGATTCAGAATACTTAGACCATAAATTTGTAGACTTAAATAATCATGCCGCAAGTCCCTAATATCGACTAAAGCCAGGGTTCTTTCATGATAAATGGATACACAAAGCAACATTGGTGATACCTTTTTCCAATGGATTCTACAGCCATTGAGAAGAGGAAGTCGACGCAGAGCTTGGTTTTGGCAGAGCATAAACGCTGAAATAACGGACCTGTGATTTGTCGTTTCAGAAATTAGGTAAAGGTTTATTGACTTGGGCCTTTCGAAATTTGAAGGGCCGAGCCATAAAACTAGATCCACTAGGAAAAACCCTAGTTTCATTGTCGGAGGCCAGGGGAGAGGTTGGATGTGGCGGCTGACCAGAAGTTGCAAAAAGATTTGTGTTGCAGGGTACGATTACAGTGAGTAGAAGAGCGACAGGGAATAGCGGAGGCCTTGGCCTTATTCGAGGTTGGAAACTAAGTCCACTGGGAAAAACTCTAGTTTCAAAAGCACTTGCCAAATTAAGAGGTGAGTGTACTGACTGCCCGAGATTGACAGAGAGATTAATGGTGCTATCAGCAGGAGCAGACGATGGCTGTGAAATGAATCAAAATCAGAAACTATGTCTACTGGGAAAAATCCTAGTTTCTCAAGCAATTGCCAAGATGAAGGAAAAGTGCAGCGGCTACCCAAGCTATGTAGAGAGATTTGCTGCTGAGAAAAGATCATCTCGGGTGAGTGAACAATCGACGGGAGCAGACTACTGTCGAGGTTTGGTTCGGGAACAGAGGTCAAGAGAGTTTGAAAAGGGTTAAACAAGGAGAAAAGCTGGGGAGAGAAATTGCAAAACAGGAAACTAAGGAGGGGGTATTGAACTTGGTATTTTAGAAGATTTTAGAGTATTCTTAAAATCACTTGTTATTCAATTGATGATTTTTAAAAATCTTTTAAAATCATATGTTATTCAACTTAGATTTATGTAAAATCATTTAAAATAATTTACAATCCCTTGTTATTCAATCAATGATTTATAAAACTTACTTAAAATCCACTGTTATTCAAAATCTGACAACTTTTTTAAAAACTACTACTTTGAATGATTTTAGGAGATTTTGATTTGTTTTTTAGTTAAAAATACTCTCACTCAAAATCATACCCTTTAAGGTAGAATTTTACAGGATTTTATAAAAAAGAAAAAAACTGTATTTCCTGGGAAATTAAAATTGAAGTCTCACTTCGACACATCTTCTAGCTCTTCGCAGAGTCATATCACTACAAAAAAAAGGTCAGTTTGTATCATTTATTTTGAATATTTGCATTACTTATAATTGATGCAAAAGAATTTTTCATCGTTTATTTAAATGATATAAAATGGGGTGATGCAAATAATTGACATCGTTTCATTAGTAACTGATGCAATTATCTATAATATTTGCATCGTTTGTTTTAAATGATGTTAATTTTGTGTCAATTACAAAATATGATGCTAGTATTTGTAACGTTTTAACAAATGATGTTATTTTTCCATCATTTCTATATAATTGATATTAAAATTAGTGTCTATTTTCAGAACTGATTTCAATATTTGTATCATGTATAGCAAATGACTTAAATAAGTGTATCATTTACAATAACTGATTGGAAACATAGTATCACTTTTACATAAATGATGTTATTTTTATGTCAGTTTTTATTAATGATTCTGGCTATAGCATCACTTTTAAAAATTGATGCGAAAATTATATTTTTAGTCATTTTTTGGTATTAATTAAAAAACATATTTTGAAATAATTTCACATCATTTGTAAAGTGAAGCAAAAATACTCACGTGTTTTATCATATTTAGTTATTATCAGTATTTTAAAATCTAAAAACATAATTAATTAAAAACGAAAAAGCATTTCTAAATTTAATTTAAAGAAATCTGAGAATGATTTACAAAATTAGTCCATAATAAACGAGCAAATTAAATACATAAAACATAAATAAATAAAAGTTGCAGGCTAAAATGTTGTGACAAACAGATGTTGATCATCGTACGTAGATGATGATGACTAGCATTTGGTTGAATGCTTAAGCATCTAGCGTTTATCATTGGCACCATCATCCAATTCCTGGAAAAAAGCATTCAATCCATTAGTTTATTATCTAAATATCTGATATCAAAGAGAGTAATATGCAAATAAATTACCCGAGGATTCGGTGGATTTGGAATGTTTACAAAGGCTGGATTTGGTATGTTCGCAAAAGCTGTTGCAAAATTTACAGCCCATGCAGTTGCCTGAATATTCAACGTAAAACATTAGTTTTATATATCTAATTTATACTAATGCAAATAAACTTACAAAACTATTGTTATATATTAATACCTGTTCGCCAGTTGAATTACCAAGTATTTGTCCAACGAATGTAGACATTGCCTTAACCTGATCTGCTAAAACTTTCAATTGTGTCCTCAGCTGGGTAACTGTTTCAGAATTCTCTATCTCTTGTGTAGTTGCAGCCGTCGAGTGTCTCACTAATTTTGAAGGTGTGGGTCCACGGCCAACACAACGAACTCGTCCTGAAGACTCTGGACCAAACACTTGAGCATATTCATCATCCAATCTAGCAGTAACATTGCTCGGGACTTGCGGATTTTGCTCCATCAACGTGGTAAGTGCTTCCTTTATAAATGATACAAGGAAAAATCCAACAGACTAAAACAACGCACCTCCAGCTTTTTTCTTAAAAGTTCACTTCGAAAAAGTATTGATCAAAATTCAAAGTGACTATAATAAAACTAGCCGCGCGTATTTTCGCCTCCTCAGACACAAAGGTTCCATCAGGTTTCTTGCGAGTCTCAATGAAAAATTCGGCTCGACATGGTGTTTTTCCGATCTTGACTTTCTGCAGTAAAGAGACATGCATAAACAATGTACAAAATCAATATAATAAAATAGGTTTATATCATGACTAAGTTACTCACAATCTCATTTCTTTTTCTTGAAAAACTCTTTCTTCCACATAAGTGAGGCATGGTATTGTTTTTTTGGCTCCTTGTATTCCGCTCTTGCATTTTCTGAAATCTCATACATTAAATAAAAGAATTACTTGCATTTGATATAGACATAGAAGTACATATAAATATCTATCGAATAAACTATACCTTCCACTTTTCAGTGAACCTCTTGTGAACGAAATGAGACCATTGATTTTCAGGAATTTTCTCGGGTCGATTCCTCAACGTTTCAATCAGATTACTTTTTTTGTGTTCTTTCCAAAGACGTAATTTGACATCCTTGCATCGACTACCTAGTGCACTCATTACATATGCTTTTCTCCTCATAGGATCATCAAATTTGAATTTGGACTGAAATGACATAACATGAAACGAGACATCAACCAAAATTTAGTATTAAAACATCGCATGATTTTAAAAAGTTATAGATAAATTAGATGCTCGATGTTTACCTGAACTAATTCCCATGCTTTTTCTTTTATATTAGAACTAACCAACCTCCAATCGGCGTAGTCAATGGGTAGCAATCGCACATCAGTGCTTAATTGACCTAACCATGATCCAAGTAAACCTCCTGAATCTCCAATTGGTTGACTTGTATCTACATCGAAATGCACAATAACTTGACTGTCTTGCAATTTCCAGACATCTCCAGATGTCATCAGTTTGCCTTCTATATTTCCATTCGTATCTTGTTGATGAACACATATATATTTGAAACCAAATTGGAGTTAGTCTATAATAAACCAAATTAACATATAAGACATTTTATTAATCTTAACAACGGTTTTGATTCGAAATGAAAGCTATGAACGAAAACAATTTAAAGGAAAGCAATCCTAACAACTGTTTTGATTTAAGATGAAAGCAATCAAATCGATTTAAAATGCAGGTCAAGGCTAGTGCAACAGTTTAAACGAAAAGAATTATTTAATGAAATTAAAGTAATCAACTTTAAATATTACCAATGACTTCTATTTTCCATTTGTAGCTTTTACATTCTGGAGCAAGTGGAGGAGGCATGTTGTAATCAGTTTCCAGCTGTGGTAAATCATCAGGTGGTTGTGTCTCTGAATCCACGAAATCCATGATCGATCCTAAACTAGGTTAAAAAATAGAAAAGAAAACAAGTTAGCACTAGAGAAACCGATTTGCAGAATATGTAAACATTAGATTTACAAAACCAGTTTACGTCACCTTCAGATTCTCTTAGATTGCCCAGCAGTTTCTCATACTGAGATTTATTTAGTTGTAGATACTTTTTAGGAAAATAATAATTTATTCCCGCGTGGGCTAAAATTAAGCGGGATCTGAAACCAAATGGATATATTATTAAGAAGTTTTGTTTTTGTGTGAGAGACAAATAAATAAAAATTCACAAAATTTAGAACGTGTGTAAGAGTTTTTGTTGTAAACTACCTAAAAGATAATCTCACACAAAAGAAAAAATAATTAGCTCACAAAATTAAGGGGAAAAAACTAGTTAATGAATAAGATTGCTTCGAATATTTATGTCACTAGATTATATTGTTTCACTGCGATTTTGTTTAGCTAGATTTTTCTAGATCATAGTACGTTGTTAACCTCGACAAAGCATTTTTTTACGTACCTCGACAAAGAAACACAAAAAGTCATACTGATAGTTTTTTTTTTGTTTTTGGAGAAAAAGTCATATCTATTAATAGATATGATTAATGAATAAACAAATTTTCAAATACAGTATATGTATTTATTTTTAAAAAATTATTGTTGGAAATTAAACCAAAGAAACAATTTTTTTGGTGCGCCTCTAAAGTATTTAAGAACCATAACAAACGTACGTAAGCCTCTCAAGTGGCTGAAAATCAAATAACTTAGATAATCTGGATTTGGACGTCCTTAACTAGACAAATCTAGAAATTCTTAAAAAGTTTGTTATTGAACAATGGTTTGTACGTAACGGTGATACCTTAGCTAGCACTCGTCATCCGAGGAAGACGGCGCATCGTCTTCTAAAGTTGATGGGTCAGCTGGAGCTAGTGGTTCACTGGTGACATCATTTTCGTCAAGATCATGCTCCTCCAAAATAAAAGGAAAGCTGAGACTAGTATCGCTTAAATCCCCATCAGAATGGTACCGGCGCGGGTCTTTCTCTTTGGTAGAACGCTTAAAGACGAGTGCAGGAGCATATTTCTTTACGGCGTGCGTCAGTTTAGTGATGATCAAAGCCTGGCATGCCAGTTTCTTCTCAAGCCGTGCTTGGTTCTTTTCCAGCTTAGTGATAGAAGAGTAGAACCACTTGTCTGTCTCGGTGCGCAGGGGAGCATTTACAGGTTGGTTAAGTGGTAGAGAGATAACCGATCTCTCACCGGAGGACTGTATGGGTTTTTTTTGCATTGACTTGCGCATCTTAGCGAAGTATTTGCTTAGCAGCAAAAGCGGTCTGTCGCTAGTAGCTATATAGAAGGAACTTGGTGAAGGCGGAAATGGTGTACTGCCTGGCTTAATAGATGGAAGATGCGGGCTGGGCAACAAGAATATCTGCTCATTTTCGTAAGATGCAGTGAAGCGGTAACCAAATTACAGAGGGTTATCAACCCATCCTCCTAAGTAATGTTTGCTCAGTTGACTAGTTAAACACATAAATTTTTTGCTCAGTTTGTTTATAAGCGTATTTGCTCATGCCTAACTAACAAGAGCATAATAAGTTCATATAAACAAAAGTGCAGGTGAAGAACAGAACAAGAGACTCGACAAATGAGCAATTTCAGCGTCACAAATAGTTAAGGCTCGCTCAAGCATAGGAAATGTACAGAGAGTCATAACATACCTCTTTTTGCAGTCTCAAGCGTTTCAAATATGTAGATTGTTTCTTGCGAAGCTCCATAGAAAGGTTTTGGAGATCAGTAGCAAGTGATCGCTGGTATAAAACAAATAAGAATTAAAACATAAGATAATGATGAATTATCACATTTTTTCTTGGGTCACAAGAGAATTTCCTTTAGGATTAAGAGTACTAGCATGATGAAGCAGAGGATGATAAGAACAGATGCACACATCACCATACCTCCTTGTCTCTGTGTACGTTCCGCCTGCGGAGATTCACAAGTGATTAAGCTAAAACATTTAGGCATGAGCAAATACTCTTATATATGACTCTGCTTTCAATCAATTTCTTCAGACTTACCACATCCCTTGTTCTCATTCTTTTTTGCTTATTCCAGTAACTGAAAGAAAAAAAAATCTGTAGTGATGAATTTAACATTAAATCAAAAAAAAAAATTATGTTGTGATGGGTTATGGGATGTGGTAAGTCTGAAGAAAGCTGCGCAGCTTGTACTTCAGGTAAACAATTTTTTTTGAATCACCAATACATTTTTTAGTAGTATGTCTTAGAACCTGGATCTAATATAGTGTCTATGTATAAAACAAATGGAACAGATGAAAGAGAAAGAGGGACAGAGAATGTTGCAGAGAAGATAGCAAACGGTTTGTTGAATGAAGCTAGAACAATGCATACAAAGGACAACACCTCCATCATTTACTTATGTTTCGATACTTCCACCTTAGTTTTTCTCTAACATTTGCTTCTTAGGCTCTTATAGACTTCATCTTCTTCCAATAGACAAGGTAAGCGATGAATTTGATGATTGAACGATGGTCAGTCTCATGAAAAATTGATGAGAAGTCGAGAGCATTTATCATCGTCATTAGAGTTCTAAAGGTATTTTTTTTTGTTATAAAGTATCCTAAAATCTCCCAAAATCTGAAACGAGAATCTATCCAAATCACAAAGTATTTTGAAAAAAATATATATAAACTCTAACAAATAACTAAAAATCTTCTAAAAGCTCAATAGAATCTTGCAAAATCCTAAAATATTAAAATCCCACCAAATTCCTTAAAATACAAGTTCAATACCCCCTTATAAAAGAAGTAGATCGGAGACGAATAGAAGTAGATCAGAGACGAATAGAAGCTGAATCAGTGGAATTCCGATGCCGGTGAGTAGTAGCACTGCCAGCATCGGAAAACTTGGTCAGAAGAAAGTTCTAGAAAATCGTACCGAAGAGTTTTTTTAAACATTTTTTTGGCTATTCTTTCATATTATTCCATACTTATTTAAATTAATATAATATGAAAACTAAAGTTTATACAATAAGATAAGAAATTAATTTCTCATTTACGTACAAATTTTCATGTAACCATAATTCACAAATTTTCTTGAAAAAAATCTAAGTTTACGTTATCTTTTGCTTTTATAATACATAATTATATTGTTCTCTTTCTTCGGTTGCATCATTACAAATTTTGTGTTGAAGACCAAGTTTGATATCACAATGGCATTAACAAGTCGCCTTACTCCAATAGTAAAGAGAGAAAAGTCCCACCACTTGAGTTTAAGTAACATTGGCCATAGGGATTCGAAATTTAATATGATTTTCTTTAACCTCAGAAAATTAGTCTTTGACTCTAGCTAGAAAACATTTATGATCACTCATAGGTTATAAAAAAAAAATCACAATAGCCTTGATTATTTTTGCGTGTGCAAACAATAGCGTTGATTTACTCGCAAATTTATGTCTGGATTTTTCCGTTTCAATCCAAATTTTCTTCAAATGGATTATTTGTTCCATTTTCTCCGTTTTTTTTTGTTAAAACGTTTTCATGTATAAAAAGGAAGATACTAAAACTAAAAGAAGGATAACGATTAACGAACATAGTAAAAACTAAGCTTACATTACGAAAACATAAGATATATAAGATCAGGAATATGATAAATTTTCTTAATTGATATAAGAGAAATAATTTAAAATAAAAGAAGAACTATATATGAAAAAAAAGTTTCCTTATAATAGAGTAAAAAGGGTACCACAAACATAATGGGGATGAATTGCAATACCCATGAACATGCACATGCTCTTGTTCCCTACTGCCTTCATGGGTCCTGAATTCAATAAATTCTTCCAACATAATTTGAGAATAAAAGAGTAAATTGTGTTACGATGTGGATCCTAAGTTTCACCATTAAAAAAAAATTATAACATATTATGTTTTCCTTGTTTATAAAAATTTACTAGTGATAAAGGAATTCAAAGTATTTTTCTTTTCTGTTATTTATTTTAGTTGATAGAAAACAACCAAAAGAAAAAATGAAATAAGAAAAAAATCTTTTAAAACAAATTATGATTAAATATCCAAATACTTTTAATAAAAAAACTTATAACTACAAATAAACTGTTTTACCACTTTGTTTCTATCTCCTTTTTGTAAATGCAGATTTTAGAACAACTCGCTGCGAGAAACAAGTCATTGTGCCGAACAGAGTGTTGTGCCAATCAGGAAGCTGCATTAGATCACAAGCGCCTGAGTTGCTGACGTAGATGTGTGAGCTAACGTGGTAAGACGTGAGTGGATGTGATGATGTGTCGAGGAAAGTTGATGATTTGGCATTGAAGATAGAGACGAGATTGTTCTTGGAGATATGAAGAATATTCTCCACAGCAAATTAAGGAAAGGACAAACTTGAGCAGCAAACAGTTTCCTTATCTGGAGATATATTCTCTACAACAAATAAGGAAAAGATAAGGATGAGAGCAAACAGTTTCCTTATCCCTTGATACTTGGAGATTCGCCTTCTAGGGTTTCTCACGTCGTGTATATATATTCTAGGAGTAGGCCAAGAGCCAAGTTGAGCACTCTAAAATATTGATACAGTTGTAAACTTCGAAGCCATAAAAATAAGGCTTAGAAGGTGTGTTCCCAGTTCTCTGTGACGTTAATCAGAGAGGTGATTAAGTGCGCAGAGAATTGTTTTTCTTTCTCTTAGATCTACACTGGTGAGAGTTTAGATAGAAAAGAGAGAGTGTTGGTTTTCTTCTCTTATAGATAAAAAGAGAGAGGGTTGGTTTTCTTCTCTTAGATCTACACAGGGTGTTGTATTCGATAGAAAAGAGAAATTTCAGATTCATTCTTAGTCGGGATCAATCCTATTGGGTAGAATAGGTTGAGTAAGGGCCGAGACAAAATTGTATCATTGTAAGAGAAAAATTTTGTTAATAAGATTGAAGAGAAAAGCGTTAGCCTTGCGCGTTCCAAGCGTAAATCAGTGTGTTGTGTGTCTCTATACCTTAACAATTGGTATCAGATCGGACGCCTGATAAAAGAATTGTTTATCTTTTCAACAGGTGAGATCTTAAGATGAGGTATGGAGAATCCACAACAGTTCGTTGATGAGAACAATCCGCTGATGCTTGACGCTGAGCATTATGATGATTGAAAAGCACAAATCAGACAATTGATTCAGAGTCGTGTTATGAAAGCCTGGTTCGCTGTTGAAGATGGATGGTCACTTCCAACATTTACGAACATCATAGGAGAAACTGTAATAAAGCCCTATAAGTTGTGGACGGCTGAGGAGAAGTTAAAGGGAGAACAGAACACTGAAGCGCTATCTACTATTTTCAGCTGCTTGCCGATGGATCTGTTCACGATGGTGCAATAGTGTATGTCGGCGAAAGAAGCTTGGGATCTTTTGGAAGCCTTCTTTAAGGAAACCAGAAGGGTGAAGAAGGAAAAATCTGATAAATCACCAACCTGTCATTTCAACAGTCAACTAAGCTCCCCTTGTAAGGAAGTGGTAGTGATGAAGAAGGTATTCAAGGATAAGAGGTTTGTCAAAGAATTTCTCAGAAGTTTATCAGATGGATATCTTTCTCACAAATCTGATGGTAAATATGCTTTTAAGTTCTGGTGAACAGAAGGTTGATCCATGTGTGAAATTAGTTCAGACAGATGAACTGCAGATGAGAAAGAATGAGCAGAAGGCTGAGGAATCATTCACTCTGAAGACTGTAGAAACTCAGACGTCTGTTCAAGGTAATGAGGAAGTACTGAGCAAAAAGCAGTTCAGAAGGCTGAAGGGTGTACAACGTCAGTATCAATCTTCATCATCTAGATCTGGTGCAGAGAAAGAATCTCAGAATTCTGAATATCAAGGTTATGGACATTTTCAATCAGAATGTTCTGCACTTGAAAGAGGAAGCGTGTTGAAGTGTTACAACCGTCAAGGCTGTGGTCATTCGATATCTTGTCTGACATGGAGTGATCTTGGTTTACCCAAAGAAGATGATGAGAATCAGGAGTCTGTTTTGAAACCTAAAGTTGATGTGGCTGGCTTATCTGTTGAGAAACAAATCATCGCTCTGTCTAAGGATCTGATTCTGCAGAAGAAGGAGAATTATGATCTGGCGTCTGAGAAGGAAGAGCTGCTTTGTAGAGTCTTCACTCTTGAGAAATTGTTGTCTGAGGAAAAAGTCATTTCGTCTTTGTTGAGACAACGCCTTGAGGATCAGCTAAGGAATAACAAGAAGCTGAGTAAAGGAGCAAAAGATCTGTACAGGGGGCTGATCACTCACGAGGGTACTATAATTGCAAAATGTGGTATAAGGAACCATGGAGGAAACTCAAGCGGTGTCATGAGTGCAGTTAATGGTCTTTGATGGTCAGAAGATTTCATACATAGGTCATGGAACAGAAGTGCTGCAAAACGGAGGTGAGGCTATCAAACGGGTGTCTCAGTTCAACTTGCAGAAGACTAAACAGACGATTGTTGTGAACAACCTGAGAGGAAAACGGTGTCGTTGTTGGTATCGTGGTGTGACTGGTCATTTTAAGGTTGATTGTTACAGATTTAAGAATCGTGTAAGTCAGCTCATACGCCAGAAGAAGTCCCACAAGGTTAAAAGAAGAGGCAATCAAGTCTTCCTTAAGAAGAATGATCTATATTGTTATAGTGGATCTTCAAGTACCACAATTAATAAAGGTTTACACCTCAAATCAATGAATGAAAGGACAAGATAAGAAGTTGGGGGAAGACTGTGGAGAGTCGAAGATCTGAACAAAAAAACATGTCGCTGTTACTATGCAAGTCTGAGCCTCCACAAAGCTGGCTGTTTCAAGTGTCTGGATTGTAATATATCACTCACGCATTTGAAGGAGTGTCACAAAGATGTTCGAAGATACAGGCGAGTAAACATCATGAAGCGTGACATGAATTATGTTGCTCAAACTGTTGATGATCAATAGACTGTTGTGTTGAAGCACTGGTTCTTTGAGAGTGCTTGTTCAAGACACATGTCTGGGAATCAAGGAAGGCTACATAACTTTGGAGCAGGCTCAATTGACAAGGTCACTTTTGGAGATGAAGCTGAAGCAGTTAGGTGTTTGATGAGGGTTTAGATGTTACATTCACCGAGAAAGTATGTCAGGCGGTTGATAAGTACCACAATAGTTGAGTCGAAGCTCAGCACTCTGATAATAGCTATTATATATGGAAGTCGTCCAATCCAAAAGCAAAAGAGCTCAATCAGCAATGTTCTCTGGTGCTCAGAGACATGATCTCAGAAGATGTGCATTAACTAGTTGTTGTTAAGTGTAAGCTGCAGTAGTCAGGAAACTGTGAGAATCACTTCCATGGAGAAGCTGCTGGAAGGATTCAGGAGGGCAGAGTTGGTGTGTCAGCTGCTACTACACAGAGTTTTTCGGATGCAGTTAATGGCATGACAAGTCAGAGCTTTGCAAATGGATTCAAACTGCAACAATGTGATCTATCTCAGTTGGGTGAAACTACAGAGGTGGCTACTAGGTCTACAAATATCGTTGCAGGTCATACGTTTGTTGATAAAATTATTGTGCTGAACAAAGTCAATTGTTTGTGGGTCTTCAAGAACACAAGAAACAAATGTGGACAAGTTGTGGAGAACAAGGCATGAGTGGTCATACAAAGCTCTAAGGAGAGCTTGCTAGACGCAGCACCTTTACTTCCGCACGAGGTAATCAGAAATCTGATAGGGATTGTTTGTGTTCATAACTTCATGCTGTCTTAGATGGATGTTAGTAGGATTTCTAGGAATGACTTCTTTCAGAAGACTGTTTACTTGGAGCAACTGTAAGATTTTGAGGTATTTATATACCAATGCGCGTATGTCAAAGGTTTAAACAGTGCATGGGGGTTACAAAGAAGTGAAGATGAAGCCACACCCATTGGAGTTGAAAATGTTATATCTTAGAAGATGATTCAAGATATTGTGTAAATGGTAACTGGTACGGTGGATTGATGATGTGTTTTACCAACAAACCAGACATCTGTTATGTACTTGCACACATGCAAGCTGCTGAAAGGATGATCAAGTATTTCAAAGGAAAATGCATCATAAGGTTGACATTGACAAAAATGAGCTAGCAGAAACTTGAAGAGATACCGCTCTCTGAATCACCGTGAAGGATCTTGTGGCTATTGCTTTCTGGGAACAAAGCTGATCTTCTGCTACGCTCAGAAGCTTGTTAAGGTACCTTGTTCAATTTTTGAAATCTGAGGTTAATACCTTAGGAACCTGTTTCAATCACCTGATGAGGATCAAACAATTGAGAACAGTGTACGGTACATTCTTAGACCATGCTTTAATTTTGTGTGATAATCGTTTATTTGCTAATATTGTTGTAGATCATGTATCAGATACAGAAATTAAATTACTAGACTCTGAATATCTGTTATTTTATAGAGTAGTTGTGGAGAAACTGATAGTAATAGATTGTTAGAGCACTGATTTGTAAATTGATGATTTGTTTACAAAACCATTGGACTTGGATCAACACATGATTCTGAGAAGAGTCATTGGTGTTTGTGAGATCTAATATGTTCTGTGAGTTGTGTTGATCAGATACAAGGACATGCATCAGAACAGGCCATGAAATTTCTAGAATGTATAAAAGATCAACATTCTGTCTAAGCAAAGATTCAGTCGAAAACAGCTGTCTGTCATACCAATTCATATCGGGGATCTCGTAAAACGTTTTCGTAAAGAAGGAGGTCAAAGAGCTGAGGAGTGGCATTATTATGCATTCCATTCTGAAAGAAGTATCAGCTGTGTGTAATTAAAAAAAATTAAAAAAAAAAAAAAAAAAAAAAAAAAAAAAAAAAAAAAANCAGTGTGGCTGGTACACTCCTGTCAATGCACTCTCCAAAGGAAATTCCAGCTGCCTACATCACGTTGATGGTGAACCATGAGAATCAAAAGCATGTCAGAGTGAAAGACTAGCCACTGATCACAGAGCTGGTTATTGAAAATTCACAAAAGGTTGTGGTATTTTCTGGTGAAGTCCCTAACAAGTAGTTGACACACATCACATAACGGATCTCAAGGTATGAAAACCTTTTTGCTTTAAGAAGTAAAAATTAATATAGGAGTGCTCTTAATGGTCTATTGCTTTTCTGGTCCCTCACTTCCTGTGTTTAACTATGTTTGGAAGTATGAGATCGTGTGTAAATGGCTGAAACGAAAAATGTGTTGTAAAATCAATGTTGTGTAGTTAAAATCTGATGATTGATTGATGTAACACGAGGCTGATTATAGATATTGTTGATGAAGACTGCTTGTATGTTATCAGCAGGTGTGCACTAATGTGTGTTAAGTGTTTTCAGGTTTAAGCTCATTTGTTTCAGCTCACAAGAATGATCATGATTCTCTAAGTGGTAAAATCCATAGAGCAGCAATTGATCAAGGGTCTAACTTTTTGAACGACGGATTGATCATGTAAGTAGGATCAAAGAGTTGCATGTTCATCTAATTATTTGGGTGTACTAGGAGTATTGAAGGATTGGAAGTAGCTATTACTGAAACTCACAACTTGGCTCAAATGGTGAAAGGGCTTTAGAAGATTGTTGTTGAGTCATCATGCGTCTGAGGACAATTCAAAAGACTGATACTCATTTTGTATCGATAAATGAATATAGTGTCAGTTCCATGATACGAAGGAATGGAGCTACATGTACCGGAGGCTGATGAGTGTTCCTAGACAGAAGATGGTGCTTGCAAGTTGTTATTTCATGTCTGTACAACAGGTGGTTATTCATTAGAGTTCCATCTTTGATCAACGTATTTGATGCAAGGGACTGTTACCAGAAGATGGATTGTGCTACGAAGCAAGTGTCTATGTCCCACCAGCTGTTTGACGCGTGCATTATCGTCTATATCACCGAGGAGACATCTTTTTGAGTTAAGAGAGCATCTGCAGAAGTGTGTTGATACTTCAATGTCGTGGAGTCAACAAAAGAGGGACAGGGGATCGTCTCACCCTTGATGATCCACAGGTGCCTATGATTGTGATGAGACATGTAATCTGCAGTGAAAAACAGAGGTGTGTGATATTCTGTTTTAGGTCGTTTACATCCATTGAAGAACAAACGCTTGTGTTTGGTTCCAATAATGATGGATGAGGATGTTTGAAGCTGCTGGGCTTCTGAAAACTGTATATGAGATTAAGCCTTACATAACCAAAGGTATATGAGTTTTGTGGGCTAATCTGTCAATTGTCAGGGGTTTGATCAAGACAGTGAATGTTCATGTAAAGTACTGTGCATTTGGAGTCTCACATGTATTATCACACTTTGTGTGAGTGTGGTGGAATAAATGGCTAGGCTGGTATTAGACATGTGAGATTGATGACAGTTGAGTTAACAGATGATCATATGTTTGAGTTCCCTATAGATGACGAATTGGAGAAGTGATATGTGCTTAGCTCATCTGATTAGGTAAGGGCAACAAGACTCTACAGTGAAGGGTATCTACAGTGAAGCAGAGGTTTGAAAGTGTAGAACATGATACACAAGCGTTCTATTGCCCAACATCCAGTTGTGGTTGCAAGGAGAGTCAAAAATGCCTATGAACATGAAGGTGTTTCAATAGGCGACGAGACTGATCATCAAAGTGCTTAAGGATGCGAAGCACTATCAGCAGGTAAGTGATTCCCATAACTCAGTATACTGTTGTGTTACATATGTCTGTTTTTGACTTAGTTGATCACTCAAGCTGGGGGAGAATGATTCTGGTTCTGGTTTTCGATATAATTCTAATCACCGTCTAGTGATAAGGAGTTTTGATCTTATGGGGGAGAATCATTGTTTATGGGAGAGACTTAATTGATTAATTGGTTGATCTTAGGTTGTCAATGATTAAGAATATGCCAATTGATTAAGTCTGATTAGAGAGCTATTAAGAACATGGTTTCCGCTGCAGCCCACTGGGTTTCTGATTTTTAGGTTCTTACACATAGTTCTGTTTGAACAAGCTAATGATTGATTTTGCTAGATAATGAGTAATGACTGTTGTTTTATCTAGTTGTTGCTTGTTCTGTTTTTGGCTTGTGTTTGTTGGAGTGTCTTTTCAGGTTGAACCATAGATATGCTTGAGATTGTAAATACAGATTCTGGAACAACTCGCTGCGAGGAACAAGTCGTTGTGCCGAACAGAGTGTTTTGTCAATCAGGAAGCTGCATCAGATCACAAGCGCCTGAGTTGCTGACATGGATGTGTGAGCTGACGTGGCAAGATGTGAGTGGATGTGATGATGTGTCGAGGAAAGTTGATGACTTGGCATTGAAGATAGAGATGAGATTGTTCTTGGAGATATGAAGAATATTCTCCACAACAAATTAAGGAAAGGACAAATTTGAGCAGCAAACAGTTTCCTTATCCTTGGAGATATGAAGTATATTCTCTACAACAAATAAGGAAAAGATAAGGATGAGAGCAAACAGTTTCCTTATCCCTTGATACTTGGAGATTCGCCTTCTAGGGTTTCTCAAGTCGTGTATATATATTCTAGGAGTAGGTCATGAGCCAAGTTGAGCACTCTAGAATATTGATACAGTTGTAAACTTCGAAACCAGAAAAATAAGGCTTAGAAGGTGTGTTCCCAGTTCTTTGTGACGTTAATCAGGAAGGTGATTAAGTGCGCAGAGAATTGTTTTTCTTTCTCTTAGATCTACACTGGTGAGAGTTTACATAGAAAAGAGAGAGTGTTGGTTTTCTTTTCTTATAGATAAAAAGAGAGAGGGTTGGTTTTCTTCTCTTAGATCTACACAGGGTGTTGTATTAGATAGAAAAAAGAAGTTTCAGATTCATTCTTAGTCGGGATCAATCCTATTGGGTAGAATAGGTTGAGTAAGGGCCGAGACAAAATTGTATCATTGTAAGAGATAAATTTTGTTAATAAGATTAAAGAAAAACGCGTTGACTTGGCGCGTTCCAAGCGTAAATCAGTGTGTTGTGTGTCTCTATACCTTAACACTTCTCCCCACATCGATATGATAGTCTAAGCCGATCGGTGTCCGATACGATTGCTTCCACCGATCAAACTGAATTTTCATAAACTGATATGATTTCTACTTATGAGATGGGACATAAACACATACATATTTAAACTTTCGACTTCTGATCAAATACCAATTTGTGACTTCTTTTTCGTAAGCAATTCTATTTCCCTATATACCCCTTAGTATTAAAAATTACAAACACATATGATCACAACAATACAAAATATAAAAAATCAAGAATCCATTATTGTCCTCTCTTTTTTTTCTTTGTTCAGGATCTGTTCTTGCACTTCTCCATTGCTCTTGGAGCTGAAACCCAATTGGGTAAAACAAAAGCAAGAACCATATATTGGATTAATGAATTTTAAGGAAAAATATATATGACACTCAAAGAAACGAACAATGAACAAAACGTACCAAGGCCAATTGATTCGGATCCTTTCATAATGCGCAAACGTTTGCACGACTCTACAAACATCCTGAAATCGATAATATGGGTTGGTGGCTAAAAATAGAAATCTATTGAAAGCAATATATAATTACACTTTAACGATAATAGTAAAAAGAAATTGATGTGCCAGCTACAAATGAGCTAACATATAAAATTTAAACATCTTCTTTCAGTTCTGTTCCATGCCAACTTCTTATAACACATGGATTTTGATTGTCCTTTGGTATTTTCTAATGATTAATATCAATAATAATGGTCGTATCAAGTTACGTTAGAGAATACTTCTTATATTTTGGATGGAAAATAATTATAAAGAGTAAGGCAACTATTGAAAGCAAGAGGATAAAGGAAACTCACGGCCAGGGGACATCACCAACGAGCATCCAGTCACCATCTTTGTCCTCGTAGCTTGGAACATACTCAGAGCTGTTCAACAGATCCATCACTTTACTCTCGTTCATGAAATCTATCATCCCTTGTGCTCCATAACTCCCTTTAATTAATCAAAATCCAAAAGTTTATCATATTAGTTTAATAGCAAATAAATAGTACGACCTCACTGCCGACAAGAAAAAAAAAAAATCAAGAGTATTGACGTCAACTGTTTGTATTTAAATATTTTGAGTTTACATGTGAAAATTTAGGTTATAGAAAAACTTAAAATCAAATTCTTTATCAAATTTTTTTTTTGTAAACTATTTTACAAAGTGTAAACGCTAAAACGTCATATAAACGTTTAATTTTCCGTTTGAAACTAACAATTTGTGTGTGTATGTAAGATGGTAAAATATTATATAGACGTACATCGTAAACGCAAAAGCAAAAAATATAATAATCTAAGACCTATGTTTGTAAATGCGTACCCATGGTAAAGGAGCTGAACATTTTGGCCAAGGCATCAGAGAGATTCTTGTAGCTGTTGTACATCTTAAGGTCAACCTTCCGAAGATAAGGAGCTCCATCCATGGAAACCTTCACAAAGGCTACGGTTCCTCCAGCACTGCTCATTGCCTCATCCGTTTCGCCGTTCTTCTGATTAGCCATAACATTTTTACGGTAGTTCCTCACAGGTGGCCAACCCACCACTTGTGCTCTACATACAATA
>NC_025695.1:18473006-18503202 GCF_000633955.1 Camelina sativa | reverse complement strand
TTTGAAACTAACAATTTGTGTGTGTATGTAAGATGGTAAAATATTATATAGACGTACATCGTAAACGCAAAAGCAAAAAATATAATAATCTAAGACCTATGTTTGTAAATGCGTACCCATGGTAAAGGAGCTGAACATTTTGGCCAAGGCATCAGAGAGATTCTTGTAGCTGTTGTACATCTTAAGGTCAACCTTCCGAAGATAAGGAGCTCCATCCATGGAAACCTTCACAAAGGCTACGGTTCCTCCAGCACTGCTCATTGCCTCATCCGTTTCGCCGTTCTTCTGATTAGCCATAACATTTTTACGGTAGTTCCTCACAGGTGGCCAACCCACCACTTGTGCTCTACATACAATACAACAAACATAGACCCAATAATGTTATCATTTATGCACAGATGTCGTTAAAAAGTACTTTTAGTCTTTTTGAGAAATTTTATAAATGTCTGAACAGAACTTACTTAGCAGGAGGCTTAGCAGGGTCTTTGAGGAGAGTCTTCTCTTTAATAGATCCAGCAACATTGAGATCCCCATGTCCTTGTTTGTTAGATTGAAGATTGAGTTTGAGATCAACGGTCTCAGAGAAGCCTCTCTTATTTCCAACACCCGACTTGGCCACGGTTTCAGTGCCTCCGGGGAGCCCAAGGCAGAGCTCCGTTTCCTTAAGGTTCATTTCTTCTCTCTTTCTTTGTTTTTGTTTCTTTCTCTCGTTATCTCTTTCTCTCTCTCTATTTTCTTGTTGGAGGTGAAGTTTGATAAGAGGGGAACAAGAAAAGGGGAATGAGAGAAGAGTCGATGATATAAGGAAGTGAGAGAGACTATAGCCTATAGGCGGTAAAAAACAATCTGCGTTAACCCGAGATTAATGACTCTGACTTTCTGTAAGCAATCATTTAGTTGGAATAAAAACAAAGAACAATAACAATATAGAGGATTGGTGTATTGCGTATTTTATGTGCATATAAAAACGGTTTTTAAAAAACCCAACATTTTCTTGATATGAGGGTTCCCAACACGTGGCCTTCTCCTAGATGTTATTATAGTAGGTTTTAGTAAAAATCTCACCATTCCTTGTCAAAAACCTGAAAAGTCTAAATTACGAATAAATAGGTGATAGATGATTATTGCGCCAGAGCTAAGCGTAGTGTAATGGAATGATGATAAATGATGACCTATTGAAAACTGGTTTGCGTCGAAATTACGAATAAATATGTCGTGGTGATTATTTTTATTGGGTTGTTAAAAGAATTAAAAAATAAAAAAATAAAAATAAATAAGTTATTTAATTCTTTTTGACATAGCATATTTATTGTCAGATGAAAATGGAAACCATAGATGGTGACAGTTGGGGTGTCAACAAATAAGTATCTATTCATGTTTCTGCATATTCAACAATATATATATGACCCGTCCGATGTGCGGGATTTGAGTTTTTAAAATAAAATTAATTTAACAAAAAATATAAAATAAATATTTTTTGTAAATAAAAACTATCTATAAAAATAAATTGATACACAGAGTTGTTTAATGCAATATTTGGTGTAAAAGTGCTACTCTGCGGTTGAGACTATTAATCATGCTTTCTCTGAATGCCATCGCTCGTGTGAAGTTTGGGATTTCTCTCCGACTCTGGTCTCGTCAGAGGGTTTTTCATATGAGTCGGTGTACTCGAATTTGGATTTTGTTTTCTGGAGGGATGCCTCTCAACAGGATGATTCTGATCAACTTCTTTAATTAACATGAATTTTATGGGCAATCTCGAAGGCCATAAATAGAAAAGTTTTTCAAGGTTTAGAGATCGAGTTGAATGATATAAACGATCAGGCTTTGGGTGATAAGTTAGCCTGGGAAGAGGCGCTCTCTTTTATGGCGGTCATGTCAGCTCCATCTCCATCTTCGGTTGTCCAGGTTTCTTCACCTGGTTGTTAGATTGATGGTTCTTGGAAAACAACCAATGTGCATTCAGGATTGGGCTGGTGGTGTTGCGTTGGTGAGGAGAGAACCTTGTTGTTGGGGGCCAAGTGTCTAAGACGGAGCCTCTTCCCCCTACATTCAGGGTTAGAAGCGTTGTTGTGGGTCATAGAGTGGATACATGCTGCAGGGATCGCTTGTCAACATTTCGAGACTGATTGTGCTGAGTTACTCACTATTGTGCAGTCCCTGAAGATTGGCCGTCCTTCTCCAACCTGCTCGATGAGTTTAACTCCCTGGAGTCCTTCCCACTATTCTATATCTCTTGGATCCCGCTTGCATCAAATACGAAGGCAGATTGTCTTGCCCGTATTTCACATTCTCATATCTCTGAAGATTCTTTTGTAAACCCCCTTCCCTCCAGCTTGGACAATTAACCGATGTATTTCCTTTTAATTTATTGTTTGGTTGAAAATTAAAAGTATATGGATACACTTTTAGTTAAAAAAAAAATAGTTGTAGATGAGTTCAAAGTTATTAAAAGAAAATTAAATTTAACAAAGAATATATATATATATATATATATATTCATAAGTTATAAGAATGTATAAATGTAAAGAGATAAACTTTTAGTTATAGAAAATAGTTGTTGTTTTTTACTATAATACACTAATGTATATCCATTTACAAATCTACTATATACATTACCACTAAAAGTGTATTTGTACATACAAATATATTTTACTGTTAAAATATACTATTTAGTCTTTACTACTACCAACAAATTGTCTTTATGAACACATTAAATAATCTATTATATGTCTCTTCACTTTAACATTTTTATAGTTACAAAAACGCATATATTACAATAGCAGTCTTTTTAATTAAATTATTACAATAGCGGTCTTTTTGAAAAACACATACGTTAATATTGCATACTCCTATCTTATATATTACAATAGCAGTCTTTTTGAATAAATTATTTGATTGGTGAAAAAATATGAGACGATCTTTTTTTTCTTTACTTCAACCATCTTTTTTTTATGTAAAGGTGAGTATTTACATTTTTTTAGAAACAGTAATTAATTGTATATTTTCACAATCATTTTTTATCTTATATAAAAAGTAATCATTTTTCTTGTAAAATTAGCAACTTAAAATTCAAATAAATAAACTATATTATAATTTCGAATTTTATGATATATATATATATATATATATATATATATAATTTCCTTATAATGATCTTTTTAAAATTTTAAAGCTGTTTAAATTTTATAATTTTCTTATAATTACCTTTTACAATTTTAAAACTGTTAGTTGTTTTGTTTTACATTTGAATGTATACTAAAGTTTTCTTTTTTTAAAAGATTATAGATAAAATTAGGTTTTATTTTCTTTATTTTATTTTTGTATAAAACCTTTTTATGGTAGGTTTTGAATTTTTACATTTTTATTTTTTTAAATTACTTAAAATTCAAATAAATAAACTATATTATAATTTCGAATTTTATGATATATATCTATATATATATATATAATTTCCTTATAATGATCTTTTTAAAATTTTAAAGCTGTTTAAATTTTATAATTTTCTTATAATTACCTTTTACTATTTTTAAAACTGTTAATTGTGTTGTTTTACATTTGAAAGTATACAAAAGTTTTCTTTCTTTAAAAGATTATAAATTAAATTAGGTTTTATTTTCTTTATTTTATTTTTATATAAAATCTTTTTATGGTAGGTTTTGAATTTTTACATTTTTATTTTTAAATTTTTTAATAAATTTAGAATTGACATGTGTCAACATCTGAATGATACAATTGACACGTGTCACGATTTTGTTAATGAGTAACTTTGACATCAAGCTTTATATAATAAGATATATGTATATGAATATATATTTACAGAAAAATATATGCTATAATATGAATTCTTTACACATATTAACATATGCATGCATATATTGTATATAATGTAATTATAAAACTAGAGAATAAAATATAATTGAAGGAACTATTTCTGATTAAATTAGTTAAACTAAATAAAAATAAAATAAAAAATGATTTATCAAGAAGGAGAGTTCATACAAATGTAAATATCTAATTAATATATACATGTGTCTATTAGATATTTTGTTGAATATTTAGATGAGTTCTTCAGAGGTTATATATCTGACTTCGACGCATATATATATATACATACAATTTTCTTTTTGTCCGATCCAAACAAAACAGGATATACATATTTTGTTATTTGTTGCTTAGTTTGAATCGGACAAAAAGAAAATTGTTCTTATATTGAATCCTTATATATATTTCGTGTTTACAGTTTACACTTATCCATGACCTTTCGACTAAGATGACTCTGTTTTTCTTAGATAACTGAATTGTATAAACTGACGTATAACAAGTCTGACATTAAAAATGATCGATATCAGTATATCACTATAGTTTGTAAGTGTGAACATAATGGGATAACACATTCGTTTTTTTCTTCTAACAATATCGTTGAATCCATAAAATCCAATTAATGAACTCGAATAATACAGGTTAATCCTGCAAAATTAATAACAGTACACAATGTAATTTTCAAATATATTTCATTTTTTTATAAGCAGATATAGTATTTATTTTTTGAAAATTCTATAAATTAGTTTAGACTTGTCTTTTTTTTTTTTAACATCTATCTTTATTAATTTGAAAAAGAGTAATACAAACTATTAGTTAACCAATTTGGTATTACATCAAAGACTTGGTACAAATGATTCATTAAAGAAGCATGATGAGAAAGTTTATCTGCCGCGTTATTCTCTTCACGACGAACATGTCCTAAGGAAGAATGTGGTAGTTTGGACATCCAGTATCGTATATCGTAGAGTAGGGACCCTATCTTGTGGTGATCTTTCCCTATGTTGATTAGATTAGTAAGTTCTAGATTGTCACTTTCAAACCAAACATAATGTAAACTTTGATACCACGCCACTTGAAGAGCATGAAGAAATCCCAAAGCCTCAGTTTGAAGTGCAGAATGTGATTGTTGTAATTTTGCGCAACCTGAAAGAATCACTTGACCATTGATGTCACGTATTATCCATCCTGAGCTGGTATATTCTCTGTCTTGGATGTACCCACTATCAAAGTTACATTTCAGCCGACCTTCAGGAGGGGCATACCACTGTTGCAGTATTCTTCTATTTGGCAAGTTGGAAGACTGACTAGTTATGGGAGCCGGTACTGATGATGTTCTGGTGGCTTCATACCATTCATCTGCTTCTTGTATTCCTTTTCTTGCTTCAGATAGTGTAGAGAGGTTGATTTTTCAGAATAAAAAGTCATTATGAGATTTCCATAGTCACCACATTATCCAAATGAGAAGATTTTTTATTTAAATAGGGGCATTCGTGTGATGTTGGAAGTGAAGTAACAAACTCAGGTTTGCTTTAAAGTCATCAGTGAATATTATCTGTCTGCCAAGGTTAACTGAGATGCATCTCCATACTGCTTCTGCAAACTGACAAGTAAAAAGCAAATGATTAATTTTCTCATCTCCATAGCAGCATCTTTGACATACCGGGTTAGCAGGAATATTTCTGGTTCTCAATCGTGTGGTTGTAGCTAGGGCTCCTGACAGGCATCTCCACAGGAAATGTTGTAGTTTTGGGGCTATTGGTAGTTTCTAAATTTTCTGTTTGAGGTCAACGTTCCGGTTTGGGGGCTGAATAGCATCATCTTCCTGAATATCAACATGAGTAGCCACCCAATAACCTGATCGGACAGTGTAGTTTGCATGGTGTATATATGGCCATTCATAGGTGTCTTGTTCTGCATGTTGAGAGAGGTATAATTGTTTTGCAAGGAGTTGATCTTCCGGGTTAAGTACACCTTCAAATATTTTTGGATCCCACTCTCTGTGGTTTTCAAACCATAAGTCCGCCACCTTTATATTTCTATCAAGAATAGGGCCATTTGCAGGTCGTGGAGGGAGGGTAGGGAGCCAAGGGTCTTCCCAGATACGGGTAGATTTGCCATTACCTAGTCTTACTTGAATTCCTTGTTGAAGAGGTTGTTTACCTTCCTGAATTGATATCCATCCATAAGATGCTGCATTTCCGGTTTCTGCCTTGAGATATGATGTTGTCGGGTGATATAGGCCTTTGTATAGTCTTGATAATAGAATAGAAGGATTTCTTAATAATCGCCAAGCTTGCTTGGCAAGGAGAGCGCGATTGAAAGCTTCCGGATCCTTGAAGTCGAGACCACCTTCTTTCTTAGGGAGTGTTTGTCGATTCCATGCAATCCAAGGTATTTTCCTTTTACCATTTTCCTCTCCCCACCAAAACCTTGAGATTACTTGGGTAATCTCATTGCATATAGTAGTGGGTAGAAGAAAGCAATTCATTGAGTACACCAGGAGAGCCATAACTATGGACTTTATGACTATCTCTTTTCCTGCTGCAGATAAGTATTTATAGTTCCACCCCGCTGTTCTTTCTTTGACCTTCTGTACGATATACTCAAACATCTCAACTTTCTTTCTTCCAAACTGTTCCGGTAAACCCAAATATTTACCTCCTCCTCCAACTTTCTGTATTCCCAAAATGTTTTGTAGTCGTCGCCGTTTGACGTCAGGAGCCAAAAATCACCGAAGATTTTGTGTAATTTATTTGTTGACCAGAGGCTTCTTCATATCTTCAAAAAATTTGAGCTAGTTGCTCACAATTCTGGTTGATAGAACGACAAAAAAAGAGAGAATTGTCTGCGAAAAATAGGTGAGTAATCGAAGGACATTATCTTGCCAATTGAATACCATGGAGTTGTCTTGTTTGTTCTGCTTTCTGTACCATATTGCTTAACACTTCTGCGACAAATAGAAAGAGATATGGGGAAAGTGGGTCACCTTGACAGATCCCTCTGGATGGTGTGATCTTCCCATATGGCGCTCCATTAATCAGATCTTCATAAGAGACTGTTGTGACATAGTTCATTATTTGCGTAACCCATCGAGGTGCAAATCCCATCTGTCTCATTTCATTCTCCAAAAAATTTCATTCAACTCGATCGTAGGCTTTACTGATGTCTGTTTTAATAGCCATATAACCATTCTGCTAGTCCTTCCTTGACTTCAAAGAGTGTAAAAGCTCATGAGCTACCAAAACATTATCAGTGATATTTTGACCCGGAACAAACGCTGCTTGAGAATCTGAAATGATGAAACCAAGACATCCTTTCAAACGGTTGATCATTACCTTTGAAATGATCTTATAACTGACTGTACAGAGGCTGATAGGTCTATAGTCTGAGATGTGTTGTGAGTCATCAATCTTCGGAATGAGACAGAGTTGCGTTTTACTTATGTTATTATCGATCCTTCCAGTGTTAAAAAAACTGTCGAACCATGGAGCAAATATCAGGACCAATTAGATCCCAGAACTGTTGATAGAATGCTGCTGTAAAACCATCATATCACGGAGCTCGATCTGCCCCGATACTGAAGACCGCTTCTCTTATTTCTGTATCTGTAACTGGGGCTAGTAGATCACGGTTCATATCCTCAGTGACTCTAGGTTCTATATCTGCAATTATCTCATCCATGTCTGTATTTTGAGATGTAGAGAACAGAGTGTTGAAATATGTTCAACCACCTTACCAATTGCATCATCACGAAAATGCTCCACATCTTGATCATCGAGGATGGATTTGATTATGTTACGTGCTTTTCTCATCTTAGTAGTGGCATGAAAGAATTTTGTGTTTCGATCACCAAGCTGCATCCATGTATTGCTGCTTTTTAACTTCCAAAAGACTTCTTCTTCGCCATAAGCTTTGTTTAAATCTGACCTGAGTTGTGAAACTTGGGAAGGTGATATTGAGTGGTTTCTCTCTACCGCATCCAACTGATACTTTAGTAGCTGTATTTTCTCTGCCGAATTAGCCTTTGTTCGTCTTTTCCACTGTGCTAGTTCACGTCTACAACGCCTTAGTTTATCCTGAATTCCTGCTTGATTACCACTAGTACCCTTTGTCCACCCTCTTTTAACAGCATCCACAAAATCCTCATTGTTAACATGACGCTTGTCGTATCTGAACTGACCACGTTTAACTATCTGCTCTTCCTCAATGTCAATAATAACCGGTGCATGATCTGAGCCAGCAGTGGGGAGAAATTCTGTTTCCGGTGCAGGGTAGGATGTTTACCAGTTAGAGTTAATAAAGGCCCTGTCTAAAGATGATTGAATTGTCTCCTTTTGCCGCTTTCGAACCCAACTGAAAGGATTGCCTTTATATTTGAGGTCCTTCATATTACAACATTGGATCATTGTTGTGAAGTTCTTGTGGCTTCCTAAACTTCATTGTCTTCCCCCTGTTTTTTCTGAGGTTTGGAGAATCTCATTGAAGTCACCACACATCATCCAAGGGCCAGTTCGTGATATGGATATTTTTTGTAGTTTTTCCCATAGATGATGTCTCTCACTTGGGATAGGATGACCATAGATGCAAGACAAGTAGAAATTATAGGATTTATATTCAACATAAAGATCTACAAGTCTTACATCATGGGAAATAACTTGAAATGAAATATGCTTTTGCCAGAAAACAGCTAAACCTCCACTTAAACCTCTAGGTGGTACAAGACACATATCATGGAAACCCAAACTCACTCCCAAATCTCTAACATAGTTGTCTTATTGCTTTGTTTCTACTAGGAACAACATGTCCAAGAGGGTATACTCGTTGTATCTCTTCTAGACGTTGAACTGTAAGGCATTGTCCCAGACCTTAACAGTTCCAAAAACCAACTCTCATGGAACCGGTGGTGGTACCGGCCCCACCGCGACTTTACCATATTCAGCAGCATTGGTACCTGAGTCTTGGCTGCATTGAGATCCCAAATGTCTTTTCCTGGATGAAGCTGAGTCTTCTGGATCAGTCCTCTTCTTGCGTTTGCGTAGATCTTGTGCCATTCTCGCTATCATACCTGAACTTTCCCCTTCTTCCTTGATGAAAGAGGGTAGTGGGTTAAGCAACTCAATCTCCTCATTTGTCACGTCCGGTTGAGAATCATCAGAGGAGATCTTGTCTCAAGAATTGTGCTCTGGATCAATATCGGAGAGTTCATGTTCTCCTTTTTGGGCGTCAGCATTAGGAACCACTTCAGGGATTTCTATCTCTGCGGCTTCATTATCTCCAATAGGGTTACCAGCATCATCAATTTCCTGGATATGAACTCCAGGGTTACCATTCAGAGGCTCTTCTCCATCGCTATCATCATCACCATCATAGTTATCCATCCCTCCGTTCTGAAGAAGACATCTGCCAGAATCGTGTGTCAACATCCCACACACTTCGCATAAACCTCTCAAGCGTTCATAAAAGAAACTAAGCACCGTATTGACCCCTCGAGAGAATTGGTAATTCCTCTGGAAACGGAGAGGTTGATCAACATTCCAATTTATGTGCACCTGATATATCATGGTTTTTGTGGTTTTTAACCATGGTATAAGTGTGTTTTTGAGTCTTTTGATTTGTTTTCTAGGTTGTTTTTGAGTCTTTATAGGTTTATGTACCTATTAGCACAGATGGAACACAAGGGAGCTAAAAGAGGATGATTTGAAGCATAATCAAAGCATGAAGGCTGATCAACGAAGCTCGGAGACGAGATCAAGACTATGTATCGACCGATGCAATCTCAGCATCGATCGATGCAGTTGCCACAAACCAAACGGAAGTTGTTTCCACAAGCTTTAGAAGATTTACAAAATTTGCCCAAGTTTCTCTTATTTGCAATTAAGGCCCAAGACGTGTTTTAGAGTATTTATAGGATTTTTATGGTCATTGTTTAGACCTAAGTTTTATTCTGCAACCAAAAGAGATATTGAGAGCTTTGGGAGAGACAGATCTGATTTCATCTGTAGAGAGAAGATTCTTGAACTCCTTTCTTACTTCTTAATATCAACTGCTTATTATTCAGAAAAGATGTTTTGTTCTACATTGAATATGTCTGAGTAGTTTGTTTGTTAGGTTTAGGGTTTTTCATAGGGTTTTTATGGTGCATTAGATCTGATATTTTAGGATTCATTATCTTCTATGATCTTCATCTTAGGTTGTTCTTCATATTAATTCTTGATTGATCACCTAGAATTAATACCTAGGAAAATAAATTGATATGAGAATATAATTGATTTTCCTGATAAAACCTTTTGATGAACAAAATTATTTCTTGCAAAGAGATTTGATTTAATAATTTTGTGAACAATCTAAACTTGTTTTTAAAGCTGATTTTTAACCTTGAATTTTGCAAAGAGATTTGGATTTTCTGGTTTTAAATTTAGATAATATTTGCAGTGAGAACTGATTTATTTTACAAGAGTGTTTAGAGTTCTAGATCTGATTTTTAATTGCTTGAATCCTATTATTTGACTGATTTAATATTTCATAAATTCCTGAGAATTTCCCTAGGCCTAGCTCTTTGATCCCTTGAATTTACAACACCTTTAAATTCTGTTTTTGCATTGTTTTTAATTTAATAATTTGATTTAGCATAATTAAAAGATTAATAAGTCTATTGTGTGATCTAGAGTCTTTGTGGATTCGACCCCTAGAATATTACAACTGCAAGGCTGTTAGTATCATTAGGGTATTACAATTTGAGCATATCAGCACCCGCACAAATTGGATCCGAGTGGTTGAGGCCTCATCGAAGTCAATGCTTAGTGTTTCGCCTAAGGATCTTTCAATACTGTCTATGACTGCTAAGTTCAAGTATTGAGTAGGGATTCCTTTGATTTGGATCCAAAAAGATATGAAATTGAGGGACAATGGATCAAAATCGGGAGACCAATGCTGTAAAACGATCATTCGATCAGCAAAGGACCATGGACCTCTTCTCAGAACCGTCTCTATTGATTCTTTAGAAGGGAAAATGTATTGGAACCTCTGTTGTTCCGCAATACGACCACGGACAATACCGACTAACCCCCACGAACGAGGAAGCGCGGTCAGCAATTGTCGAAGGTCTTGTTTCCTGGGTATCAATGGTCAGCCCATCAGATAGAAACGGTTTTCATTGGCTGCTTGTTGGACAATTGTTTGGGGGAGAGTAACCGGAGTATCCGTAATACCAAGATCAATGCTTTGGAGGGCACGACCAATGTTATCAGCCATAAGGAACCAATTTAGATAGAATCTCAGGGGGTAAAAGATAGGAGAAGTGGAATTATCGATATGATTGGGAAAAGCCCCAAATCGATCTCTTAAATAGATCTGACTCCATCGATGCTCAACTGCTTAGTAGGGCAGGGCCTTCCCTGCGATGTCGGAAGAAACCGCTCGAATGTGGGGGGAAACCACCTCACTTCAATGCCAATAACTGTTGGAATCTTCAAGAGAAGATGACATAATAGTAACCGCTGTATCGCCTCAAAAATCGCCATTCTTTTTTCCTCTAGTTTAGATTTGTCGTTATCATAATATACATAAATATGTATGAGAGAAATATATGTATATAGATAGATATATATTTATATACATAACAGAAAAAATATTATACGTAAATTTGTCAATCTCAAAGATTCGTGAAATAAATATTTAGTTTCTAAAAACATGTGTACTTCTATCAACATGTCTATTAATGTCTGTATTCACGTCTATGATTAATGCTTTTTCTTTTCTTTAATTGCCTACCAATTTGTTAAACGTTGCCTCTATTGGTCAACTGTTCACGTATCACATCACATGTATAACTGTATACAGCAAGTAATAATGTGTGGTAAAAATTCCATTAATCGTATTTGGTCAACATTATTATATGATTAGTCGTATTTGGTCCTCAATGGCGTTATATTAATTCCTATACTTTCGAAGTCAGCATCCGTGAAAGAGTTATGACCAACTAAGTTTAATCCTAATAAATTAAGACGTATAACAAATAATTAATGATGAAAACAATCTTTAAAAATATTTAACTTCAATTTGGACCATCTCCTCTCAACATCCTCCTTATTGTCCGTGAAATGATGAGACAATTTTGGGAAAAATATGCTTGTTCAGTTGTCGATGAAATCATTATTAAAGTGCGTAGTTAATTTTAAAATAAACTTCTTTGCCGAACCTTCCAATCATGTGGTTCAAGTATAACCCACATGAACGTATAATTTATCCGACGGAAAGGGCGGGTTAGTGACTATATTTATTTGCATGCTTAATTTACTTTTTTCTTAGTTTAGACGTATTATAGTCATATTCCATATCATTGAATTTAAGCTAATCATTAGATACCAAAAAAGAGAGGGGGGGGGGGTATTGGAGTGAGCCGTTTACAACTTATAAAATTAAAGTGCACATGGATTATACTGGCGACCTCAAATACTATAACTAGACCACACCCATTGTTTTGTGGTCATCAGGGGATAGTTATTATTTTGAAGATAAAAGGATGATTATTTTTGTCTTCAGATACCTTATATATAAAACTCTGAACGATACCTAACCTTTTAATAACCCAATAATGGATACTTTGCTTAAACAATATCCAGCAAAAATTGATATTCAAATCTGATGACAATATTAAAAGTGAACATATAATCAAGTATTAATAAGTCAAGATCATGTCAATTTAACATTATCGGTATAATAAAATTTTAAATTTATTATATATCATTAAATTTGATCATAATACAAATGAGGATGTACCTCTTCTTTTTTGTCACTAACATCAAATATATGTGTTTTGGATCCATCAACTAATTGTGTGTCATCACTAGAAAAAAATCATGCACCATATTTTTGATAGACGGTTTAGCATTAAATAATACTTAAGACCACATCGAATCATTTAAACTACGTTCGAGATTCTGGTACAATTTGTTTTCTCTAAACTACGTAATTTGTTGTTTTCCGATAACTTTTTGTCAAACACTAGCTTACTACAAGAAACGCGTCAGATAATGTCGGTTTATTAAAGTCAATAAGTAAACCGATGTTAAACTTTCAATTATAAAGGTATTAGTGTTACTGTTAGTCCACGAATAATCGCTATTATATTTTTAAAAAATAATATAAATTACATATTAATATTATTTTGATTTTTCGGTATACATCAAAATTTAAGGATAAAGTAGTATGAATTTAAATAAAGTAAATAAATTAAACTTTTTTTTATGATAATATATGTAGTACAATTAAGTCATATTGTATCTTACATGTCATATGCCATATATTTTTATAGCTGTAGTCATATTTCAAAATCATTATGATATATACTTTCATAAAACTTATTTCATTGGGGAGACATTTTGATATATTCTCTGTTTCGTGAGTAGTTCAAGACCGACGAAATAAGTTGAAACAGAGATTATATATGTTTCGTGAGTATTTCCCTACTAAACCTCTCATCTTTATAAGTTAAATTTTGAATACTCGACGACTTAAATTGATAGTTGTTTAAGTTTTTGCATCATTTTTTTTTATTTTGGGGAAAATTGTGTCATTGATCTAAATTACAATTATAAGTTTCCGATCTTCTGCCTAAGCATTAACGTCAGTGAATCACGGACGTTAATAATTATAAAACCGACGGTAGATTTCTGACGTTAAAACATAACGTCACTTGCTAAACCGATGTAAAAAAAAATAATGTCGAAGCTTGTTAAGTCGGTTTCAAAACCAACGTTACTATTAAAGTCAGTTTGTGGAAAAAAAAAAATACTATTAAAGTCAGTCATTAACCGATGCTAGACATAAAAAACCCGACGTTAAAAGCCTTTTTTTGTAGTGTAGGCTATGAGCTTTTAAAAAAAATAGAACTTAATTTAATTACTGTTAAATTGATGACATAAATCAACAAAGAAATATATATTGCTTTTGTCTTCCCTTTTTTTTTTTTTTTCCTTTTGCTAACCAGAACAATCTAATAACCAAAACGATACTAACATTTGAAATCGTTAGAGGTCGGAATTTATGTCATTTAATGCATGGAGTATGACCAAAAAAACACTAATAGTAGATAGTCCTTGACTGGGTAACTCGATCTCCGACCTATATCCACAAGAAAACACATCTCGCATTGTCAAAGAACTATTCAACTGAATTTTGTGAAGATAGTGAGACAAGTCACATCCAATTGGGGAAGAAATAAACATACCAAACCCTCAAAGGCTATGTTTTTGCCTTGTCAACTTCTCTCAGTCCCCTCATATGAACCCAGTGTATCTATCTCCCACCATTCATTTTCTCTTTTATTTTATTGTTTTCTTTTTAGATTTCTAAAAACGTTTCTAAGATAATAGTATTAACAAGATGAAGATAGTTTTTTTTTTCTCTCTCTTGGAGCATCTTATTCGCGTTGGCCATCTTCCCAACCACAAATCCCTCTCTGCATAAACACCTTTCAATAGATGCAACAACATATGCACTTGTCCCTCGAATTAATGATCCTCATCAAATACTTTTGTTTTCTTCTTAATTGATTAGTAAATGCGTACGATTAATTGTCTCCATGCATATATGAATTGGGTTTTGTCTTTTGAATCTTATCTATTTCAAGTTCTTAAAACTCGAAGCTGTAAATATGGTGAACTTCTGTAGTTTGTGGATACTATTGATGTGGATATAATATGACGACGTGGATCTATTTTTCAGTGTGGTAGGCTTCCGCTTGACTTTTAGCCATTAACTTATAAATGTTCTTGTGGTAGTTGGCATGCATATCGCATTTAGTTGATATATATCGTACTGTACAAATGTTATCCCTTATATTGTTTTACTTACCATGTCTAAGCAAATGTAATTCTTACAAAAAATTTGTGCGACTCATCTATGCTTTTAGTTCCAAAAAGGGTAAAGGTGCGGAATTTGGGCTGTATATGTATACAAAAATATTACCCACACATTATCCAAAAATCGAAACGAAATATTTAAAGTATTTTGTTTATAATCCTCATAGGACAGGAGAAAATATTTACATCAAAAGTCCCCTCTATAATATATAGTACATTGTTTGGTTTAGTTGGCTAAAGGTTTATTTATATAAAAATTCGCTATATGGTATAATTTAGAATTTGTGATATTTTGGTAGTTTTTAAAAACAAACTAGAAGTTAGCATCTTTTTTTCCAGAATTTCTTTTAAAATCATATATCATAGATCTTTTTATATAGAATAAGCAACTTAAATAATTTAGTTTGTTTGTCCAAAAAAAAAATAGTTTTAGTAACATGCATATACTAAAAAGTAAAAGGATGGATGTCATGGAGTTACTTCGAAATAATTTTGAAGTTAGTAATACAATTTTTGTTTGAAAAAAAACGTATAATAATGATTCTATGCTAACTAATAATTATAAAAGGTAACACATGCATATGTACAAGGTTAGGCATGATTCTGCTTTTTTCTGGTTTTCAATATATAATTTATCTCGGAAAAAGAATTGCTCAAGTGTTTACGTATGTGCACCATTATATTCGACAGTTTTGTTTACCACGTGGAATTTGGAAACCAACTGGCAAGATTAGCCAAGGTTCAAAATATAAATCAAACCATTTTCATGCAACTAAACATAATAATTCAAGCTGATCTTCCGCATCAATCGGCGCCATGAGGTTCTACAAAATTGCTATGCGTTACACAACTAAATGAGAGGCATATATAACACCGAGAAAACACATATATTCTTGGATCCTTAGGCACACCTAGAAAATGTTATCAATGGTTTACCACAAGACACAAATATAATGCATGCATATATCACTACAAGAAAACATAAAATTTCCGATTGCAAGTTGCGACTTAAAACACAGTCGCTAAATTTAGCAACTGAATTGCGATTGTTTTGCTACTGAATAGCTACTAAAATAAAACAGTCGCCTAATAGACGCTAATTCGAGACTGATGCATCATGTCGCAGTTTAGTCGCCAATTTGCGACTAATTTCAAGACAATTTTGACAGTCGTGAAACATTGCGACTAAGCAGCTACTCACTAGCGACTGATATATTTAATTTGGGCCTTAAACTAAATTTGGGCCGTAACAAAAAGGTGAAAACCTAAATCGATCTCATCCTCATCCCCGAGATACCCTACATCTCATTTCTCTTCATCCGCCGAGAAAACCCTAGATCTCAATTGCTCTCAATCGAGAAAACCCTAGATCTTCATCCTTGTCCTAGTATCTCTCAATTTTGATGGCTGGAGTAAAGAAAAGAGGAGGAGGAAGAAGAAACCCCTCTAATCAAACCTCTGGAACCTCACGAACGGCGAATCAAAGACCCGCTAATCTTCCCAGCCAGTATGCCTTCACGCCGACGAGCCAGCGAGACCCATACACTGATTCTCAGGGAATTCCTGTCCCAATCCTCCAGCCTCCAGCGAGACCTACACCTACTTACTGAGACTATCCACCTCCGACAAATCTGTTCTAGAACACGAGGAGCTTTCCTGGAACATCCCCTTCCAGCGAAGCTCCAATCAGGCGTCTTTTTCCTCAACCTCTCGCCTCCGTGACGAATCCACCAGAATTCTCGAGTCCACTTCGAGAGTCTCCTCAACCGTCAGTCACGAATCATCATCGACAATCTCCTCAAGTCTCGAATCTACCTCGACAATCTCCTCTACCTCGACAGTCTCCTCACGTCTCAAATCATCGACCACCCTCTTCTCAACCTGGTCAACCTCGAGCAACTTCTGCATCGCATCACAGTTCTCAAGCGCAAAACTCACATGAGGAAGAAGAAGCTGATTCTGAGGATGACGGTTTAAGGTAATCAAATCTCTCAGCTGATGTACTCGCTTCTTTACATGACATGCTTGTCCAACAAGGCCGTGAGTTGTATACCACTGTCCTCTCTCCCTCATTAGAGCGTGGAACTACTTGGTAAGATTAGAATTTTTAGTTGATTATATTGATTAGAATTTTTAGGTTTGTTTGTGTTTGGAACACTTGTGTTTGTGTTTGATTTGAATTTTAAGAATTTTGTATTTTTGATTTGTTTATGTTTGAAGGTTTGTTTGTGTTTGATTAGAATTTTACTTTTGGTTTGTTTGTGTTTGAAGGTTTGGTAAAGACAAGTCATCACTTACCCGAAAGATTACAAAAGTGTTTACAAACAAGTTTGATGGTCCATATTACAGTTGGGGTTGTGTTTCTAATGCAAGAAGAGAAAAATACTTCTTGGAATTGGCAGTAAACTTCTACTCTTTTCAATTTGATTTCTGTATTTATAGGGTTTTTTTTTTTAGTTTTTTTATCACTAACACTGTCTTCTTTTGTAGAAAACACACATCTGGGA
Source organism: Camelina sativa (assembly GCF_000633955.1). Lineage (NCBI taxonomy): Eukaryota > Viridiplantae > Streptophyta > Magnoliopsida > Brassicales > Brassicaceae > Camelina > Camelina sativa. Next base: position 18,486,008 of record NC_025695.1, on the reverse strand, counting down.
TCCCTCACTAACCGGTGTGGTTCAAGAAAAATTCTATACCATTTGTCAAAAACGTATGAAAGACATGGTTTCCAAGGCAGCATCTCAGCGAGATCAAGTGAAACCAAGTTGGATTGAGAAAATTATTTGGAATGAAATGTGTGACTATTGGAACACAGAAGAAGTCATGGCAAAGAGCGCAACCACTTCAGCAGCTCGAATGTCTGACCGTAATGGTCTTGACCCTCACAAGCATGTATCAGGGCCGAAGTCTTACTTACAAATTGAACAAGAGATGGTGAGTTACATCATAACCTTTTCATTGTTTAATTAGTTGACATCAGATGGTTCCTAACCTTTTAATTTTCTAACATTTCAGGAAGTGGAATTGGTAAGACCGCCAACTATTCCTGAAGTTTTTCTCAGGACTCATACCAAAAAAGATGGTACTTTTGTAGATAAGAAAGCGCAAGCAGTTCATGAGGCATATAAGAAAAAGAGGGAAGCTAAGTTTGCTGCTCTGGATAATGATGAGTCTTCTGATGGTACTTCACGTCGATCAGAGCTATCTCACGAGGAGGATGATGAGCTCTTTCTTGAGGTAATTTGCTTCTTTCTAATAAGCTGTTAAGTTTTTCATTGTTAAGTAATTATGTTAACTTTTTCTCTCTGTTTTGTTTATGCAGTCTACTTTCATAATTGATAGAGGAACATACTTTGGAGTTGGAAGCCTAGGGAGTTACATCAACGGAAAGCGGAAGTACCCTGGAAGCTCTTCTACTTTCACAAGCCTACAACAACAGCTTGAAGAAGCTAACCGCAAAATAGAGCAACAAGCAGCTCTACAAGCAGAGCGTGACGCAGAGGCTTCACGGGTTGCAGCTGAGGCTTTACGGGTTGCATTTGAGCAACAAGCAGAGATCTCACGCTTGGTGAGCTTCCTCAAGACTAACCCAAACTATGTCGCCTTCCTCGAGTCTCAAACCAATGACCCAAACCCTGCTGATGTTCAAAGTTAGGTTCCTTCACTATCCCTCCTTCCCTCATGATTATGAAAACTTTTGTAATATTTGCGACTTGCACTCTTGGATGTTTGGATGTTTTCTGGAACTTATGTTGGATGTAAAATTAAACTTATGTCTTTGTTTAATTTCATATTTGTTATGTTTTAGTTATAGTTTTCATAATCAGTTTTGGTATTACAAAATCAAATAATTCATTTTTACCAGAATTTTTTTAAAAACATGATAATTAAACAGTCGTAAAACAATCACCGAAACGTACACAAAACAGTAACCAAAACAGTCGCAAATGAGTAACCATATCAGTCGCTAAAGCGTTGCAATTCAGTCGCAACTTTAGCGACTGTTTGGCGAGGGAAGAACGACCACAATTATCAGTCGCTAATGAGTAGTTTCGTGTCGACTGTTTAGCGACTGATTATTTTAGCGATGCACTGTTTAGCGACTACGTATGTCAGTCGTCAATCAGTCGTTACTAAGTAGTTTGCGACTGTATAGTAACTGTTTTTGTAGTCGGCAATTCCATATTTTCTTGTAGTGTATAGGGAGTCCAAATTCATAAAAACCTAGCATATATTTGTGAACGCATTACGCATAGTTCCTAAGTTCCATCTGCTTAAACGAAAACGTTAGACCACTTAAAATGGCGTTAGCAGCAAAAACAATCCACGAGGCACGAGGTACTAGCTAGTGGCTAAAATTCGAGAAACTGCCTATGAACTACTAAAACGAAGGAATGGTCAGAAAAATCCATCTTTTTCAAGTTCTTAATAGTAAAGAATAATATAAAATAAGATGACATGATAAGATATATAACATACCACTCATATATTTAGTACAAAAAAATAAATGTTCAGTATAGTATTGATAAGGCAAGACTAGACAAGACGAGACAGGTCCAAACAAATTAGTGAATGATTGGTAGGACGAGATTTATGAGATGGTCCGGGTTATAATGTTAAGCCATTTTCATGAACATATATACGAGTTGTTTTAATATGATATGCAAATCTCTTGTGGTCTCTCCGGTGACCACAACAGATTTCATTTGACAATGTGATCTTCTATATAGCAATCAATTCACGTTTGGTATACAAAGCCCGTATATATATGCCAAACAAAACAATTAATTCTTACGTCCACCAAAATTAGATTTCAAACCAAGGTTCCAACTAATTTCAAGACTAACATCCATTAGGGTTCATATATAGTTCATAGTTAATTAGTTATCAGTTATCACATATTGGAAGATAGGTTGGTAGAAAGAGATCGTATAATATTCAAATTAATTAATTACTTGTAATGTTATTCTTCATCATCCGAGAAAAAATAATCAACATAAAGGATGAATTCATTAAATAAAAAACATTGAAAAAGAGGTTCGGATCCTTTAAAATACCCGATTGGATCTCGTCGTCAAGTAATACCCATAAAACGAAACGAATATCTGGATATACCTGAAGCCAAACTAAACCCATAACGCCTTTAACATTTAGTTTCCTGTTTAGTCGGATAATTCAGGTGTTTTCAGGTAATTTGAGTTCATTTCGATTCAAAGTAACCCAAACCATAGTACTCATAGATTTTTACTTCTCGTTTTACTATTTCCATTTCGATCAAATTCAGAGTTTTCAGGTATTTCGACTAATTTCGAGTTGTTTGAAACTTGGATAGATTCACATTAAAATTACTCGTACCAAACAATATTCGAAAAAACTATTGATTCGTATGTCCGTTCCCCAAACATCTTCACCTAAAATTAAAGTATCAAATGATTTTTTCTTCACACAAATGATATCGAACACATTTACACATTTTTCCTCTACCAATATTATTCCTCATCTTTGAAAAAATAATCTAATTTTAAAAGTTATAATATCAAAGTATATATGAACAGACAAAAATATGACAGTTTAATAAGTGAATATTAATGATAGATTAGCTACGGATTTATAAATTTGATTCTGATTCTAATTACTTCCTTAATTAGCAGAGATTAATATTTGTCTTCAAATAAGTTCTTTTTCTAATAGCTGATATGTTTATTCAAAAGAATAGCTGATATGTAGCGACGTAATTACAACATCTGAATTGTTTAATTTGATATGCTGCTACGCTGTCACATTATGTAATTGTACTAACAGTTATATTTATTGTTTAGCTAGTGATTCAGTTAGAATCACCTGTTCCAATATTAAATATAGAACATCAACAATAGTGTTCTTGTAAGTGAAGTGAAGTCCTCATTTTGGACCACTTTTAAGTTTCTTGGATCTGAAATATGTGAAAAGAAACAACGCATTAATTCATAGTTACATCAAAGTTTATATTGTTGTCAATATTATTTATTAATTAAAAATTCCTTACAAAGTCAAATTTTATTTTTATATCCTAGTGGTTAAATTTCTATTATTTGAAGATTAGTGTAAAGTTATAAAAAGGTTTATAATGCAGATAATTATAAACAAGGTCCTACATACGTTACAAACCATAGACATAATTAAGAGAATCTGGCACTGAATATGATTCTTATTGTTGGTGGAACCAGAGACATCATATCACATGGTTATATATAGGACCATGGTAGGGGCTGACCATAGATAGGCACCTCCCTTTGCTTAAACATGTTTCAACGTATTATATACTTCTTCAGATAAAATTTCATATATTTTTTAATGACCGTGCTTGGTAAAGTAAACCACAACTTACATTGTCAATTTATGTGGAAAATCTGATATAAACACATAATTAAGAAGGCATATATAATGGCTGTGTATCTATTATCGTTTATATGCAAATAAATATGAAGATTCAAATTCTACTTTACAAATATACTTCAAAAAAAAACTTTGCTGTGTATATCAGTATATGCAGTGTTACAAAGACATGTGATTTTAATTTCATATGCGTTTGTAAAACATGGGGAGTACTTTGACGAGACATGAAAGTACCCTCCAAATAAATCTTAGACTCGTGAGTCGTGTTCAAGTTTGTAGCTCAATGCTCATAGTCATATAATATTGCTTCCCAATTTCCCAATGGGTAATGGATGTAAAATAAGAGCATTTTAAGAAGAGACGGTCTAAGTATATCTAAAATAAGAGCATTTTAAAAGAGACGGTCCCTAGTCTCAAAATTATTGAGAATGAATAACCACACAACAGAAACTTCGTGCCCAATATACATGAGGATTTGGTCTACTTAGATGAACCCACAACATTTTTGTTGAAAACGTCTTTAACAAATAACAACTGTCCCTCTACTTGCCCTCGAGCAGTTGAGCCACATCAGTGAAATAAGAAAGACATACCGTGGTCCATATCCATCGGTTTCCTGTCGGTTCAGTACCCGCGGATTACGGTAAATTATTTACGTACTCTTTTTGACGAATTTAAAGCTCTTCGTAATTCCGTCAGTTATTCCTTGCTTTGAAACTTGTTTTCTTTTTAGTCTAAGCTAAAATGTCTACTTTTATTTCACTACATAAAGAAATGTCCATAGTTTTTATACAAATGAAATGGGGCAAGAAAGGAAAAAGAAATTAAAATGAAATGGTTGGCCATTTTCGATATACGACAACATTTTAATCATTTTGAAAGCACTACTTTATTCATAATCATTATAAAGCATATATACAACTTTTAAAAAATCTATTTGAGTGTTCGTTTTCCACATCTATATATTAGTTCATTCTTATTTATTCTAGGTCGGTGTCCACGCTTGAGTGCAAGTTTCTTTTTTCAATTATTGTTGTACTAATTTTATGTTACGTTGATATGTAAACTTTAGATATTATATATTAATAGGCCAAATTCTTGAAAATTTGAATCTGAAGTTTCTCTTAAATTCTTAATTAGCCAGAAATGGTACATAAAAACAACAATCACTGAATTATTTTTCTGTCCATATATGTATCTGAAGTTCAAAAGAGATAGTGTTATAAAGACTTATGTCAAATCATGTTTACTGTTAATTTCTAACTAAAAAACAATTGATAATGAATGGAGAGGTCCTAATTATTTATATACCACTTGATAATTTTTTCTATTTTCAATGTGGGACTTATTACACACTACAAAAATTTTGGTTTTTGATAGCATTAAAATATAGCATTTTTTATAGTTATGCCATTAATGACTTACCAAAAAATTTATGATAGTGTTTATAAAAGTGAAATACTATCATAAGTTTTTTCTAGAAACATATTACCCCAAAATAAAGCTATAAAATTTTTTAATAGCATATATCATATTAAAACGCTATCATATGGTTGGCGGATAGCCAAATTTTTGGCTCCAACATAAAAAATTTCTAAGTCTCTTTTCCCTATTTTTGGTTCCAACATAAAAGATTTCTAAGTCTCTTTTCCCTACTGTTCGACAATTTGCCTTTTCCTCTTGTCACTCTTTTCGTCTTCCCCTTTTCATTTGTTACCCTTTCGTTCTCTCTTCCTCCATTTGCCCAGAAAATCTCTCTTCAAAATCCCACTTTGTGTGAAACACAAAACAAATCTCACTTTGTAATCTCACCTCTCTTCGCAATTTTCTCGGCCATAGTCCTCTTCCAGCGTAAAGTTGTTGTTTTTAGGGTTTTTGTTTCAATGGGAGTTTCTATGGATTCAATTACGTTAGGTTCTGCTTTTGATGGGTTCAATTTCGTCAGAGTTTTGCTTCAAATTGAGTTTTCTAACTATTTAATGTTTTATTTAATTTTAGGTTTCCGATTTAGAGTTTTCGATGGGTTCAATTTTGTTAGGATTTTGCTTCAAATAGAGGTTTCAAAAGATTTAAGATTCTATTTCAATTTGGATTTTCGATTTAGTGTTTTCGACTTCGTATTCACATTGAACATGTTTGTTTATGTTGTGTGAATCTATGATGTCTACTTTTCAGACATTTGAGTTTATCTAATTGATTGTTTACGCAGATCGATTTAAGACAGACAAAGAATTATCAGTTAGTAATTGGCATAGTGATTTTATAGTTTATTTGTTATTTGAGTGTCTGATTGATGATGAACTAATTATCACATTTGAATATAAAATTGGTGGTTGAGCTGTGGTGTTATTTTTCTAACATGGACAAGGGTTGGGCTTGGCTTCCAAGGTATGCATTTGTTTCTTATTGATGTTTTTGTCTTTTCTTAGTTATAGTGATTCTAAATATTGAAAGTGTGTTATATGTTAACTTAATTACAGGGCTAGCCTTGAGTATGGGGAAGGAGCTAGTAATTTTGTCTATTCATCAGCAAAGAGATTGGGTGATTTTGTTGACATGTTATGTCCCTGCATTGACTGTCATAATGTCTGCCATGAACGAATAGACACAATATTAGATCATTTAGTGATTAGAGGGATGGATCAGAAGTATAAGAATGAATACATGTTGGAGTAAACATGGAGACATTAGGGATCAGAAGACAGCTGATGTTCAGACATCTGAATTTGAGGCTTATAACTTGATTTGGACTGCATTCTTTGCAAGTGGAGTAAATATGCAGTGTCAGGGAGACGATGGAGATCATCAGGATGAGGTTGAAAGTAAAGCTGAATGTGAATTTAGGGAGAAGTTGAAGGATGTTGAAAGTCCACTCTACTCGACATGTCCTAACTATACTAAGGTGCCTGCAATCATGGCTCTCTACCGCATTAAAGGTAAAAGTGGTTTATCAGAAAACTATCTTGACCAGTTCATGAGTGTAATTCATGACATGCTACCTGTGGATAATGTCCTACCAAAATCCACATACGAGATGAAGAAGTTCTTCAAGATTTTTGGTTTTGGTTACTATTGAATTCACATATGCAAGAATGATTGCATCCTTTATCGGAAACAGTATGCAGATTTAGTAAGCCAGTGATGTTAGTCTACTATAACATACCTCCGACTATGTCTATGAAGGCTGAGAATATCATGTTGACAATGTTGATTCCTGGACCAACTGCACCAAGCAATAACATTGATGTTTATCTTGCACCTCTGATAGATTATCAAAATGATTTGTAAGAAGATGGTATTGAGGTTTATGACTCATTCATGAAGGAGACTTTCACACTTAGAGCTATACTATTATGGAGTATTAGTGACTATCCAGCTTTAGGAACACTATCTGGAGGTAAAGGGAAAGGGAAACAAGGTTGTAATGTATGTGGCAATGACACCACATAGATGGTTGAAGTATAGTCGAAAGCATGTTTATTTAGGCAACATGAAGTGTCTCAGGCCTGGACATCCTTATAGACAAAAAAGCATGGTTTGACAATACTATTGAAGATGGAACTGTGAACATAACTGGATCTGACATACTCAATACACTTAAGTACTTTAAGAATGAATTTGGAAGACTTTTGGATAAGAAAGGTAAGAGAAGTAGAACCGATTTATGTGATGAGGATGCAAATTCACAAGAAGAATATGAAGAAGATACAGATCAATGGTGGTGGAAGAATCGATCAATTTTCTTCCAGTTGGCTTATTGGAAGGTTTGTATTTACTAATCTGCTATTATATGTGTACTACTGTCTTATGTCTTTGAGCTAACTTTAATTTTCTTTTCTGTTAGGATATATGCTTGTCCGTCACAACACTGATGTGATGCATGTCGAAAAAAACATATCTGAAGCATTATTGTCGACTCTTATGCAAAGTGCAAAATCAAAAGATGGCTTGAAAGCACGAAAGGATTTGGAAGATATGGGGATCAGAACACACTTACACACCGAGGTGCGGGTAGAAAAACTTATCTGCCTCCAGCACCTTATTGGCTCTCAAAGGTCGAGAAAAAGAGTTTTTGCATATGTAAATATCTCAAATTGTGTATCAGTGGTCCTCCTGTTATTGGTGGTTTGAAGTCGCATGATCATCATGTTCTTATGCAAAATCTACTTCCTGTGGTGTTGAGAGGTTTGTTGCCAAAACAACCAAGAATAACAGTTACTCGTCTATGCAACTACTTCAATAGATTATGGCAACATGTCATTTATCCAGAGAAGCTAATTGCCTTGGAGGCTGAAGTTGTGGAAACAATATGTCAGATACTAGATTGGAGTTCAACTGATGATGTTATTGTTGGGGAAAGAGAATTTTGTTTTACTGAACCAACATACAAGATTGGTCGTATAACACTTGGTCCTAACGCAAAAACTGTTATTGTGACGTTTGTATCAGAAAAATGCATTTTCCTGGAGGCCTACACAAACCATTACCTCACTTGGGCAAGTTATGGGATATAAAATTGCATGACCTACCGATAATTTGATATTGGAGAATAGTGACTCCGCAACTGAAAATAAGACTTCTAGCCTCCACGATAATTTCTTAACTTAGTTTTTGATTTATTATAAAATTGTGTAATTTTGAAGCTCACTCAATAGGTTACTAATATATATGCCTAAATTCATAGGATATATCATCACATAGAGTCCTCATTCTTGGTTGTAATAGGGATAAAGTTATTGCAAAAGATATAATGGTTGCCTCTGATCCAAAAGAAAAGGTGAACAATATAACACTAGGTCCGACTGTTGTTGTTGTTAAGGTTGATATGGTGGTTAAAGCTGATACGTTTTCTGGAGAACAACTACTGAGATGTCATTCATGAGTGATTCACTTAATGCAAACATCGTTTGGCCTATTCAGAAGACATAATTTATAAATATAACACCGCTAGAGGAAGCACCAAACAGATCAGCACCTACAGTATGTAACTGTTTACACATTTTGTATTTTACTTGATTCAAATATATTTCATGTCTTGGGAGTTGTGAATGTTGGTGCATGCATGTGATGGAATCCTGATAAAATATTTTGAAATTATAGAGTTTAAGTAACACCTCCACTACCAGTAAAGTTGCAAAGCAGATGTGCCTATTGCTAGATGTCCAAAACTCTGGTAGCATAGTTCCAGTTGCAGAAGGGCGAGTTTGTTCGACCAATCCAGCAGATGTAGTCCATTTCGTTCCCTTAGGTCCAAATGCTAGCAAGGTCTGGGTAGAAGTTTCAAAGATTGGAGATGCAAAAGTGTGGAGACCAAATTCAGAAAACCAATTCATTTTCGACGCAATAACAACTACTATATCTTGGCCTACTAATAGACTATACTTGAGTTACTTTGTCTTTAGTTGCTTTGAACTTGGTATGTTGTACTATTTCAGATGTTTATGACAATAATATTTTATCTTTCGTATATTAGCTATATTGACTGTTAAGGACAACCCAAAATGCATAGGGAAATATTACAAATTAATAATATATAAAAAGAAAAAAAATGTAGTGAACGTTATTGTCACAATTTATTAACTCTATGAATGCTAATTATTTATAGCTAAACAACTATGCTAATATAAAATATAATATAGCAGACAAAACCACCATTAATATTCAAGTTTAGATGATGGTGTCGATCGACAACATATTGGTGTCGCTTGACACCTTTTGCGACACAAGAACAAAACCGAGTTTCTCAAGTTCTAACGTTTTACAAAGTTACCCTAAAGTTTTCCTTAATTGGAACATAAGTGTTTGTCCTGTTTTAGACGTATATAAACTTTTTGGGTTTTAGAAACCCTTATCTTTTATTTTTACAGCAACTTTTGAGATAGACATTCATAAAGCTTTGGAGAGTCAAGTCAGAACTCATCCTGTTGAGAGAGATTTCAAACTCCTTTACTCTGTTATTCTATGACTTAATGCAGTTTATTCAGGTTATGATGTGTCTTTCATTGATTATGTCTGAGTAATCAGTTTGTTAGGTTTAGGGTATCTCATTAGAGATTTTATGGTTTGTTGAATCGATTATTGGTTGAGATTCTTTATATTTTTGTTCTTTATTGATTGATTTATCACCTAAAATTAATAACTAGTGATAAATAAACCGAGAGTTTGATTGATTTTCTGATAAAAACCTTCAGTGAGAAAAATTACTTAATACAAAATATTTATCTTTTTTTTTTTTAATTTTGTGAATAATCTAAACTTGAATTCAAAGCTGGTTTTATTCTTGGATTTTACAAAGAGATTTGGATTTCTGGTTTAAACTTAAATAATATTTCCAGTGAGAAATGATATATTTTACAATAGTGTTTAGAGTTTAAGAACGGTACTTTAATTGTTTGAATCATGTGTTAATTTATTGATTTAATAACTTGTGATTTCTTGAGAATTTCTCTATGCCTAGCTCTTATTCGTTCCGAATTTACAAAACTTTTATTTACTTTTGAGTTGCAATTTAAATACAAACTATTATGTTTAGCGTAATCATAAAACTCTGCAATCTATTATGTGATTTTGAATCTCGGTGGATTCAACTCCCAATCACTATAACTGCAAAGCTATTAGTACTTCTAGGGTATTACAATTTGAGTTTATCATGTGGCAATAACATCCACGGGTGGCCTAATAATCGGATGGCTCTAATACCATATAAAATTGTAAAATTAGGGTGTATTGTGGATTTCTAACTCAAAATCAATTGATAATAAATTGATAATAAATGAAGAGGCTTTAACCGTTTATATATTACTTGATAATTTATCTCACTACTAACATGTAATGTATTTGAAACAACCCGACCCGTTTTTTTATTTTATATAATAGATACAATATACAATTAAGCATCTCATACTACTTAATTAAACCAACCAAACTACAACTCAACATTAAACCAGCAATAACCATTAAGCACAGCGGAAACAAACCAATAATACAAAACCAATATATCATCAATACAATAAACATTCCTAACCATTCTATCCAGCAACCTAGCATAACGCTAACCAAGGTTCCAACATAAACAATATATCCAACAACACACAAACGAGACCCTAGATCATCCTCCTCCTCATCGTCTTGATTCCACGATCACACTTTGCCTTTACCTACACCGCAAATTCAAATTGAGATGCATGAGTATTTAATAAACACTCAGTGAGACAATCCTCTCATCTACTGGGCTATATACACAAGCAACTGAGTTACCAATGTTTAACAAATAACAAAAAAACACGACAAACCAAGAAACCACGCAACAGACATGTTGGTGTCGACTGAAACCAAGGAGGTGTCGATCGACACTAACTCAACATGGTGTCGACCGACACCACTTGGTGTTGATCGACATCGACTTTGCAACACGATCTGCACGAAGCCGAAAGTCGAAGAACCGCTTCCCAAAACCTCCAAGTCGTCCGAAAGTCATCCAAAATCCCTGGAAACTCATGGAAACCACCAACCAACCACAAAGGCACAAGAATACAACACAAACAACCACAAAACAATCAAAACAAATAATTTCTCAGATTTAGATAAGCCATGGTCATGCACTCATCTCTTTGCAGGAAGTTTCTGACCAACAATCATGAATTCCACACTCCCAGCAAGCTTCTAACACCTTTCTAGCTCCAGATCCCTCAAGAACAGCCCATAAATCTCACCAATCTTCCCAAAAACTCAAGAACACTTCTTTTCTCTCTTTTCTCCCAAAAACAAGGAAACAACGACAAAACAAACTTGCCAAAACCCTTCTGGTCGACAATTCCTTTAAATAGCTCAGTTTAATGGTTTTTCCTAAACCAAACCGATCCAAATCGATAATTAAATCGAACTGGTCGAATCAGAAATTAATGGTGTCGAACTGTCGATTGAAACCCATCACCAAAATGCACATTTTGGTTCGCGGATGTTACAATATTACACTAAGAAATGCTATAGCAAACGTAGTATAAGCGTAGACGCAATGCCATTAACGACTTAACACCACTTTCTTAAATGCAACTCATAGATCTCGTTCCAAGTAAGGATTGTCTTTGATAAAGTGAAAGGCAAATAGTCTTGGTCAAGAAAATCCCTTGCGTTCACCTATTAATGAGCCTTTGGAGTTTAGAGTTTCCTCGGAATTTTCAAGATGGTACATTGGCTTCTCGGGTTGTCCCTATAAGAGTTGGCAGTATACAAACCGAGTATAGAAAAAGAGATTTAAAGATGACACACGTGCATTTCTTAAGGTATGGTGTGTGTAGATGATTTGAATTATGACTTCGATGTTCGTGGCTCAGCTTTTTGTCCTTTTTATTATTTCATTTGGACCATACCTTTTCAATACATTTCAAATTTTTGCGAAGATATCACACGAATGCAAAATGTACCTTATACATCTGTAACATGTCACATGCATAGTCTAAAAACGAGTGCAAAACTACACACTTATGCTTCTACCTCAGTTCACACAACGAATTTGTGAGAAAGAAAATTTAAAACCAAAATTATTTTATTATAAGTTCTTGGTTTGAGAGCTTAAGACGAAATCTTTTTTTTGGGGGGGGAGGGGTATCAGTAATATAGTACTGTTAACTTTCCAAAAAAAACATCTTTTTCAAATCTATATATAATAGCAAACCCATTTTTTGTGTCAATTTTAATCGAACGGATGAGATTAGTTCTACTTTTCCATCTAACAGTTTAAAATTATTAATGACTCCAACAGTTGCAAATTATTAATCATGTCTTTTCATCGCACCCCTCATCTTTCAAAAATCACACCTCTTAATTTTTGCATCTCTTTGTTGTACTTCCATGTTTCAAAAATCACATCTATTAATTTTTTCACCTTTTTATTTCACACTTCTATGTCTTACACCTCTTTGTTTTATCTCCATGTTTCACATCTATTAACTTTTACACCTTCTTATTTCGCACCTCTATGTCTTCCACCTCTTTGTTTATTATATATAAACTTCTCTGGACTACATAAACAAGTTTCGAAAAATTGTTTCTTGAGTACTAAATAATTGTTTTATTGAAGTGTTTTTTAACTAACAAGCATCAATCTCTAATTCAAGGTAATTTTATATTTTCGCTGCGAATGACGTGTTAGTGTTTCTTCACCGAACCTGTTAATTTTTTTTTCAGTTAGATTATTATTACTGTTAGATACGGTGGAACAAAATATGAGTGTATGTGGTTTTTTAATTTGTTAGGTTGGGAAAGAGTATAACATTCAAGCATAT
>NC_025695.1:18425460-18467153 GCF_000633955.1 Camelina sativa | reverse complement strand
AGAGATTTAAAGATGACACACGTGCATTTCTTAAGGTATGGTGTGTGTAGATGATTTGAATTATGACTTCGATGTTCGTGGCTCAGCTTTTTGTCCTTTTTATTATTTCATTTGGACCATACCTTTTCAATACATTTCAAATTTTTGCGAAGATATCACACGAATGCAAAATGTACCTTATACATCTGTAACATGTCACATGCATAGTCTAAAAACGAGTGCAAAACTACACACTTATGCTTCTACCTCAGTTCACACAACGAATTTGTGAGAAAGAAAATTTAAAACCAAAATTATTTTATTATAAGTTCTTGGTTTGAGAGCTTAAGACGAAATCTTTTTTTTGGGGGGGGAGGGGTATCAGTAATATAGTACTGTTAACTTTCCAAAAAAAACATCTTTTTCAAATCTATATATAATAGCAAACCCATTTTTTGTGTCAATTTTAATCGAACGGATGAGATTAGTTCTACTTTTCCATCTAACAGTTTAAAATTATTAATGACTCCAACAGTTGCAAATTATTAATCATGTCTTTTCATCGCACCCCTCATCTTTCAAAAATCACACCTCTTAATTTTTGCATCTCTTTGTTGTACTTCCATGTTTCAAAAATCACATCTATTAATTTTTTCACCTTTTTATTTCACACTTCTATGTCTTACACCTCTTTGTTTTATCTCCATGTTTCACATCTATTAACTTTTACACCTTCTTATTTCGCACCTCTATGTCTTCCACCTCTTTGTTTATTATATATAAACTTCTCTGGACTACATAAACAAGTTTCGAAAAATTGTTTCTTGAGTACTAAATAATTGTTTTATTGAAGTGTTTTTTAACTAACAAGCATCAATCTCTAATTCAAGGTAATTTTATATTTTCGCTGCGAATGACGTGTTAGTGTTTCTTCACCGAACCTGTTAATTTTTTTTTCAGTTAGATTATTATTACTGTTAGATACGGTGGAACAAAATATGAGTGTATGTGGTTTTTTAATTTGTTAGGTTGGGAAAGAGTATAACATTCAAGCATATAAAGTTTATTCACGACAGTACTCCCAGAAAGTCAAAAAATATCAACAATGTCATCTTCTTCGCCCAGAGTACGATCCGACTCGTGGTCACTCAGTGACAATAACCGGAAAAACCAAAACTGAGATACGAGAGGCATGATTACATGCAATGATGCTAGAGCTACATATAAGCCAGAATGTTTTAAAAAACATGGTATAATTTTATATATGTTCTATTATTGACTTATTTAACTTTTTAATTTTTTTTAACAAACATGGTATAAATGTAAAAAATCTTTTATTTTTTTTATGTAGGATGTCCATTAGATATAAATGATCCAGGTTAGTTTCTATTTTTTTGTAAATAAAATTTTTTAAAATTTTATTTGAATTTTTTTTTTTTTATACTTTCTGGGTATTAAACATTTTGATAATATATAGAAATATTACAAATGAGCATGGAAATAGAAAGTGCCGAAGAAAAAGCCAGACATACTTGTGACAACACAAATTCAAATTCTAGAAAGCGTAAGCACGACCAAATGACAAGTCAAGTTAGGAAGAAAAGATCTACTAAAGGTAACTTATTTAGTCTTTGATGACTTTCTAATTTGTATATACAATTTTTTAAAAACATAATGTATAGCAGTCACTTTTAGAGTGATCTGGAATCTGCCCAAAAAAAAGAAAAGCAAGAAATTTATAAAAAGAGTTTAACCCAAAAAAGAAAACATCAAAAGGTGAGATGTTATTATCACCTGTTTCACCACATCGACTTTGTTTTCAATGTCGTTGATTGAAGAACATGATGGTACCAATTCATAGACATAAGTGGGAAATCAATTCCTATCATATAGTGATTCTGTACGTAATTACGCAAAACGAAAAATGTCAGGAACCCTAGAATTTGCAATAAGAGATATATTAAACCCATTAATTAGTTACTACTCACTTGAAATGGGAGTATCTAGGTTCGTCCTACAAAATATTGACCCGGAGGTTTCATAATAAAATATATCGAACAAAGGAGGATATATGGAAATAAATTTCTCACCACTACTGAGCGAAAGTTCTCCATTAGAGCTCTCCGCTTCGTCTCTCTCTCTCTCTCTCTCAATTTTTTTCTCTTGATTCAGCAAATTTGAGTGGTTTGTTTTTTGCGTTTTCATTTTTACGGTTTCACGCGCTAATTAATAAACAAATTGGTTATTTGAATGTAGGTAAACAACCTATATCATCAAAAAAAAATCCAAACAGAATCAATTAATAAGGTGTGGAGATTGTCATGCGTTAGTATGGCCTAAGGAAAGTACTGCAAAGGATCGGCAAACAAAAAGACCTCTATTTACAATATGTTGTAAACAAGGGCGTGTCAAATTGCCTAACATTCAAGAACCTCCGCTTCCATTAGAAAAGCTTTTGTCTGATCCATCTTTCCGAAGACATATTAGAGTATATAATTCTATGCTCTCTATGTGCTCTATGGGTGATGACATTGATTATTCAATTTTAAATTCAGCAGGTCCTTTTTTGTTTTAAAGTGCATGGTGAAAATTTTCATAGTATTGGGTCACTTCTACCATTGGATGGGCAACAACCTACATTCTTACAGATGTATATGTTTGACACCGCTAATGAGTTGAAAATAGGTTATCTATATTTCCAGATGGCAAAGAAATAGTAGATGAGCAAATTTTGTTAGCTCTAATAAACATGCTTGATGAAAATAATATTCTAGCCAAAACATTTAGAATAGCTAGAGATCGTTATAAAAGCAGGAATGATGAGGAATTGAAAATCCATATGGTAGAATATGATAAGAGGAAATCAATATGAATTACCATCAGCTAATGAAGTAGCAGATTTAGTTGTGGGTGGTTTCTCAAACGTTGGTGAATGTGATGTTTTATTACAATATAAAACAGAAAATTTGCAGAGAATTTTGGCTTCTCATCCTCTATATATATCTTTAACATTATTATTGTCACTGAATCAATTTTTCATTTTTATATATACAACAAATATTTTATTTAACTAATTTGGTTGATTCATCTAAGTTATTATTTATGACTTTTATATTATATAAGTAAAGAATTACCATAAAATTTCACTCAAAATGTGAAAATAACAATGTTAGTCATTTCAAGTTTTCACTTTCCCGTGCGGTAATGCACGGGCCGACATCCTAGTTAGAATAATTGAAAATTATCAAGATAGTCTACATTTTAATTAATATAAAAGTAGTCTCTATTTAAATACTAAATTCCAAATATTAAACCTTAAATCCTAAGTATTAATAACTAAACCATAAACTTAAGGCATGACCTCTAAAACTTAATTAATCGT
This sequence comes from Camelina sativa, assembly GCF_000633955.1. Classification (NCBI taxonomy): domain Eukaryota; kingdom Viridiplantae; phylum Streptophyta; class Magnoliopsida; order Brassicales; family Brassicaceae; genus Camelina; species Camelina sativa. The sequence goes on along the minus strand of NC_025695.1, from coordinate 18,463,792 downwards.
AACGTGTTAAACATGTTTAACTAACTTATTACTTTAGATGTTTGAAGGACCTTTTTCTCAACCACTCTTTCATTTCTTATCTACGAAGTACACAAGACGAGAACAAGTAAAAGAAGAGAGAACACGTAGGATGAATGAGAACCAAGTGAGTGTTCACATCAAAATTGAGAGAGCATTGGCATGTTCATTGTTTACCCAACGACCCTAAAACTGTCCACTGGTGAATCGTGTCCCATTCCTCTGACTTGTGCACGCTCTCAAGTATAACATAGCATGTGATTTCCAAAAGAATAAACAAACTATCTACGCAATTTTTATTAATTACATTATATAACGATTTTGATTATGTTGTAAAAATGTTAATTCTTCTACATTTTTGTTAGTTATTAATGCAAAGATAATTACAAGATACTGTACAACTAGCATAGCATATTAGCATTAGCATGTGTCCCCCCATAAATAATGTAAGAATGCTAATGCTCATTGGAAAAACAACTCATACAATCATATTAGAGTATCATCTATAATCTTTTCATATAAAAGTATACTAAAATTATTCTAAAAATGCATTATTATCATTTTAGTAGTATTGTAAGCTGCTAAAATATGCATGCAACTAATGTCATCCATTATAGATTTGAATTTATGTATAACGTCCGTATAATTTAATTCATATATAAATTTTGTTAGTTATTGTCAAACTAATTTTTTGTTAATATTAAATTTTCAAATCCAAAACTACACAAATATACAATACCCAAAACATACATTTTGTTTGTATCAAATTATGTAAACTCATATTTTCTAAAACAATTAAAACAAATATTTCTATAAATTAATATAAAATATCATGATACTAATATTAATTATTAGTTTTTAAAGATTTTACTAGATATAATATATATATATATATATAATAACTAAAATAAAATAGACAGAAATATATTTTTTTGAGACGGCATATCACATGGCCATACCATTTCTGATTTCTTTATTCATTTTCTACTACAAACACTCTTCACCCTTATCCACATGCATCTCCCTCCCTCCTCAATTTATTATAGATCATAATTGTACAAACCTAATCTATATAATAATAACAACCCGAATAAATGCGACTAACAGTTGTGTTTTTTCAATCTACATTTTGGATATTTTCTGAAAAGTCATGATAGATCATTAAAACAGTTATTTATGAAAAGTTGCAACTGTTCACTATAAAGTTGTGTTGATTGGAACATTGTATCTTTTGAAATCTATATATATTTGTCTGTTTGAACTGTTTTTCATTTTTTTTGCCATGACACAAAATCAACTAAAAATTCAATTTCAACGATTTATACATTTTTCTAAATTATTTTCTAGCATTCATTCTTTTAACAAAAGATTTTTGGAATGATAAATCTAATTTACATCTTTTAGTTAATTTTAAATATAAAAGTTTAATGAAAATACCTAGAGTGTTTTTCCAAGAGTCAGATAGATTACATAGTAAGTTTTTGGATTTGACTTTTCAATATGGTAATAAAGATGCTTTCACATATAAAAATTCAATGAAAATACCTATATATAATAGCAGTCCGAATAAATGCTACCAAAAGTTGTGTTTTTTCAATCGTACTTTTTGGATAATTTTCCAAAAAAATCTATAGAAAATTTAAATTATGTGTTTTACAAAAAGTTGCGATTGTTCATTGTAACGGTTTTTTTTAATTGCAACTGTTCATTGTAGAGTTGTGTCTATTTGAATATTCGTATCTTTTGAAATATATATATATATATATATATATTTGTTTGTTTGAACTGTTTTCATTTTTTTTTGCCATGACACCAAATCATATAAAATTACAATCTCAACGATTTTTACAGCTCTCTAAATTATTCTCTAGCATTCATTCTTTTAAAAGTAAAGAGATTCCTCCAGTTCTTGATTTAACAAATGATTTTTGGAATGATAAATCTAATTTACAACTTTTAGTTAATTTTATACCTAGAGTCTTTTTCCAGAGTTAGATGGATTATATAATGAGATTTTGGATTTGACTTTTGACTATGGTAATAATCAAGTACTGACACAAAAAAAAAATGTTTTCTTTTGTTTTTTTTAATTAAACGGTTGTATCGGTTCATTGTAGAGTTGTGTCTTTTCACTATATTTTATTTATATTTTTTCATCATAATTTTTTGTTCTAATAGGTGTGTCTATTTAAATAGGCATGTTTTTTTGAACTCTCTTTATATTTGTCTCTTCATCACTAACTAACAAGTTCGTTGAAAAAAAATTTCCAATTTATGTTGAATCTAGATAATTGAATATATTCTATAATCTAGCTAAAATTTTAGATGATTATAGCAATAGAGAAAAATACAACTTAATATTGAATTTACAGTTGTGTATATTTATCTTAACTTTCCGTTTAAAAAATATAATAACAATCTGAATAAATGAGAACAACAATTGCGACTTTTCGTAGTATCTTTTTGTAAAACAATTTGTTTTATTTGTTCTTTTTAAAAAACTCAAACAGTTGTATTTGTTCATTGTAGAGTTGTGTATTTTCACTATATTTTATTCATATTTTTTCATCACCATTTTTCGTTCTAATAGGTATGTCTATTTAAATATTCATATCTTTTGAACTCTCTATATATTTGTCTCTTCATAAATAACTTACAAATCATTGTTCGTTGAAACAAATTTTTCATTTTATGTTAAATCTAAATAATTTGAATATTAATATCTAATATTTAATGTTATTCTATAATCTAACTAAAATTTTAGAAATGATTATAGTAATATAGAAATTTAATAAAACTTAGTATAGAATTTACAGTTGTGTCTATTTATCATCACTTTTCGGTAAAAACTATTTTAATATTTAAAATTTATTTTATTTTGTTCTTAAGAGTTGTGTATTTTAATTTTAATTTTTTTATTGATACTGTTTCACTCATTATTAAATATATTTTTAATTATAGTTATTTAATAGAAAATTACATTACTCATTATAACCATTAGTTCAATATTCTCAGTAAGGATCACTTCGTCATAATGATTTTTTTTAGTTGTAGCTCTTTACCATAATTCTTCATAAAAATATCTTATATCTATAATACTTTAAACAATATGTTTTGCAAAGTTGCGTTTATTCTACATAATATTTTTTGTTATAAGTTTTCATTTTAATGATTGTGTTTTTAGTAACAGTTTATTTATTCATACTATTCTATTATATTCAAATAATTTCATAATGTATATTTTTTAATTTTAAATTAAATTATTTTTTTTTCTAAAATACTTCTTCCGCGACATCACGAAAGGTCTGAGTCCTAGTCATAATAAAAATACATGTCTGCGAGAAAATAAATTATATTTTTGTACAATGTTTTTTTATATACCTATTAGATTAATCTTTATTAGATAAATCATTTTTCACATTATTCAAAACTATGAATTCTTTGATAACCATTTGACCATTAATATTGTATCCGTATCATTTACCATACCACATTGTCTTACCGGTATTGTAATCTACAATTGTACTCGTTTTCTTTCTTATCCCATTATATCTGCCGCAGAAGATTCATACTGTCCAATCTAAACTTCGCAAAATATAAGTTAGATATTTTATTGAATCAAACCGAATTAACGAATAGTTGCGAAACCCAAAAACGTAGCGTGATCGTGTGGTATAGAGAGGTCAAGAAGTCATCTTACCCTCTCTTTACTCGTTTGACCGTAAGAGAAAGAAACGGCTAGGCTCTCGAGTACGCAACTGGCGGAGACAAATCATGACCGTTGAAAATAAGAAAGAAACCGCGTCCAAAATGGGAAAAATGTCATAAAAATCCCCAACTATGCATTTTCGTTGATTTAAAGCATGAACTCTTTCGTTTGGTGAAATAAATACTCATTTTTTTGTTGACTTGGAAATAAATCATAAAGTTTTGTTGACTTTGCCAACTGAGGCACCATGTTAAATAGGTAAACGGAACAATCACACAGAGTTAACTAATCGTTACTGAGAACAGTTAATGAGCAAAACCACGTCGTTTGTGTTTAAAAAAAAATTCAAATATGGGATTCGAACCTATCACATCTACAAGGAAAGATTAAAATCTTAACCAACAGCACTGTGATGTTTTTAATCTAAGTATCACAAACACAAATAGATATACTTGTTCTTCCATAAACGATCCACTCTCTTCCTTCGTCTTCTTTGTTTTAGGGTTTCGTTGGTTTTCAAGGAGGCAAAATTGGAGTTCGACTCTGTGATAATAAATCTCGTCGGAGATGGAGAATCAGACATCGACGGTGGAGATTCTGAAGATTCAAAATAAGAGGAGAAGCTCCACCAATCGATAATCAAGAATACGGCTTCAGGGAACGATGTGGAGGTCACCACCACGAATGAAGACATGATTGAGACTAGTCTCCAAGGTGAAAAGCTCTTTGATTAGGAGAAACTATTCGTCAGTGTCCCAAACACAAATCAAATTGACGAAGATACGAAAAAGCAAGAACACAATGAACTATTCATTGTGCCAGAGAAGGATGTTGATTGATTCAAAATTAAATATGGGTTTTAGAAGTTTGTGGTTTATGGGTTTAGTAATCATGGGTAGTTCTGATTAATTAGCTTTCTTATCATGGGTTATGGGTAGTTATTTTCTTCCTCTATATATATTTCTCGGTTTGTAATTCTCAGACTTTGTGCTTCTCAATTTCAATCGAGCAATTTTAGTTTCAGTTCTTCTTCTTCTTTCCTGCAATTTTCTGTTTTATCCAACAAAGGATGAGTCAGAAATATTAAGAAGAAGATTGTGTCGTCTGAAAAATGAGAGGAGGTTTCAGAGATGAAAGCTGAAGAAGAAGGCTTCACCATTGTTCTCGCTTATTCTTATTGAACATAAACATTATATATGTTTGTGTTTGTGTTAAATAGTTAATAATATAGCATAGCTCCGTTGGTGAAGTAACTATCATTCTTGAGAAAAGGTGAGGAGTTTGAATCCCATATTCGAATGGTTTTTTTAAAGTCTCAATAGCAAAGTCAACAAAACTTTATGATTTATTTTAAAGTCAACAAAAAAATGCTTTAAATCAACGAAAATGCATATTTGGAGATTTTTATGACATTTTTCCCCGTCCAAAATCTTTGTGTTCCACCTTTGTCCCCTTGCCTCTAGCTTGTCTCCTCATGCTCCCCGACAACGTCATAATTCCCACCTCTCTCTCTTTAACCCTAATTCCAAAGCAACTTCGTTATATAAATCCCTCTCTCTCTCTCTCTCCCTCACCATCTCACAAACACACAAAGCAAACTTCATCACATTTCAGGGATCTTATCACAAACCCAAAGAAAAAGAGAAGAAGAAGTAGATCAAGAGTTAAAGAAGAGAGACTCTAATAGTTGAAACAAACAACAAAAATAGTAGGAGAATATGGCGTTTGAAGAAGTCATCAATGGGCTTAACCTTAAGGACACCGAGCTTCGTTTGGGATTGCCTGGAACAGAAGAACAACAACTTGAAGTTTCTTGCGTCAGAAGCAACAAGCGCAAGAACAGCGACACGAAAGAAGAATCTGCTCCTCCTCCTCCTTCCAAGTAAGTTGAGATCTGAAATAGTATTTTTCATTCAAATCTCTTGATATAGATCGATCAGTGTACTAATGAGTAATCTTGTTTTGTAAACTTCAGAACACAAATCGTAGGTTGGCCTCCAGTGAGATCTAACCGTAAGATCAACAACAACAACAAAAACGTTAGTTATGTGAAAGTAAGCGTGGACGGAGCTCCATATCTCCGTAAGATAGATCTCAAGATGTACAAAAACTACCCAGAGCTTCTCAAGGCACTCGAGAACATGTTCAAGTTCACAGTAGGTGAATACTCCGAGAGAGAAGGCTACAAAAAGGGATCTGGATTTGTACCTACTTATGAGGACAAGGATGGAGATTGGATGTTGGTCGGTGATGTTCCATGGGACATGTTCTCTTCATCTTGCCAAAAACTCAGAATCATGAAAGGATCTGAAGCTTCTTCTTCCTTATGATCCCTGCCCTTTTAGTTGGCTCTGGTCATCAAGTTTCCTACTTTATTTTAGAGATCTTTTTAGACATAAAAACAAAGTTTGATGTAAAGAAAAACAAAGAGAAAGAGAGAGAGAGAGAGAGAGAGAGAGAGAGAGGTATGAACAATAGGGATACAAACACTATAGCCCGTTAATTATGTAAAGATCAGTTTTGATTATACAAAGTTTATATGTATTCTCAAGATAAACCAAACATTATGCACAGATCTGTCTATGTGACTAATCATTTACACATCAAACCTAAAGTGTCTAAAGGATTCAAAGATATGTAGTGGTTAGATGTGAGCTTCGTTGTTCTCTATAGTATAATACAAACACTAACTAATAAAGATTGGGACATAGTGAAAGATATAAAATTTTGGATTAAGAAATGTGGGAAATTTAATGGATATTATCAACATCGAAAGTTTTGGACTTAATATAGATGGCGAGAATCTTTACACACCACCCACCAATCAGTTGCTTCACCAAATTGGGGTTTGACTTGAGCTCTTCTCATCGTCATCTTCGTCGCCTTCATTTCCGACCTACGTTCATCACTCTATCACCCACTCAATCGCCGTAAGCTCTTCTTCTTCCTCTCTCTCTCAATCTCTGTGTTTTTGTTTGTGTTGGTACGGATTATGAATCATTGATGGTGTTGCTTTGATGGGTATCGTCTGTTTGATCTTTTTCAATCCGAAAGTTCACTCCTTTGATTGTTTTATCGTATGTTCTGTTTTGACGAATTTGGAGCAAATTTTATCTGTTACGAACTGGATTTGTTTTGCAATCATTTAGAGATTTATGAGATACTTGTTTCAGTTGCAAGAATTGGATTCGAAGATTTGTAGCCATGGATTCTTCTGGAACTGATTCGGCTAAAGAGTTGCATGTTAGTTTGGATTCAACTACTGAGGAAGAGTATGCCACACAGTCAAAGCTACTTAAAGAGTTCATTAATATTCCCAGCATTGACAAGGCTTGGATTGTCAACTCTGATTCTGGTAAGTTGGGACATTGAAATCAAGATTTTAAGCGTTTTGTTCTTGAGAATGAATCATCTGACCAGATGAAATGATGATTCACTTTATTGTAATGGGATAAGTTTGAAGTATTTGAAAACTTTTTACTGCAGGTCCTCAGGCAATGTTTGCCTTGAGTCAGGCTAACCTTTTGGCTAATAAAAGGAAGAAGTTTATGTTGTCGGGTCATATCTCGAAAGAAAGTAACCAATCTGTTAACTTTCACTGGGCGCCATTCCCCATCGAGATGACTGGTGCATCAGCTTTTATCCCATCTCCATCAGGTCTGAAGCTCCTTGTGATTCGAAACCCTGAAAACGAGTCTCCTACAAAGTTTGAGATATGGAATTCGTCTCAGCTAGAGAAGGAGTTCCATATTCCACAGAAAGTTCATGGCTCTGTATACGTTGATGGATGGTATACCACTTTTTTTTTGGCTGATTTTTAAAGACAAGTTCTTGTAGAAGTATAAAAACGAGTAATGCTTATATATGATGTAGGTTTGAAGGGATCTCTTGGAATTCTGATGAGACTCGTGTTGCCTATGTCGCTGAGGAACCATCTCGTCCAAAGCCTACATTTGATCATTTAGGTTATTACAAGAAAGGGAACTCGTTGGACAAGGATATTGGAAGCTGGAAAGGTGAAGGGGATTGGGAAGAGGAATGGGGAGAAGCATATGCAGGAAAAAGGCAGCCTGCGCTGTTTGTTATCGATGTTGACAGGTATTACTCAATTTTTTCATAAGAAAAGAACATTTAGTCGTAATTTTTCTGATGGTTGTTTCTCTTTTTCTGTTTAACAGTGGAGAGGTCGAGCCAATCAAAGGAATTCCTAGATCGATAAGTGTTGGACAGGTTGTTTGGAGTCCAAACAGTAATGGATCAGCTCAATATTTGGTTTTTGCTGGGTGGTTGGGAGATAAAAGAAAGTTAGGTATCAAGTACTGCTACAACAGACCTTGTGCCATATACGCAATTAAGTTCATTGCGGATGAACCAAAGTGAGTTGGTGACTTATATAACTACTAAGAGACATCTGAATTATTCCTAATTTCCCATAAATACTATAGAGTTTATGTTTACTTGGGTTTCAGAGATGATGCAAACGGATTCCCTATACATAATTTAACTAAGAGCATAAGCAGCGGTTTTTGTCCTCGCTTCAGGTTTACATCTTATGATTCCTTGCTTTTTAAGTTATATATGTGCTAAGAGTATTTGTTTTCCTTGTTACTCTGTATTCTTACACAACTTTTGTTCAACATTTCCCTTATATATAGCGGTGTGGATTTGCAACGTTCATTTTTGTTATGACCTGTTAGAACTTTCAAACTTACTCTCTCTAGTCATCATACATTTTTTTCCTTCCCTCACAGCAAAGATGGCAAATTTCTTGTGTTTGTATCCGCAAAGACTGCTGTTGATTCTGGGGCGCATTGGGCAACCGAGTCACTTCACAGGATTGACTGGCCAAGTGATGGGAAACTTCCTGAGTCAACAAATATCATTGACGTGGTGAGGTTATGCGGAATTTTTTTTCTCTTTAAAAGCCAATAAGACCTTCAAAATATTCCCGGGTTGACCACTTTTTGTTTGTTAAAAATGCATAACTCTTTCCACACAAACATATTTGTTATGTTATTTGATGATATTCAAAGATATCTTATATTGCAGATTGAAGTTGTAAATTGTCCTAACGATGGTTGTTTCCCTGGGCTCTATGTTACTGGCCTTCTGAGTGATCCGTGGCTGTCAGATGGACATAGCCTTATGTTGTCTACCTACTGGCGCAGTTGTCGAGCGATACTCAGCGTAAATTTGCTAAGGTGACTGTTGAATTGATATGGAAAGTTTCAGAATTTCCTCCTGCTGCTGTGCTAACTGCTAACTGATAAACTATATATCTTGAGAATATTTCAGCGGTGAAGTCTCACGTGCTAGCCCTGATGATTCAGATTATTCGTGGAGCGCTCTTGCGCTAGATGGTGATAATATTGTTGCTGGTAAAATATTTTGAGCGAGTTACTTAATCTCAGTTACTAGCTGCCACAATTTTATCTTAATGACACACCAGACTTGTAACAACATTATGTTTTCTTTTTCTGACTAGTGTCTAGCAGTCCAGTGAGTGTTCCTGAAATCAAGTATGGAAAGAAAGTTGTCGATTCAGCTGGGAAGCATTCATGGCAGTGGTCGAATGTTCAATACCCAATCAGATGCTCTGAAAAGGTCAAAAGCATATATTGCTTGAACTTTAGATTTAAATGATGTTAAGTCTTTTCCTCATCTATCTTTTGTTTTAATTGCGGCAGGTTATCTCAGAGCTTTCATCTCTTCAGTTTAAAATTCTAAAAGTACCAATTAGTGATGATTCTGAAAGTCTTACAGAAGGTAATTTACACTTTAATTTTGATTTTGACAAAAACTATTTGTTTTCTTGACTGTGGCCCTGAATACTCTGTTATTGTTTATGGCAGGGGCCAAAAACCCTATTGAAGCTATATATGTATCATCCTCCAAGTCTAAGGAGATTGGGAAATGTGATCCCTTAATTGCTGTTCTTCATGGAGGTCCTCATTCTATTTCACCTTGCAGCTTCTCCAGGAATATGGCCTATCTCTCCTCAATTGGATACAGTCAGCTGATTGTAAATTACAGGTTTACTTACGAGAGCGTACAGCTCCAAATTCCACTAGTTCATCAACCTTTTAGAGATCCTAACTTGGTAATGGTGACTCATTTGAATTGAAGGGGTTCATTGGGATATGGGGAAGATGCTTTGCAGTCTCTACCTGGCAAAATTGGATCGCAGGTAATTACTATATACGCCTGCAATGCCATTTTTCTTCTTTCTAACCTGCATTATGCTTAATTGATAAGCTTCTCTGACGCAGGACGTGAACGATGTGCTCACGGCTGTAGACCATGCCATCAAAATGGGACTCGCAGACCCGTCTAAAATAACTGTGCTGGGTGGTTCTCATGGTGGGTTTTTAACCACTCACTTGATTGGCCAGGTACTGCAGTTACTTTACCTCAGAATTGATGGCACTGAATTAGTAAGCACCATCCTTATTCATTTATCCCAAACTTTTTCTGTAGGCACCGGATAAATTTGTGGCAGCAGCTGCAAGGAATCCTGTATGCAACTTAGCATCCATGGTTGGGATTACAGATATACCTGATTGGTGTTTCGTTGAAGCCTATGGGGACCAGACCCACTATACAGAAGCCCCCTCACCTGAAGATCTTTCTCGGTTTCATCAAATGTCTCCTATATCACATATCTCTAAGGTCAGACCAACCTTGTTTATCCGGTTCTTCAGGACGTTTGAAAATATTTAATGATTCTTGTTGTGTATTTACTACTGCTGCAGGTGAAAACACCTACTTTGTTTCTTTTGGGAACTCAAGATCTCCGTGTTCCGATATCAAACGGATTTCAAGTAAGATCCTTTTTAGTTTTGAAAGAATCTGCAACTAGTTCAAGTTTGCAGACTCAAACTCGTTGGTAATATCGTTGGTAATGGTGTTTAATTTGGTGTTCTTGATTTGTATAGTACGTGAGGGCATTGAAGGAGAAAGGAGTTGAGGTTAAAGTTCTAGTCTTTCCCAATGACAATCATCCCCTGGACAGGTAAAAACGAAAGCCTGCCATTTTTGTTATTCATAGTTAATACTTAAATAATCTCTGTGTGAAAGTTTTAAACTTGTGATTGTGTATGCAGACCACAGACGGATTTTGAAAGCTTTCTCAACATTGCTGTCTGGTTCAACAAGTACTGCAAGCTGTGAACACCTGATATTTTCGAATACCGAGTTTGTTTTCTTAAAAAATCGGAATGGAAAGAGTCGAAAGAATAATCCTTTGGTTTCACCAATCTTAGATTGCTTGCAGCAAAGACTGCGACTTTATGGTTTCATGTCATAAACCTTTGAAAATAAAGTGGTTTAACAGGTTCTTTTATGCAATGAAAACACATGAGGGAAGAAAAATAAACGGCTAAAAACTTTAAGGCTTTGATTTTGTTTACACACAATGCATGAGTTTGCAGAAACGGAAGGTTGCGGTTAGTAACGTACGGTATTGAACTCAACTGACAATAGCAGCCGGAAACGGATGTAATTGTATTGTTGAGTGGCACTAGCATGTGTCATAACATATAAATAAACACGAATAACATAGTTATGTGATTAAATAATAATCAAACAATGTAATGCTTTCATCTTTGAAAAAATTATCAAGAAATGGGATGGAATACAAGGTACTTGTTCCAACTTGTGGAGTTTTCAGATTGATTCTTCTTCAATCTAAACGATATTTTTGCGGATGTCGAACCCAAAAGAACTCCTGATTACATATTCTTACGAACTATTATATGTGAATGTAATTATGTGTAACCGGTACCCTGTTTGGGTTTAAAGTTTGAAATGAAAGTAGTTAGAAAACACCTACAAAACAAAAAAACATACAACAACCGCACAGCACCAAACTACTATGAGAGCACATTACTCTGAAAAGTCCCAAACCACGTCACTAGTTCAGTATCTCCTGGAGGCCTTGAAACACGACATGCTCCTTGAGTTCTTGAGAATGCATGGTTCAACCATATTAATCCATCCTGAAACAATATAGTAATAATATCTCCAAACTTCTGTAAAGAAACCACAATCAAAGAACTCATCATGTAGATCACATAAGAGGCACGCTGAAGGAACTGCCAATCTCTAATGTATGAGTTTGTCTCTCGTCTAGTTAACCTGTGTCTTGCCACTATCCAAGTAATGAAGGCATGTTTTGGAATCCTTCCCTTGAACCACACATATTCATACCAATCCACCGTTTCCCTGAGGGATTTAAATATTCCCACCAGGTTCTGGCCGTTGAGAACCTCTGTGAAGCTTCACTTTGTCCCACTTTCCATAAGTACAAATCATCCTCCCCATCCTCATGCAGGTTCACCACAGCATGTATATATATATATTGACAGCATGTATATATACAAGTACAGTATTTATATATACATAATTGTGTGTGTGTGTGTTTAATTTCGTAATCAAGTTGACATGAATATATGGTAGGGAAAATAAATTTTGTTATTTTACGTCAACAACATAACATGCATCGTGAATTACATGTAAATATTCTGTTTTTGAATTAGCTTTAAGGATTATTAGAAACTTTGTAGTACTCATCAATCACTATTCTCATTTTTGTATATTTATGTGTGTCAAGAACATAAATAAAACTAAAACCATTACTTAGATGTATTAGTTAATTACTATTACTTAAAGATTTTAGTGATATTATGAGGCGAACAAAATGACAAGAGAAAAATGCCTGAAGAGAAATTGACTAATGCTCAAAGCATCAGATATATGTATGAACATGACTATAGTAAACTCATTCATATTTCATTCGCTATGTGAGAAATGAATGAATGTTAATGTTTTAGATTAGTAAACCAAATTATCATATTTAAAACCGGATTGAATCGTTGGGCTATGTAAGCGTGGTAAAAAAGATAAGATAGTGACATTCATGACTTCGCTGAAACTTTCTTTAAAGCACGATGGACTTGCTTTTATAAGTAAACCGAGCACCCATGGATGTTACATTTATACATTTCCTTTAATTGATGTTCAGACTTGGCAATTTTGTATTTAATATGGGGTACGATTAGGTCAAAACCTTAAGAAAAAATATACTAACAAGATCTTACCATGGAATGAACTCTCTCTGAGATAAAAACATCATGGATGGTTCATGGTTGCCGAGACCAATTCATCTTATATAAACTAGCCGATTTTGGACTCTCTAGATCTTCTCCGGTTGATGGTGAATCTTATATATGTATCAACAGTAGTTGCAGGAACACCTGGTTACTTAGTCCCTGAGTGAGTAATCAATCAGTTATCTTAATCATAAAATATTATGAAATGAAATACCTATAGTTAATATTTTTTTAGGTACTATGGAACAAATTTGCCAAGTGAGAAGACTGATGTGTATAGCTTTGGGGTAGTTTTATTAGAAATCATCACAAACCAGCCTGTGATTGATTCAAACCAGGTGAAAGCGCATATTACAGAATGGGTTGGATTCATACTCATGGAAGGGGACATAAGGAATATTATCAACCCAAAAATGATGGGAGAATTCGATACAAACGGTGCGTGGAAGGCTGTGGAGTTGGCTTTGGCTTGTGTAAACCCTACCTCAAACAGTAGACCAACAATGACACATGTTGTGATGGACCTAAAAGAGTGTTTGGACTCTGAAATTGCCAGGAAACAAGGGAGTTAAGAGATGTATTCAAAAGATTCTATAGAATTAAGCTTCTCTCCTCTTCTAGATTCTTACTTGGACGGAGGTAAATTGAGAATAATCCATTGAACCCAATGATGTCTAATTGAATTTGAAGTCTTATGAACTCAATGATTGTTTAAAGAATCCATTGAAGTGTTTAGTTATCTGGAACTGAAAACACATTCTTTATGAATCTAGCAAGTGGTTTATTAGGAACAAGAAATCGATATGAAAGTACTCCACAAGGCACAAGGTTGACCTACACTTGTTTGATTTGCTTTTTTTTTTTTTTTTTTTTTTTTTTTTTAATTACATGTTTCTTCCAAAACNCAAGGAGGGATCATCTCAGAAATCCCTAAAAAAATTTAGCAAATCTCCTATCTCCCTCTCTATTCTTTGTACCCCTCTTTCTTTTAATGAAATGTGTGCAGACTATTTTACCCTTCCTTCCTTTTATTTTTTTGTTTTTTTTGTTTTTTATTTTCTAAAAAAATAATCATTCACGATTTCTTTTCTTCCTCAGTCATCGTCCTTCCTTTTTCGCCGGAGCTCTCCAGTCTCCACCGTCACTATTTATTCACCGGAGCTCTCCATCCCTGTTGCTTTTCACCTTTTTTTAGTTCACGTTCTCCTTCAAAATGCATGTGTGTTCTTCAACATAAGAATACATTCTTGATTAAATAGGGTTAGGTTTTTAATTTTGGAAATGTAGATCGAATTTTGCTTGAAATACTTAGCAAATTGGGTGTTTTACCATGGGTTATGGGTCTATTGCGCTATTTAGTTGATAAGAAATGAATCTTACTGTTGAATCATAGTGAATTGTAGAGATTATAATCCCAGACCATTCAATTCGATTTTCAATTATTGCGACTGGGTAAAACTAGTAATACTAGTAAATGTAGTATTGCTAGTAAAACTGGTAATACTTATTAATATAGTAGAACCAATTAAACTAGTAGTATTACTAATTGAGTTTTTTTTGGAATTGTTTTGGCAGGATACAATGAAAGAGAACCTTAGTATGCATTTTAAGTGTGAAGGTCACATGTATAGTATAATGTTCAAGACATATGTGATGGATATAACTTTGTTGATGTTAAAAGGAATGATATACAAGAAGCTTGAGTTTGTTGAAAGTCACGTTACATTGTAGTTGAGCTACAATCCACTAATAGTAGGAGCATCAGTACAATGTGATTTTAATGATGATGAGGATGTTAATGTATTTTTAATGTCCGTTGATCATGAGAAGCGAAGATGTATGTTGTTTGTGAATGTCATCTCTGTCTTGGAACAGCCTGAGCAAGTGCCGAGAGTGGTGGACCAAGGTTTTGTTGGTATGAACTATTGAAAGAAACATTCTGAGGATGATGAAATTGCATCTAACACCATTGTTTGATTCATGTTTGATATTTTGGGTTGTACTACTACTTTGTTGGTTATGTCACAACTATTATAAAACTTATTTTAAAATCTAGTAATGTTTGATCTTTCATTGATGTGTATATTTATTATATCATAACAGAGTAAAACATGCGTAACTAATATAAAAATGGTCAAACTAGTAAAACTAGTATTAAACGTTGAACATCCATAAATAATTTTTAAAGAAAATATAAGAATGTGTGTACTAGTAAACGTCAAAAGTAATGTTTAAATGTTTACTAAGAATGAAATTTTTAAAAATATATGAATTTTGGATTGTGATGAAAGAAGCTAAACAAGTGTTTCTTTATACTTTTAAGGTCACTTTGTAAATAATAACCAAGTTAGGATGACAAAGTTATAGAATTGTAGATTTTAAACATAAGAATGCATAACAAACTCATAATTATACGTTGATAGACTTTAATCAACAGTAAAACTAAAAAATATAATTTTAAGAGTAGGTAAAACTAATTAAATGGAAAAACCTCAAAAGTAGAACTATTTGCAATTGTGGTACAACTATTATCCTTGGTATAACTATGTGTGAACACTAAGTGTGAACACACATATTGCACACGTGGTAATACAATTCAGATTTGATTCTGCAAAATTTGATTTTTTTTCCCAAACGAAGTTGAAAATTGTAGATTAATCGTATAAATAAATAAAAAACTTGTAAAACTGGTTTACTACCCAATTTTAAATGACAATACACTAGTTTTATCTAGTTATACTATTTTAGTATCCAGAAATTCAAATACGAGCATAAACCCAGAATTTATGGACTTGTTTCCCTATTTCTTCTAGCAATAAGAAACGATGAGCCCTTCGTTTGCATAGTCACTCCGAGCGAGATTCTAGATGTATGTGCCACCGATCTCTCTTCATCGTGACGTTTGCAAAATACCTCTTCCTTCTACCTCTTTGTTTGTTTGGGCTTGCAAATCTTCTACCTATGAACTTTGAGCAATCTTCGTCCTCTTTTTCTCCACCTTGTTTTAGCCATTTTCGAGTAGTTATCGTTGAAATCTTGCAATAAACATAAAAACAAGTATTATCAAGTTCTATTAATATATCAAAATCACACTAGTTTTACCTAGTTATACTAGTATTACTACCCAGAAAAATCAAATATGAACATAAACCCAGAAATCACAAATTATAATCCCAAAGCTTGTTTTTTGGACTCATCTTCCTTATCAATCGAACACAATAACAAAATACCTCTTCGTTTGTTTCGGCTTGCGAATCTTCTACCTATGAACTTTGAGCAATCTTTGTCCTCTTTTTCCCCACCTTGTTTTAGCCATTTCGGAGTAGCTAGAGAGTAGTTATCGTTGAAATCTTGCAATAAACATAAAACGAAGTATTACCAAGTTCTATTAATATTTCAAAATCACACTAGTTTTACCTAGTTATAGTAGTATTACTACCCAGAAATTTAAATATGAACATAAACCCAGAATTCACAAATTATAATTCCAAAGCTTGTTAATTTGACGCATCTTCCTTACGAATCGAACACAATAACAAAATACCTAGTTTTTCAAATTTCACGAAATCGATTTTGAGATAATAGTTTGAGAAATAATGGATGAGAACGGTGAGAAAAAAATGTAGCAGTTATTTGATTTTAGATTTTTTTAAAAAAAATTATAAGTAATTATATGTTTGTGGATTAGATCCAATAGATATTGGATGGGTGGATAAAGTCCATGTAATATATGTAATATTTCTGTGTTTGTTAGGGTAGTAAGGTAATAGGCATACTTTTAAAATTAAAAATAATTCTAAAAGAAATTGTTTTTCGAGAAGGGAGTTTTGAGATTTCTAAAAAAAAATTGGGGACTTTTGAGATGAAAACTCTTCAAACAAGCCAATATGAAGGAACATTGTTTACATAGGTAACTAAGTGCGGAACTGTGCGAACCCGTCGCGCTAAATTATCCGCTTTACCATTTTGGGATCGAGGGATGTAGACTAAGGAAAAAGAAGCAAACTCCTCTTTATCTGCTTGTATGTCCTCCAAATAAGGCGTAAAAGCTTGCCACTCGGAAGGCGAAGATACCATCTTCACTAAGTCAGAGCAGTCGGTGAGAAAGACGACAGATTGGTTATCCGCCCCAATCATACAGCGCATAGCCCAGAGAAGGGCTTCAATCTCGGCATGAAGAGGGGAGAGACTACGGCGAAGGTTGGCAGCTCCCATAGTAGGGGTGTCCCCCCAGGGTGACGTGCAGAACCATCCTCTACCCGCATAACAATTTGTTGCTTTCCAAGAACAATCTACAAAACAAGTATAGCTCGAGAGAGACCTAGGAACCCCTAATCCCCCACTTCCACAGGGAACAACCGAAGTGTTAATATCCGATACTAATACCATATCCTCTGTCTGAGACAGAGCCCATGCTTTTGCCTCATGCTCCGCTAACCGCAAAATTGCACGGGGTTTGAATCCAGATTACTGAAAAGTTTATCATTGCGCGCTTTCCAGATATACCACAAAATCCAGGGAAAGAATTCATGGGTTGAAACATTTGTACACCGCTAAAAGAGATAATCCATGTTTTTGAAAACTGACACTGAAGGAAAAACGCCCAGGACCGCCGGAAACTGCGACAAGGCCCAAACCTGTCTAGCCGGCGGACATTCGAAGAGGGTATGATTAATCGTCTCCTCCTGAAAACCACAAAGGCCACACGCGGCATCACAACTCATACCGTGTTTCCGAAGATTAGCTGTAACCGCCACACAACCCGAAAGCACTTGCCACATAAAGTGACGAAGTTTCGGTGGACACCTAATTTTCCACACAACTGCCTGAAGAGGTACAATGTCCGGCCAAAATACTTTCGGCTCAGCGGGAGCCGTCATATTGGAAACAAGAATATGGTACTCTGATTTTACCGAATATTTACCAGACTTAGTAAAATGCCATCCCAGTAAATCCTGTTTATCCGATTGACGCAACGGTAAGGCAGAAATCATAGCAACATCTTCCGGTACAAACGTAGCCGTAAGGTGAGCCATATCCCATGAAGTAGAACTCCTATCAATAAGATTTGTAACTCGGAGCAGGGGATTAGAAGGCGACCCTGTGCTCAGTGCTGGTCTCGGGGATTGAGCAGGGATCCATGGGTCAGTCCATACAGAAATGGAAGCACCATATCCTACATGTTTAATAAGTCCTTTGTTAACCAGATAGCGAGCAGAAACTATACTCCGCCACCCATAAGACGGCAAATAAGATTTAATTGGATCCAAAGGATCAGAATGCCGATAGTATCGGCCCTTAAAAACCCGTGCAAAGAGTGAATCCGGTACGGTGATCAAACGCCAGAGCTGCTTCACTAGCAAAGCGGTATTATAATCATCCAAGCACCGGAAACCCAAACCTCCTGCATCTTTACCACTACACAGTTTATCCCACACCACCCAGTGTAGCCCTCGTGATTGGCCAGACGAGCTCCACCAAAAATTAGAAATTGCACTAGTCAACTTCCTCGTAACCGTCTTGGGTAGCCGAAAACATGACATCACAAAAGTAGGAATAACCATAGCAACGGACTTGATCATTACCTCCTTGCCACCTTTTGATAAAAGTCTAGCGGGCCACCCACTTGCCCGTGATTGCAACCTGTCCTGAACGAACGAAAAGATTTTTGTCTTAGCCCCACCCAAGCTTTTTGGGATACCTAAGTAAGATCCCATACCACCCAGATTTGTGATCCCCAGAACCTCTTTTAACTCCTCCCTGAGATCATTATCCACCGTATGTCTGAACTGGACCGAAGATTTCTTAAAATGGATTTGTTGGCCAGAAACCCGTTCATACTTCCGAA
Organism: Camelina sativa; assembly: GCF_000633955.1. Classification (NCBI taxonomy): domain Eukaryota; kingdom Viridiplantae; phylum Streptophyta; class Magnoliopsida; order Brassicales; family Brassicaceae; genus Camelina; species Camelina sativa. The sequence continues at coordinate 18,445,107 of NC_025695.1, read as the reverse complement.
GGATCCCTAATACCACCTCACATTGCTCCTTTGTGGCCCGACAGAAAAAAGACTGTCATCCGCAAATAAGAGATGAGAGATGGCGGGACTAGCAGTCAAAACCTTGATAGCAGTAAGGAGTTTCATCTGCTCTGCTTTCCAAAAATGTGCAATTAGCACCTCCGTACAAAGAATAAAAAGATAGGGCGACAAAGGATCCCCCTGACGCAGCCCCCGACAGGGGATAATGGAGCCATATGCCTGACCATTAATCAAGACCTTATATTGAACCGACTTTACACAGCACATAATCCAGGTTATCCACTTTTCACAAAAGCCAAACTGCCTGAGCAAATGTTCGACAAAAGATCACTCTACTCGGTCATAGGCCTTACTCATATCCGTTTTGATAGCCATGAACTTCCCCTTACAGGAGGGGTTGGTTCGTAGGCCATGAAACATTTCCTGGGCAATCAAAATGCTATCCAAAATTAAACAACCCTCTACAAACGCCGATTATGTTTCCGAGACGAGAGATGGTAATATAGTTCGTAGCCTCTGGCACAGAACCTTAGATATAATTTTATAACCAACATTACATAGGCTAATAGGCCGTAACTCCGTCATCCTCGTCGGCTTATCCACCTTTGGGATAAGACAAATGTTTGTCACATTTAGCCTTTTGTCGAAATCCCCGTTCCGCAAGAAGGAATTAACCAACAATACTAGATCTGCTTTAACCGCAGCCCATGCTTTCTGGTAAAAAAGGGTGGTCATCCCGTACGGTCCTGGAGCCTTGTCCGGATGCATCATGAACAATGCATGTTTAATCTCCTGTTCGGAAACCTCTCGAGTTAAAAATTCATTTGTCTCTAAAGTAATAGATGACTGGATCTCATCTAACATATCCGCAAAATCCGAAGGGTCCGAAGATGTAAATAAGTCTTGAAAATAAGAGACCGCAATATTTTGGACATCATTCTCCTCCGTCGTCCAAACACCATGTTGATCATGAAGACCAACAATGCGGTTCCGAACTCGTCTCTGCTTTGCATGAGCATGAAAATAGCTGGTATTATGGTCACCAAGCCACATCCATTGCCTTCTGCTTTTTTGGTACCAGTAAACTTCTTCATCTCTATACACCTCCCGTAACCGCCAAGTAAGCTTTGCAAGTTCATCAACCGAAGTAGTATCATTTTCCTGAGCTACCGCTAATTTGGACTTTAGATCCTCAATTGTCTTCCGCCCATAAGGTAATTGCTCTTTCCTCCAACGAGAAATAGCTCGGCGACATTTAGTAATTTTATCCACCAGGGTGGCACTGGGAGCAGTTCCCGTCGTAGAATCCCATCCTTCGAAAACCGCAACAAAGAAACCCTCCTTGTCAAGCCACCGTCTACCAATCGAAAACCACCCTGACCCCGCCGAATCTTATCCTCAATAACAGCTAACACTGGCTTATGATCTGACGCAATCATTGTTAGATACTCCATAAAAGAGTCCTTAAACAAGTCATGTCACTCCTCATTCACCAAAGCCCGATCTAACCGACATCGTATCGGTTTGTTATCCACAATGTTGAATCCACAATGTCGAATCATTGAGTTAAAAGGCACAAAAGAAGAGGCAGGACACAATTTACCACCCCTCTTCTCAGGGTTTCCTTTTAACTCATTGAAATCCCCAATTAAAAACCAAGGAGAATCTCTATTCAAACCAATCCTTGTTAACCGTTCCCAAACCATTTCTCAATTCTTTGGAACTAGATCACCATATACAAAAGAGAGATAAATTAATTTTCCTTTGTATACAATTTTCACATCGATAAGTCTATTGGATTCAAATAAAATAAAAACATTATTATTTTTGTTATTATAAAATAGTGCAAGACCACCACTACAACCAACAGGTTCAACCGTTTTAACCAAAATGACCAAAAAAAGGTTCTAAAAAAGAAAAGGATTGCCTAGTTTCAGAAAGAAACAAGAAATCTGGCCGATGCTTCCCCCATAAATCCCTGAGATACCCAATAGTAGCTTTATTACTCAATCCCTGACAATTCCAGCTTAGAATCTTCATATATCAGCTCTCGGAAGTGGTGGTTTGGTGCCACCCATTGCCTCCTTCTCCACCACATGTGGCTTAGGATTATTAGTAACCCCGGATGGACCTGTACCCTTCGGAGCTGGACGCTTACGAGGAGTACGAACATACACATTCAACTTCTTTGACCCCATCCCCTTAAGTCCCATGACACCCTTACCCTTACGCTGCTTGGGCAAGGTAGCTCCATCCGCCACCTGCTGATCTGTCACCATTGTCTCAGAGACAATATCACCTGACAAGCCGGTAACCAGAACCTCATCTATTTCACCAGAACCATCATGTTCCCCAATCATAACAACGTCGACATTAGGCAGGATCTCCTCATTGCCCAAGGAACACTCCCCAACCATCCCCTCTACAGCGATAACAGAACCATCTCCACTTTCCCCAGACCCGAGACCCACAGACTCCTCCACCTTCTCTAACACAACTCGATCCCCTGCTTGCCCTACGACACCCAAACCATCAGCCAAAGGCAGCTCCTCTGGATCTTTTGGCTTCTCCTTGTCCATGACCTCACCAACATTGGCTTCTTCCTCCTGAAACAAAGCCTTACGAACCACTTTCGTCGGGATAGGAACACCAGTCTCCACCTGAGAGTCAGACACACCACCCCTCTCCATCACCACCGACGAACCAAGAGACTCCTTAACAGTGGTCTCCTTAGCAACCGCTTGTGAATGGCAATAGTCATTGTACTGAACATAAGACTGAAAACGTCTCTGTTTAGCCACAGGTTCCCCTCTTGATAAATCAGACCTAGACTTTGTACCCTTTGTATTCCTCGCCTCAAAAGGTCGCTTCCCCTCCGTCTGAGAGCCTTCTCCTATGAACTTTCCTTTGAAACCACCCTTGTAACCACCATCTTGACCAGCACCCTGCCTCCACTCAGAAGTGATAGCTCCTTTGTAACTCTTGCCCCGACGATCTTCCGGCTCATCTCGTTGCTGAATCAGACCAGCAGTGACCTGCGGCGGTTGTAACAGTGGAAAATGATCATCGTCATGGCACAAGCTGAAACATCGCCGAAAATACCCGAACAAACGTTTATATCGAAGCGACATTATGGTCTCCTCTCCATTGAAGAAGTCCACTTCAGTCTTGAAACCCAAATGCTTGAGACCATTAATTGTAACCTGGACATGACCACCATCTATATCGACAGCCTCGACACGCCCCAGATCCGCAGCTATCCCTCTGAAAGTCGGCTCAACCCAGAACTGGAATGGCACTCCCATGATGCGAACCCAGAAAGTTAAGGAAGAAGGATACAAAGGATCCACCGTTGGTGCCCATCTAACCATTGAGACCATCCAATGGTCAAAGTGGAATGGACCCATCTTCAACACCTCAACAATGTCTGCTTCCTCAACAAAATCAAACTGAAACTTTCCCATCCCTAAATCCGCACCAACCACTTTCCCTTCCAACTGCTAGATACGGGGAAACATGAGGAGAAGAGATTTCATGTCTTGACGTCGCGGATTAAAGCACCATCCCACCACCGTTTTGGAGTAACCCTCGATCAGAGCTGTGTTGGCAAAGAAAGGAACCTTCAACTTCCTCTTACGCACAACTGGAACCGCAACACTCATAACAGGACTCCTATCGACCAACAAGGACTGAGACATCTCGAGAAAAATTTTCACAACTCTAAAAACCCAAAAGAAAATAGACAAGAAACAAAAATTCTCGATAGGAGATGTCTTATAGATATATTAATCTATAAGACATCCTTTTGTCTTATAGATTTAGGATTTGATGATATCCTTTCCGGTTGAATTATCCAAATAGAAGATGTTGGGCATAATTTTAACCATATAAATTATAATAGATAAATTCTATTGTAAATATGATAATTTTTTATATAAGATGAATTCTACATTCTCTAGAAGATTGAATCAATATGGGCCGTAACGACAAAGGCCAAGTCAATACGAGCCGTAACAACAAACTTCGAGCCAATACGGGTTGTAACTGGACTTTGGGACCGACTTTGATTTGTGACAATATTATCAAGAAGATATTTGACTAAATCTCGTGGAGAGAATATTTGGAACGACCTCATCTCATAAAGAGTCGGTTACCCAAATCCAAATCCCACGAGGATAAGGATAAATAGACTTCTCTATAAAAAGGGAGCGATATCGACATAATACGGAACAAAATCGAGAGCAAAACAAGAGACCTAAAGCACAAGACACACAACTCAATTCTAACGCACGGGTTTAAAGATTGATTCGTTGTGCCTTGGATTTTTGTATTTGAGTTTGATACTTTGATCAATAAAAATGACTATTCAACATCTATTTCTTGTTTTCCGTAGTCTCTAAACGGATCGATTAATTTGTCCAAACAAAAGATTTATTAGAAAAAAACAATATAAATCTTTCTAGAATATAATGGACATTGTCACCACGGCCCATAGTAAAGCTATCTATTACATCAAATTATATATTTAAAATATATAATTTGGCTAAAACAAATCCACAAATCTACAATTTGGCTAAAAGAAATCTAATATGGCTAAAACAAACAAATTATAGTTACATTCTTTTCAAGTTATATATTTTTCCTGAAATCAAAAGAAAGATGTATAATTTATCAAGTAACATAAAAAAAGAAAGATGTATAATTTGGCTAAAACATATCTACAAATTTTCTCTTTTGTAAATCAAATCAATTATTGTATATGTATATATAGTTATAATTTTAATTACATTATCAATTCTAGTCCTAATCGCTGATTAAAGCCTAACTAAAAAAGGAGTGGGAAATAAACCGCCATGGCCACTTTCTTAATGTTTCTATAAACCACCATCATCCTTTAAGTTGCTAGCTGCCACGTACAAAACAAACTCAGATTCATGTTTGATTCTGATCAGAGCTATGATTTAGGTGTCTTGGTTTATTGGTTTAGTTATAGATTCTTTTCAATATTTTCTTTTAAACATTAGGATTACTGTTTGGAGTTTTATGCTTTAGTTTATGATTAGGTCGGTTGTACTAGGATTTATAAAAAGACTCCTTATGCTAATGAGAATATCAAGCTTCCAACAATTAACCTAATTCTGAAAGAGAGACTTGGGTTAAAGGAAGTTCGTTTTCAAAGGACAGCTCAACACTCGATCTTGTTCCCTAGGACAGGAAATCGTGAGAGCTTCAAAGGTGGAAGAAACAAGGAAGCTTAGTTGCCCCAACAAACATAAGAGAAACAAACTCCTCAACAACTGTTTTTGAAGAAATTGACCACCGCAGGAATGGCAGAGCGACGAGCAAAAAGTCTCTGCTTCAACTGTGATGAAATTTTCACACGAGGACATGTTTGCAAACCAGTCCTTTTTCAAATCACAATAGTCAATGATGGAGCTAATCAGGACGACGAACCAATTGAAAAGGAGGACATGCCATGAGCTGAAGCTTGAGGACAAGCTTCAAGTGGAAGAGGGGAGTAATGATAAGAGCTATTATTTAGGTGTCTTGGTTTATTGGTTTAATTATAGATTCTTTTTAATATTTCCTTTTAAACATTAGGATTATGGTTTGGAGTTTTATGCTTTGGTTTATGATTAGGTCGGTTGTACTAGGGTCTATAAAAGGACTCCTTATGCTAATGAGAATATCAAGCTTCCAACAATTTACCTATTTCTCAAAGAGAGACTTGGGTTAAAGGGAAGTTAGCTTTCAATCTCTTTGTTCTTTAGTTTAAAGAATGGGTGTGACAACTAGAGCTAAGGCTAAGGCTTTGGCTCATAACAGATTCATTGTTCTCTCGTCGATGGTGAACAGCTTCCACATGCGAACAGTTGTTGAAACAGCTTCAACATCGTCTTAAGCTACTCATAAACAAGAAGCACGCATTGTCAAGAGATATACATTCGGACATCGTTATATTCATTCGATTCAATGACTTCAAACATGCTCTCCGTCGAACTGAACAACTCGTCCTCGTCAAAAACTCGGTTATCGCATACGAATTGTTGCTTCGGTTCACTAAATACATCATCTTTCACATCCATGTTGGATATGGGTTTCACCCTGCCTTAACAGGCCTTCCACTTGGCCCATCTACGGAACAGTCAACACAATCTATGGGAACGTTGACCAACCAAATAGGATAACTTGGGCCGGCGAAGCTTCTAGAAGGGCCCGACTTTATGTCCAGCCCGTTAAGCGATGGCCCGGGCAGAGACGACCGCCATTCATGTGCTAAGGCGGTACCACATCGACCCCAAAACATGAAGATGATACGTCCCATCAACTATAAATAGAAACCTTCTGGGCAAAAGAAGAGGACATTCTAGAACGGGAGTCTAGAATAAGACAGATTCTACTTTTAAGTACTGATAGTCTTTTAGCGAGAGTGCAATATTGTAATTAGCCGACCAGCTTTCACATAAAATATTGTGAACTCGCCGATCTTTCGCTATCTCAATAAAAGTCCTTTTTTCGCCCTTTCCTCTTATTGTCTTAGATCTTGTGTAATCACTCGTTCAACGATCCCCTACATTAAAAAACACAAGTTACATATAATATAATTCTATATATACATATTTTATTTTATTTCTCTCTTGGTTCTACTTTTCCTGAAATACAAAAACACTAATATATTATTCAATTATGAACATGCAGAAAATTGTTTAATGACAAGATTAACGAAGCAGTTTCGAGTCTTGTATTTGCCTCCGCGAGTTGTGGAGAATAACTATGTGAACTAGTTAGCATTAAAGAGCTGTTTTTTCAACGATACGGTCAAAGCTATGTAACAAGTGCTCTTCAGCTCTGCTGGGAATTAGAAGCGAAACCTGATGAAATTCTCGATACGGTCAAAGCTATGTAACAAGTGCTCTTCAGCTCTGCTGGGAATTAGAAGCGAAACCTGATGAAATTCTCGATAGAATCAAACCCATTTGCACCATTATCTATACTTTAGTTACTCTCTGTGGCTACAAAGCTGTTATCAAGTTCTTTCCGCATCATATATCCGATTTAGAACTCGTTGTGTCGCTTCTGGAGAAATGCCATACCATGACTTCTGTTTCATCCTTGAGGCAAGAAAGCACTGGTGAAATGGAGGCCCAATGTGTTACTCTCTTGTGGCTTTCGATCCTTGTGTTGGTCCCGTTTGATATTTCTTCTGTTGATACAAGCATTGCAAATGATAAGAGCTTATGTGGGGACGATCTTGCTCCTCTGGTATTGAAGATTTTGTGTTTCTGTAAGGACTATCTGCGCAGTGCGGGCCCTATGCGCAGGATTTCGGGTTGCTCCTCTCTAAGATTTTAACGCGTCCGGATATGGGAAAGGCATTTAAAAGGTCTGACTCTGTCACTCATAGGTGCTTAAGTTTTGAGTTTTGTTTTATGTGATTGTTCTGGTTTGAACACTTGACTTCATCAACAAAATTGCTCGGAACATTCAAATGAACAAACTTATCTTTGTTGCACTTTGGCGTTTCTGTTTCAGTTTTTTTGAGTCGACACATGAAGTTTTATATTTTTAGGAAGATAATCTTGTGAACAACTTTTGCTTGCTTGGTGTTATGGAGGCTCTGGCTGCCATTTAAAAGGTTTTTTTTGGGATTTTTGCCATTTATGCCATATTTTTTTTAATTCTTATCAAATCTGTCATATTGTTAAACTTTTCTAATCTGCCATATGCATTAAACATGGCATTATAAGTTTTACCAGATTGCCTTCATAATAACGTCAGTCCGACGATGGCACGAGGAGAGGGGACGGGCGCGTGATGAGAAGCTGTGCAAGTAGAGATGGGCGCGTGACTACACGCGGTACCCGGGACATGTGGTTGAGAATTTGTGGACAACATATAATGTCAAGGTATCGCTATTTTGGACATAAATAATTATGGACGACCACAAATAGGTGGACTTTACGTAAACTTATTTGAAGTAGTCAACCAAACATACAAAGTAGACAGGATACCCCATCTTAATGTATAACTTGTCCGGTAATAGACAAAATTTCGTAGAACTGATATTGGTGGACAAAGTTAAGTGAATGTTAGCAATTACTAATAGACCCTCGAAAATGGCGGGATGAAATGGCACGTATTGGTGTGTAATTGGACAGCAGGTGTTAAGCGGCCTCATTAGCGACTGACAAGACGTGTAGTTAATGCCAATGGGTTGGATAATGGGGTGTTTGTTGAATAATTTGCAGAGGATCCAGGTCTAAAAATGTTTAGGAATTGGAAACTTTTTTTTGTTTGGAAACAAAGAAGAGGAGATGTTTTAGGAGACGACCAACGTGAGTATTCGTATGGTTGTGGTGGACAAAAATTCGAAGGAGAAGCTATAGGTGTTGTCCTCCAAGGCAGCCATAGAAGGTATAGTCGTCCGCCATAAATGTCGGTGGTTGGGGAGCTGAAGAACTTTCTGTCATTAAATATCGTGGGACGTATATAAGTGTGCAATTTTTGAAATTTTATATATTTTTTTTTGGCAGGACATAGTGTTTAAGAAATGGAAGAAACCGTGTGTGCCCTTCGTGGCGAATGGGTATGTTGTGAAAACGGAGAATGAAAATTTATTCCTGCCCACGGAGAAATGTGAAGATGTGTGTCATATGGAATTGACACATGTTTCCGAGAGTTTGAAACAACCATCAAAAGGGTTTTTCGTTTAAACAAGGAGTGTAGCGTTGTTCTGACCTTTTGTGATTCAGGTGAAACGGCGCCATTAAGTAATGGGAAAGTACCCCCGATTATAGTCAGCAACAATGTGGAGTTGGCGCTGTTTAAAAGGAGAATAAGTAAATTTGTTGGGATGAGGTTGTATGTTACAGTTAAGGAAGTTGGGAGGCTGTTGGGTGCAGGGTGGAAGAAGAAGCCCTTTCCGATGATGTCCTATTGGCGTATGTGGAGGGATTAGAAGCACATGACAAAGGTGAAAGAGTTGACAGTGTAGCTATTGGACAAGAAGGGCTAAAGTCGCAAGATAAAGAACAACAAAGGCAGTCTTCTATGATGGACGACTATATGTCTGCAATGTTGTCGTCCACTAGAAAAATATTGGAGAATGATGGCAGACAAATCAGAGGTTGTCCAAACATGCTGACGAGTAATAGGAAGGTTTGTTCTTTGGGGTCAGTGGACAATTGTCCCACTATGAGTAACTCTGTGATAGATTTAAGTGTTGACAGGACTGCTGGAATACATGTGTCACAAACCAACTTGTCAATGGAAGACAGCCTGGTTGAAGTGGAAGTTTGGTTATCGAATACATTTAATAATGATGAAGATATTACGGATGCAGAAGGTTCTATTTCCGTTTCTGATGATGAGCAAGATTACAATTTCGACGAGTGGAGTGAGAGAATTAACAACGATTATACAGTTGAGGGTGTTGTGCGTGTCGAAGGAGGGTCGACAATATGAAACAGTGGGTTGAGGTTGGGTGATGAATTAGATGTGTTTGGGCAGGGTCTAAGCAATTACCCTGTTTTGGAAGAACACCCAAGAACAGTTAGCCAAGTCAGCATTGGGGATGAGGAGTTTGAGAGAGCTAGATTTACAATCCTTGACATCGATGACCCCTTGCTGTTGGAAGATGCTCCACCTTTTCATGATAATGTCAAAGGTGTGCCACCCCATGAGAGAAACATGGACCTTAAAAAAGCTGAGATTTAATTTATATAGGTCGAATATTTGAAAGCAAGGCATCCCTACGACAAGAGCTGTGTGTGTATGCCATGAAAAGGATATTTAAATTCAGAATTGGGAAGTCTGACAAAGGCAGGGTTATTGCAACATGCGTGGACAAGAACTGCGGTTGGCGAGTATATGCAACCAACCACCCGAATTCGCAGAATGTGGAAATCAAAACTGTAACTTTGAAACACAGCTGTGATGTTTCGTCCAGGTCTAAATATGGGGATAAGGCGACAACCAAGATTTTGTCTGAACTCTTGCAAGTAAAATTTGCAAACGGGAAGAGAGGTCCAAGAGCGTGTGAGCTACCTGAGATGGTGCTGTCAGAGCTAAACGTTACAATTTCGTATATGAAAGCATGGAACGCAAAGGAATTGGCCATGAATGTTGCCTGTGGGAATGAAGAAGAAGGTTATCGTTTTTTGGCAACGTATTTGCATTTGGTTGAGGCAACGAATTCTGGGACTATCTATGATATTCAGACAAGCGTTGATAAAAAAGGGAATACTAAGTTTAAATATTTATTTTTTGCGTTTGGTGCCTCCATCAGTTGGTTTAAGTATTTGAGAAAAGTAATTGTAATCGACGGCACAGCCATGAAAGATAAATACAAAGGATGTTTAGTTTCTGCAAGTGGCCAAGATGGGAATATGCAAATCTTCCCCCATGCTTTTGGAGTGGTCAAAGTGGAGAATGACAGTGTTTGGGTATGGTTTTTTTAACATTTACAAAATTTTGTCCATGACGAAGAAGATTTGGTTTTTGTATCAGACAAACATGCATCAATATACTTTGCACTCGGGAAGGTATATCCACTAGCGCACCATGTCGCATGTGCAGTCCACCTTTTTAGGAATGTCAAGCATAAATTTCACTGCAGTGGTCTTGCTTCCATGGTTTCAAAAGCTTCAAGGGCCTACACAATAGGTGATTTCGAGTACTGGTGGAAAGAAATTGAGAATCGCAAGCCAGCTTGTGCGGTCTATCTTAGAGATATTGGTTTCTCCCATTGGAAACTTTCTCACTTCTCTAGTAATCGGTACAATATAATGATTAGCAACATCTCTGAGTCCCTAAATGCAGCAATGGTTAGGGTGGTGGATTACCCTATCGTTTTGATGGTAGAATTCATAAGGGCTATGTTGATGCGGTGGTTTTGGTGTAGGAGGACAAAAGCTGGTAAAACGAAGACAAGATGTACACCAGAAATAGAGGACATTTTGGTAGACCACTTAGAAGATTCGATGGATTGTGCTGTTTTATCTGCCAGTGATTGGATATACCAAGTTAACGATGGAATCGGTTGTGTGTTTACAGTCGATTTGGAGAATAAAACATGTACGTGCAGGATGTTTGACGTCCTCAAGATTCCTTGTAGTCATGCTTTGGCAGCCTCACAAGTGCGGCGAGTCGATAAGTACACGTTGATAGATGAAAGTTATTTTGTAGATCCGTGGAAGAACAAATACAAGAGTATAGTTATGTTAGTCCCTAATGAGAAAGACACGGATGTACCAGAAACATGTACGGAGGTTGATGTGAACCCACCAAACACAAAAAGAGGTGGTGGGAGACCATGTAAAAGAAAGATTCCATCTCAGGGGGAATTACATCATGTAAGTAGTTTACCTTCTCTATATACTTCAAACATTGCTATTTTCTTTATTGGCATCTGACATTGTAGAATCGCGTCACAAGGCAAGCAAAAAGGTAAGCAAAAGAAAATCCGCAAATGTGGTAGATATTTCAAAGTTGGCCACAACAGAAAAACATGCTCCACTCTTATATGAAAGGGTAAGGTAGAGGGCTGGCTTAAATTTCAAAGTTATAAATATGTATTTCAGGGATTTTTATAATTTTAAATGGACTGCCTTCACAGTTGTATTATGTATGGCTTGTGGAGAAGCGAAAAATATAAGTTTTTGGGTTCAGGTGTAGTGTTGTCGTGACAGTTGTAATTGTCGAATATTTACTTGCATCGGAGAGAAGGGTTAAAATTTAATGGACAATTCTTACTATTGGTTTCCCTATTCGATTATAATAGTCCACCATGTGGTTGTAGACTACTTATTTTGACTGACAACCCGAAACACTTTCGATGGACAACGTATGTTACACATCAGTTTTTTTCTTATTGTCTACACAATATACATTCATGGAGGACAACATTCATGGAAGACAACATAATGGAGGACGAATTTCATGGAGGACAACTTTCATGGAGGACAACTTTCATGGAGGGAAAATTTCATTGATATCAGCCAACATTCAAGGTGGACATTATATGTTTTACAACATCGATTGATGGTGGAAAACATACATACTAGAGACAACATTCATGGGGAAAAATATTCATGGTGGACTACTTACGTTGCGATCATCCATCATTCAAAGTGGACAACATTCTAGAAAGACAAAAACATAGGTAGACAAAACATAGGTTTAAAAACAAAGGGACAAGAACCGGTTACATATAGAGGACCTGTCGAAGGTTCGTCGATTCTTTTCCAAATCTTACAATGAACTACTTTGAGACATAATAAACCAAGGCAACCAGGAGAAAGAGGAGAAACACAATGGCAAATGCGATCAGAAGAGAATTGGGACCCAAGGCTAATCTGGAATAGTTAGAGCGTCCGTTTTTGTAATACCCCTTCACCTCATCCAGAAGCTCCGTGTAGCCGTCAACGGTAGGTCGGAGAAGGTGTTTCAATTCTCTAATTTCTTCTTTCATGAATTTAACTTCGGCCCACATCATGGACGATTCGATGGTGTCGCCATCAGGCCCTAAAGTGAGGTAAGCAATGCGGTCTTCCTTTTCCAGAATCTTCATATGGAGGTAGTGAATTTCATTAACCACAGCTTTATCCCAAGACTTGACGAGATGAAGACCACCATCCTTTGTGACATTATAAACATTTTCCCAAAAAATTGAATTTTAGATCTACTTTAACCAACTATGAAAAAAACTTGAAAAAAGTAAAAAAAAAAAAACTTGCCGAGGGGCTTACAAAATAATTTTCACACTTGTAAAACAAGCGACCGTCGACATGATTCGTGTCTGGTTCCAAAATTAAAGCACCACCACATGTACATTTCTTAGGGATGCCAAACTTTCTGTTACGCCGGTCACGGGAATTGATTGAGGAGGCGGACGAGGCAGATGAGGAAGAGGGTTGGTTGTAGCTATATTGCCCTATTTCTTCTTCACTTATCTCCTTTTGTTTCGTTTAGTTTTTGGGCACCACAAGAGGATTAGGTTAAAAGATATAGGGTGTGATATAGACTTTAAGCGACAAATCCCATTATTAAATGCTTAAAAAATTAACAAATTAATCAGTTTGACAACACGCAAAGGGATATTTGACTTTAGCTGTAAGTAAACAGTCCTAGACAGTGGGTTTGAGGAGCCCACTCAAACTTTATTTGCGGAAAATAATATCGGATTTCTCCTTTATGATAGGACATCAATAAATTGAAATGAGTGGAGACAAGTGAGAAAGACGGACTACACAGAAAACGAAGGACAACATTAAGCAAATTTTACAACTGATGGACATGAGCCATTGTTTAAGGTATTTGGAGCAATTCTTTAAACCTTCGGCATCGCCACCAAGTGTAGCATATCGGGCACCTGTTGCACGGCGAACACTTCTGGCAAACGTCAGGGTTGGTAGGTATTTTCCTTTCTAACTTTGACAGTGCTTTAACTCGCCCACGTAAGGAATGTCCACCAACCGCGATCATATTATAAAAAACTATTTATGCGACGACATCTATTGTGTTTACATCATAGAACAAACTCCTGAACTTTTTCATTAGGGCAACACCCTCTTCCGTTTCCCCGACACATAACATCAAAAGCGTTAGAGTGAAAGTAATGGATGAGGATGAATGCTTTTTACCGAAGAGAAAGCTCCACTTGTACGAAAGCAAGGCAATGGCTTCACGATAGTCGCCAAATCTGACAATAAATCTTATAGCCTCTAAATATATTGACGTAGGGTTTTTAGCCATAATGGTACGTTGAAAGAAAGGAGTATTGAGGCTTCTCTCATAACATACTCATTAAAAGCAAGTTGCATACCGTCTGGACCAGAAGCAATAAATGGACCTAGGTGCTGGAATCCTCCCTCTACGAGGAGGCTAACAATGTATATAGCTAGATGTTGTGGGATGGAAAGTAGGTTCGTCATTGTTGAAGTGGAGAAGCAGAATAACTCTGTAACTACTAGATATAACAAGAAACATTTTTAGTTTTAATTGCACAACTATAAATGACAAGTTAGTTGGGTGGTAGTGTGATATTGTGTGTGGTGTTATGTTTTAGTAACTTTCTAACCTACCAAAGTACTACGTTAATTAAGACTTGTCGTTATTAGGCAACACCCTCCATGGTACTACGTTAACAAACACACTTTGTATGAGTTATATCCTTATAACCCATCAAAAGGAAACCTAATAACCGAAAGACAACAAAAGACAAATAATAACTTAGGTTAATAAGTAACAGATGTTATACAACAACAGAGAAATAGTAACTTAGGTTAATAATTTGCAAACGTTATACAGCAAAAGACAAATAGTAACTTATGTTATAGCTTAAAGGTATACACGCAAATGTGTTGGCGATCAGCCACGTAGGCTGAGTACAAATTCGCTATAAACATCAACGGCAAATCGCATCCGCATCTCGTCCACAATCTCATCTGTCAATCCATCCAAACACAATCCTTGCGCGTGTAACTCTATAAACTTGATCTTCAGAGGGCCACAGACTCCGGTCCGGTCGTTTTGGTAAACATCAATGACCCTCTCAAACGTAAAGATGTTAGGTATGGGACAGATAATACTTTCCTTCTTCACAAAATCCCTAATTGCAAGAGGAAGCATTTCGGCAATCGGTTTCATGTGGCGCGGAAGCTTTCTCGAATCATTCTTTATGATTAGGGGATTAAGGATGAATAAATGTCCCAATCTCAAATCTATAGCGGCTGCAACCCAGTGACCCTTTCCCCAATTCATTGGGACGTAAACAGTGTCGACGTCAGTAAACCAAGCCATCCTCGCTGACCGACTCGGAACTACATTTCTAATATAGTTCTTGATGACACTGTTCCAAACAAAAGCTTACTTCTTTTTTGTCTTCTGGTATTGAATGTAATCAAGAGCAAGAGTTTATGAAAACCAGGTATCCAGCACCGCAACCCTTGGCTGAAGGAATGAATCACCCAATCTTCTCCACAAAATGGTCAGCATTGCTTCAACATGCTGAAACATAAGGGTATTCGATATGAAGTCTGAGGGCAACAAAAATTCAAATAACAGACCATGTGAAGCAAGTACTTACTGGACTATCAACCCATTTTTGCAGTTTGTATATGCATTCAAAAAAGTTGCTTTTCACCCTATGACCATCAATGATGTACTCCCTGAAACATATTTAATATTGAGAACACACGATTACATTAGTTTTCAATATATATGATTAGAGAGTGGATCTACTGTAACTTACTTCTTGCGATAAGATGCTAGCTTTGCTAAGAATTTCTTCTTAATATCAGCTTTTTCACGGGCCGGAAGGGAATGTACACATGAGCTTCAGATTCGGGATCAGGTGCCTTCTCGTTTGTGGATCCTGACGAGAAACCAAACCTTCTAGTCTTCGCCCTAGCTCTTTTGGCAGGAAGAGGGGTAAGCTCTTCTATCGTGCTACATGGCTTTCTTTTCTTTCGTTGTAATAGAAATTTCCAACCATCAGGACTTCACATACGGTGAATATAACTTACAAATAAAAATTCCAACATGCTAAATACCTCGCCAGTCTGTATTGTCGCTAACTGTGTGTCGTCGGCGTGCTGGTCAGGATCAACATCTCCTTTATCACTATCTCCATAATCCTCTTTTTTGTCTTCCCCTTCTCCATCTTCCCCTCCTACAGCATCATCTTCTCCATCATCGTCTTCCACATCATCCCCTCCTACATCATCCTCTTCTCCCTCATCACTATCTCCACCAACACCTTCTCCGTGACCACTTTCTCCACCAACACCTTCTCTTCCAATATCTTCCCATACTCTAACACCTACTGATCAACAGGTCAATTAAAACCCAATGTGTACTCCACCACGATCTAGTGGTATCGTTGTAACACTTCAGGATCGAATCCACAGAGACCAAGCGATGCACTATGAAATTGTATAGATTTGAATATAGCTAAGGCAAAAAGAAAGATTGTGTTTCAAGTAACCAATTAAAAACAGAAAATAAATAAGAGTTTTGCAATCAAGGAAGGATATTGGGCGTAGGGAATCAGTTAGGGGATTACAATCACAAATTTAGATGATAGATAGGAAAGCATTAGAAACCGTTCTTGAACTCAAATCATGAATGTAAAACTAACCTATTGTCGCAGTGTTAGTTATCTATGCAATGAATTGATTAAATTCTAAACCGTCGTTTGAATCTAGAAATCCTAACAAGCAATAAGTTCAAGTTTGATTTTGTTCACAAGGTGCCTTAACTTCAACTTTCGTTGGCTAAGGATCACCTTGCTCACCTATGTTCTTTTCAAGCAATTCAACAACACTTTTGATGCCTAGATGAACTAAACCTACAATCATAAACTAGGTAGCTAATCTAGTTTAAGCATTAAGCACAACTATAGATGAAGAACACAAAAGATCAATCCTAAATCTAACAACCTAAATTTAGAGAATCATAAAAACCCTTTTGAAACCCGAAACCCAACAGTAAAACTACTCAGACATTGAGAAACAGAAACAGCAAATCAAAGATGAAGAAAACATAATTGAATTGCAAAGAGAAATAAGAAATAGGGTTTAGAAATCTTCTCCAAAGTGTCAAGAAGGATTAGAGATCTTCTCCCCAGCTCTCAATACAGAATAGTCTCAGAAAATAAAGCTTATGTCTCTGGAGGCTGAGCCTCTAACTAAAATATCAAAATAAAACCCTAAAAGTCGGTTTAAAAAGAAAAAGGAAAGGTTGCTTCGGGTACGGGATCGGTCGATCCCGAATGTAGATTGGCCGATCCAGGATGGTTTTCTCTATTTGTTCAATCTGCTTGCTAGTCCAATCAGTCTTCACCAAATTGGCTTCAGATGCTTGTCTTCATCACCAAAACACTAAGTTTCCTTCCAAAGTCACCTAGAACTTGTAAAGACTCTCACAAGACTAAAAAGACTCTAAACTCCAAAACCTTAAAGAACCTTCAGTCTGAACTCCAAAACCTTAAAGAACCTTAAAGAACCTTCAGTCTCCCTACTCTGTACTCCAAAACCTTAAAGAACCTTCAGTCTCCCCATCATTGTCTCTCTAAATCAAATTAATAAAAAGGTGTGGTCTTACCATGGGAGTATCGATCATTGAACTTCTTGACTCCTTCAACCTTTTATTCCCCAAGACCTCCTTCATATACTCCCTTTCCTCTCTCTTTTCTTTTTTTTACTGAGTACTGAAGGGAAGAGAGAGGGAAGCATACTTTGCAAGGAGATGCATGTCTCGTGAGGCTTGAAGGGAGGAGTCCTGTCCAATGTATACCAAGCCCCAAGGTAAGAAATTAAATCCGGTTAAGTCTTATCAAGGCTATAGACAACTTCTGGTTCAACCGATTGTTTTCCTTGGCGAGTGTCTTTTGGGGCATGTTGAGACTGCTCATGTTCATTCCAAATCAAAAGTACTAAAACAATCATAAGAGTGTTAGTTCAAGGCAAAGATTCCTAGAAAATGATCATAGTTTCCCAACATTTTTTTTTTAGACTCGATAAAATGACTCAAAGAAAAGAAAAATTCAAAGAAAACAACCAAAGAAAACGACATTAGTAACTTGGAGACATCCCTCCCCCGGACTTACTTCACACCGTCCCGGTGTGAAAGCAAAGCCAAGAAAAAGAATGAATCCCACAAAGCAAATAAGAAAAATGGAAAAGAAAAATAAAAAACTAAGGAAAAGAAACAAAAACTGGTGATCTTGCATCTGGTGTTGGAGGGTGTTGGAAAGGGTGGAGACCGATCAGTCTGAGGGTGGGATCGAGCGATCTGCAACATTATTGAACTTGGAGATGCCCGCAAAAAACCACCGGGATCGATCGATCTGTAAAGAGGATCGACCGATCCAAAGCTTCTGGAACAAAAAAATTCGCATCTTCTGCATTTGGAACCTGTTCCTGAAAATACTTAACACCAGACGTGATTTCACAATAATGAATCCTAAAAACAAAACCAAAATCCTAAGACAAATAAAAATTAAAGGGTAAGCCAGCACAAACCCCATGGGTTGTCTCCCATAAACGCTTGTTTAAGGTCTATAGCTTGACCGCTCAACACAAAATGTTAATCATGAGTATCAAAAGGCTGAGCCAATGGACCTTTAGTCCTTCTCTTGTTAATGCAATAAACAATATGTGTCAAGTAATACACAATTATCCATGGCAAAACGATAAAATACACATCAAGGAAGTTTACTACAAATGTAGCATATACTTTGAAATATTCCTTGATGGTTGGATGCTCATGAGGATCAAATGCATTTAATGGGAAAATAAAGTCAATTTCAGGTTCAAACGAGGTTTTCACAAAATAATCAACTTCATCACCATTAATTTCATAAAACACAATATCCTCATTCATATAATCAACCTCAGGGTCCTTTGCTTCATGCAAAATTGTATCAATATCAAGAACACACCCTAGGTAAGATTCTTCAAGAAGAGAGCTAGATACATCAGGCATTGAAAACTCAAACTCGAGATCATGAACATTCAAAGCACAATGATATTCAATATCAAAACATATTTCATGATAATCCCTAGCAAGTTATTATGCTCTTATAATGTCTTGACGTTGAGACTCACATATCAAATCATAGCATTCATCAATGAGCAATGGAGTATCCAAACTAGAAGTCACATCTTCAATGCATGGCATGTGAATATCCTCAAAATCATGAATTTCAAGGGTGGAAACGCATGTACCTTCTATTTGGCTTGGTGGAACCCAATATATTACCTTTTCGCAAGCATGAGCTTCCCTAATCTCTGTGAAAGTGGGCTCCCTCCCTTCAAGTACTGCTCGATGTGAGATGAGATTCAACCGGATCATTGCTGCTAAGTTCCTCCTTGTCGTTGTTGGATGCTCCATGTAAAGCTCATCCAACTTAACTTTTTGATCTGGTGTAAGAACACTCTCATCAAACGGTGGCTCCACATAATGCTCATCTAGAATGTCTTCATCAAATGTGGTCTCCTCTTCCTGCTGCCAGTCATCATAATCCTTGGCCCCAAAAATATTTTTCATTTTTTTATATATATTTTTTATCTACAAAAAAGAGAAAATAATAATAATTAGTAAAAACAAAACAAAAATCTTAGACTATACTCAATTCTAAAATTTCAAAGGCAACGTTTTGGTCCCCGGCAACGGCGCCAAATTGATCAACAGGTCAATTAAAACCCAATGTGTACTCCACCACGATCTAGTGGTATCGTTGTAACACTTCAGGATCGAATCCACAGAGACCAAGCGATGCACTATAAAATTGTATAGATTTGAATATAGCTAAGGCAAAAAGAAAGATTGTGTTTCAAGTAACCGATTAAAAACAGAAAATAAATAAGAGTTTTGCAATCAAGGAAGGATATTGGGTGTAGGGAATCAGTTAGGGGATTACAATCACAAATTTAGATGATAGATTGGAAAGCATTAGAAACCGTTCTTGAACTCAAATCATGAATGTAAAACTAACCTACTGTCGCAGTGTTAGTTATCTATGCAATGAATTGATTAAATTCTAAACCGTCGTTTGAATCTAGAAATCCTAACAAGCAATAAGTTCAAGTTTGATTTTGTTCACAAGGTGCCTTAACTTCA